>NC_053418.1:3834520-4143020 GCF_016859285.1 Xiphias gladius | reverse complement strand
TTTGTCTGTTTTTCTGCCTTTAGGTGCTGTTTTAGAAATGCTGAAACTGTGACAATGAACCATAGTTTACATTTAAAAAAGGTTCTTTACTGAACACATGGGCAGGGAATATTTTTTTTGGGGGAAAGGTTGTCTAGAGCAGGGTTTTCAATATTTAACACGAATACAGACCAGCGTCACATCACTTAAAAAAGAAAAAAAAAATAGTTTAAAATTTCTAATACAAGATCAAGAGTTTATTACTCACTCGACAGTGAGTAATAAAATCTGTTGCTGCCAACATAAGAAGTCCCAAATGAAGCTTTAGCTTTATTTCTACAAGGCTATTGCATGATTTATTACATTAAGCAAGCTAACAAACAAGTAAAAAAGATTACAGGGACAACAATAAAGGGTTAACATCAATCCTGAAAGGTACTGGGATAGATGATTTGCACTGTACAGCAGAACCATCAGCGCCGTTTGATTCGCGGTTGTGCTCCCGTCTTGTGATATTTTGGTGTTGATTGGATTTCACGCCAACCTTGTCTGTGTCATGTCCTGAGATGGGAGGATTGTAAGACCGATTTTCCAGGCTCACTCCTGGTGATGGCAGATGATGAGTAATTCCTCCCCTCTCTTAACAACCACTGCCGTGATGCCACATCCTGCCTATGAGGAGCTGCTCGGTGGGGAAAATTACCCACGCAAGTGTCTTCGGCAGCTTTCAAGTATGTTATTTTGTAGGATTGAAGGGCACTTGCCCACAACTTAATTTCATGTAACAGTTTTCCATGACTTTTGTTTATCTAATCTCTAAAAACCCATAATTCCTCATGGATCCAAATGTAATGATTTTCATGCCATTTGGTGTTTTTTACTCTAAGGAACTGAGCACATCAGTGACATTCACATCTGAAACGGTTGGGTAAACACATTTGTATAGACGTAACTTTTAGTATTGATCATACAATAGAAAAGGCAGCACTGTGAATGTCTGTTTACCATACTGCGAGCTGATGGGATGCAGCTGTTGATATTTTTAGATTTATTTGAGGTGAATGATATTGACTAGTTTCTTTGAACTTGCACCGTGAGGCACAGTGCTGGATTTCCTGCAGACGGTGTTAGATAGGTCAGCATCCACTGAATGGGCTTCACAGGAACAGAGAAGGGAGAGGCGAGGCTTAGAAAGTGTTGCTGCTGCTTAGAGTCCTCCTGTTACGGCCTGAGAGTCAGATTGTGAGCAGCTGGGGTGTGTAAAAACAAAGATGCTGCTTGGTGGCAGTTGGCTTCCTGGTGACGAGGAGTTTCACAAATAGAAACTGTTTTGTTTTGTTTTTCTCTTTTAATTTACAATACTTGTGCACAGAAAGACAGCAGATGGCTAAAAGAATGTGGACAGCTGAACAAAATGTGTCATTTATGATGAAATATTCTAAGACTAAATTTTTGACTGCATCCCACGGTTCCTTCAAGGAATGAAGTCTTGCCCCGATGTCGACAAGTAAGCACAGAGGTAAGTCAAGTGAGAAGAGGTGGTTGTATATGTGGTGAGAATGCAATTCTTGTCACTCAAGGGCCGTCTTCGGCAGATGTGCATGGCCTCTTTGATCTTTCTCCACCGTCCTCTGACTCCTGGTCTACGACGTTGACTGCCTTTGAAGGATTATCAGTCGCCAAACCACTGCACAGCAATTTTTAATACTCACAGACGGTATTTAACAACTCATAGTAGCAACTCTTTAAGCGTTCGTCATGACAATCACGAGATTAACTGTAGAAATAGAGCGTTCACATTACAAAATAATCTACCATGAATGTGTATTTCACTGGCCAACACCACGCCTTGACGAACGACTAAGCGTTGCAGCCCGTTGAGCTCGGTTCAGCTTTTTTGACAGATTACCCTATGTCAGCAGCTCCTCTCAAATGAATGAAAGGGCTGCATTTTTTTTATGCAGCGCTGGAGATGGCCTGATATACACCCTTAGTCTCTTAACCAGGGTCCTTGCCATTTCTCAGATGCAGTGTTCACCACAGCTGTCGAACGTGTTGTCGAGTCTTTCTTGAAAGTTCCAGAGAGAACGCGAGGATTTGAACCCTGACTTCAGAATTTTTATCACAGATGTTATTCTCCAGATCTAGAACAAATCTCCATGTTTAAGACGTATGTTGTGTGTGACACTCAACATCTATATTGCTGTTGAACATCTCATTTCAAACCCATGGGCAATAATCTGCTGCTACAACAGCCTCCACTCTTCTGGTTAAAGACTTTTTGGAAATTGGCTGCAGGGATTTGCTCCCATTCAGCCACAAGAACATTAGTGAGGCCCAATTCTGATGTTTGGTGATAAGGCCATGTTGAGACATACAACGGCACTGTGTGAAAAACACAGCCCCACCATTACCATGTTGAAACAGGAAAGGGCCCTCCCCAAATGGTTGCCACTGAATTGGTAAAGCAGGCGTGCCAACACAGAGGGGCCAGCTAAAAAAAACTGAAGGGTCTTCCAGTTAGAAGGCTGGCTCAGTTTTTGCCGCAACACATTGCAACGTCGTCAGCAAAATGCTTTGTTGGCCAGTCAGACACGTTGAAGTGCACATTCCCGGTAGATTTTCTAACGCGAATGGTGTATTTTTATTTACCTGGCGGTCGAAAAAAACGACAGAAAAAATGAATGCCACCATGATAATTTTCCACAGCTGTAAAACCCTTCCCCATAGTTGACAAAACAATCTCTCCACAAGGTCCATTAGTAGTTGGTGTGGAGCAGTTGTCGTGGATATCTTCAGTAGATGTTCAGATTTCCAATTTTTACTGAACATTTGAAGGATTTCTCACCCGTGGTGGCTTCAAAGTTGTCATTGACAATTAATTCTTGACCTTGTTTATAAAACAACCTCTGTCTCAACTGCTGTTTCCAAGGTCAAGGAAAGGAGCTTTCAATCTCAGCCTCCTTATAATATTTTAAACCACTTTGCATTGTTTTGGCATCGGATAACACTTCAAACTCATGAACCACATTGTCTCACCTGTTCCTGATACAACATGCCCCTGTCAAGCAGCGGTGTAGTGATGTCTCGGTAGGTGCGTATACTGTAGCTTCGGTGGGCCCCAACCGCCGACCCCCCACTCTCCATGGCCACCCTTAACTACATAACGTGTTTAAGTTGGAGGTTATATAATTTATTGGAATGTAACTATGTACATTTACTTAGGTGCTGTACTTAAGTGTAACTTCAAAGTTCTTGTACTTTACTTGAGAGTTTCCAGTTTGGCTAACTTTATACCGCTGCTTCACAACAACTGAGAGGGAAATATTGTACTCCTTACTCCACTATAATTATTTGACAGTTTTAGTCACAATTTTCTTCACAGATTAACACTTTACATACAAAAGAACTGATGAATTGATAAAATATGATGCACCGAAGTGTTCCACTTGATCCCAAAGGTGTTGGATGGGGTTGAGGTCAGAGGCTCTGTGCAGGCCAGTCAAGTTATTCCACACCAAACTGGGAAAACCGTTTCTTAATGGACCTGGCTTTGTGCACGGGACATTGTCGTGTTGAAGCAGGAAAGGGACTACAAGACCGTACAGTTGGTAAAGGATGTCCGCATACTTTCAACCATATTGTGTATTTTTCAGCATAGTTTGGGATCATAGTCGACTTTCCCTTTTGGCTGATGGCAAGGAGTATTCTCTACTTTGTTGAGGTCACTTCGACTGTGGGAATTGTGCCTGTTGCGGCCTCACCTATAACAAAAGATTATCCCACTGTTTATGGAACAAGAATCTGAATAAATAATTCTCTACCTCTTTGCTTAATTTCTCAGTTTTAACAATTCACTTAGTAGAAATGGGATTCTGCTGACACTCCTGCAAGTTAAACAGCCATGAGCATTTAATGTTTTCCAATAAAACAAATTTCTCTGATATGAGATGCCAAGGAAAGCAAACAAAAGCCAGGGGATTACACATGGAAAGGTGCTAATAATCATCCAGAACATTGTTTCTTTACAGAGCTCCACTGGATCAACAGTGAATTCATGGAAGAGATTTTTATCTGAAAAGGACTCTTAAAAAAAAAAAAAAAAAAATGTGGGGAATGTTTGAACGTTTAGAAATTTACCATCTCACCTACTCACTAAGGAGCCAGTCATTTTTATATACAATTTTTAAGTAGTTGACACGCAATACAGTTCCAGCAAATGGGGCTAGCTCTTATCTTTAAAATTTGGACTGCAGTACATCCCACAGTGTATAAAAATATTGAGAAAAGAAGTTGAGGTTTAAAGTCCATTCTTGACCTTAGAAGAAACAGCTAGATTGAAATCAGATTGAAAGCTCCAGAACGGCTACTAAATTGAACTTCCGTTAAAACTGTTTTCTCAACTGCAGTTTCCGAGATCAAGAATGAACTTTGTGCCTTAGCTTTTAACTCTTTGAACCTTTGACTTTCTTCTCAGTTTTCACTTCCTTTATTAAGAAGTTTTTAACAGAGTCACTGCATGTCTTAGCCAGACATTACGTTTTGTTTTTTCTTTAATTTTAGTTAGTCTTCTCATTCTGCATGTGAGTTGTACCATACGTCTTCTAAGACAGTTAGTTTTCTTTCTCTTCACTTTTTATCATTTCTATTTGGGGGATAATCGTGTTTTTTTGGCAATTTGGCGAATTTGCACCGCAAAAAGTCATGCTGAATTAGCAGTAGGACGTTCCTGTTTGCATGTGATGATTCTAAGGCAGGTTTTGTACATCAGTTGCAAAATGAAATCACATCACAGACTTTTTGTTAATAACGACCCAACAGTCATTGGTATGTGATTTGTGTGAGTCAACACAAATCCCATACTGATCGCACTGCAGTCCTATATCTCTCCTGACGATAGTTAAAAATTCCCATCCTGAACATCCTTTCTCCCATTCCCATCCTTTCTCTCAGTGTGAATACAGCTGGTTCTCCAGCAGACTCAAAGGCACACAAATAAAAGAGCAGAGATGCACACTGTGAGCAAAGCAGTCGTTTGGAGCGAAAATCACTCAGGTACCAAAAAAAAATGGAAAACGTGCCTGGAATGACAAAGCGATGGGACTGATTGTGTTGGTGATAAATTGACGCGCCTACCTGGTCCATGTCGTCACTGCTCCTTCTGTTCTCCCCCTTGGTCGATGGAAAGAAGTCTCTGGGGTGCACACACATGCGAAACGATTTTAGGTATTTATTCTAAGGTAGAGGCATGGAGGAAAAACTTTCAATTCTTCCTCTTTGATCCAGGTCTTCAGCTTTCTGCCGTATAAAGTTGGTTGTTAAATGGTGTCCGAGGCACAGTGGGACGTTTTACGGTTGGTAATCAAACTTGTCAGTGCATAAAAAATGTTTAAACACATTTCTTTTCATAATTGGTCAGGTTATGTTTAACATAAATAAGTCACTGCCACATTCAAATATGTGGTCAGACTACATGGAAAACAGACTGTTGCATAAAAAAAATCAATTTTGAACAAATTTGTTTTGGTCTTAACAGCATGACCTGGTATAAGTAAGTTTGCGTGAGCTGTAGTTGTTTCAACTTGAGTGATTCATTTATACTTATCTCAGTCCCGATGAGAGTGTTGCACATGAAAACTTGTTCCTCGTCATTGCAGATGGTGAAAGGAGCAAAAAGTCAACCCACAAATGGCTTTCAACATAATCATCCCCATCAACAAAGACAAGTGAACATAAAATGACGTAACCAAGGGAAATTTGTGATATGTTGCAATAGGATGGAAGAGGGTTCGTGGGACATGTGGTCTTAATGTAGAGGAAAAACTAGTGCAAACAGGTCTATTTACCAATTATATCAAAGTATCCCAGTGAATGTGACAATAATATACAGGACTGCAGTGGGTAATGCATTAATAGTTTAGTTCAGAAAGCGGGGGAAAATGTCCATCACCATTACCCAGAGATATTCGAGTTTTATTACAATGACAAAAAAAACCCTGAAAAACAGCAAATGGTCACATTTGGTCATAAACACCATTTTCTTCTTTATAAATGACTCAAGCGTTTCATTAATTATTAAAATTGTTGCCGCTTAATTATCTCTTGATGGACTATTTGATTAATTGACAGTTTCAGTTTTAGCCATAATAGTGTATAGAGATTTAAAGTGCTACCTAGAACCGCCATTAATAGCCATGGTACCACACACACACACATAGACAAACACACAACGACCTGCAGACACATACTCTACATCCCCAGATGCTGAGAGCAAATGTCTGGACTCTTCATCGTGCCCCAGAGATCTGATCTCCTGTTTTCTGGCATGATGCCCCAGTGAGGGATTCACCCCCTGCAGCACCTGGATATTAAGTTTTATTTTCACATGGTAGTGAAAATAGAGTGAGAGTCTGGTGAAAGGCCTCACGTCTGAGGGCGTATCGATGACTTTAACGAGCCGGTGGAGCTCGAGGAAAATAAGTCGTGCTATGAGAGACATGGTAAAAGAAAAAAGATAGAGAAAGAGAACCTTACAGTAAGGGAAAATTGTGATTTATATTTGTCACACAGATGTGTTAAGCAGAGTGGGGGCTGGCCGACTGTAGAGGAATTTGGTGAGCTGGCAGGAATGAAAAACATCCAAGGGAGGAAGAGACAAAAAAGGAAGAGAATAGTCTGAATTTGCCTGAAAACGTGATCTAGCAGGGGAGGGGAGTGAGTAAACTGAAGACTGAGTGTAAATGGCAACAGAAGACAAGTTAGAGTAAGATGTTTTTCACTGCTGCCAAGACGCTTACTTCTGTAATTTTTAAGATAATCACTATTACAGAAGACGACTCATCAGTGCAGTTGAAGCAGAGAGAGAGAAATCCGAGAACTGTTTAGAGCTGATTAAAATGCAAAACCTTCCTATTTTGCCCTGTCTAACCTACACATCATGCAGTCCGGAGGCAGGTATACAGAGCAAATTTCACTGGCCCCGTTGCTGCTGATTTTGAGGTTGGCTCAGGTAATGACGTCATATATTGTAGTTAGGTTCCTCTTGTGTTGTGGTTAGTCTGGGCAGAGGGAAATGAATGACTTAAGCTGCTCAGTGAATGTGTGCAGTGCAAAGTAGGGCGCCGCTAAACGCGAGCATGTGTGCTCAGCAAACCTCGGCTGGATGAAAAGGTTTGTGCAAGGTGCCCGTGTGCTCGGCTCTCGCTTAATGCTTCTGTGTGGAGGTTGAATGTACACCGGCTGCCCCCCCCCTCACTTCGAGTGCAGATACTGAAGCGTGGGGGGAGAGGATCAGCGAAGTCATTTCTCCTTACCGGCCTCACGATTCCTTTGATTTCCAGAAGAAAAAGCTCCGCAAAGGCTTCCAGAGGTGTGCGTCAAACCGCTGCCGTTTGACCATCTGTTTCCAGGTGAAGCAGACGGAGGCTGTGCTTCATTCTTTCTGAAGAGGATCTTGTGTCTGCCAAGAGCGGGTGCCAAAGAGCGAGAGTATTGGAACATTTTTGCCACTGGCTGGCTGTTGCAAGAGATGGTACTCTGCGCTAGTAGCGTAGTCACAAGATAGAGGATGACTGCAAGTGGTTAAATGAAGTCGTGAGGGTCAGCAGTTCAATTCCCAAGACCATGTGGCACAGTGTGCAGAAAAGGACAACAGTCACTTCTCTTTTTAAAGCTTTTCTTTATTTGGAATTGCCTTTGAGCAATCCTGTCACCTCTGGCAGCATTAGTGAGGCTGCTAAGTGCTCAGTAGTTGGTGAGGTAGTGTCAGGTTGCTCATGGTGTTAGTTACGGCCTAATGGCGCTTTCCTGTCATGTGGAATTTACTGTAATTACCAATTTCCAACTTGTAAAACATATCAGCAGCCAAGCAGTAATTTTTCAGATCCTACACAAAACCCCTTTCTGTAGGTGTGCCGGTCGTAGCTACTGTAAGCACAGCCTCTGTCATTTTTACACTCTAAAGCTTCAGCTGCGTAGTGCCTACATTTACGCTACATGTTACAAACTCCAGAGACAATTTGGATGATGGCCCCTAAGTGTGCCCGGGAGTAATGAACCACCACAGATTTGAAAAATACATGCTGTGTACGTGATGATGCTGAGATCTAATGTATTTCGCCTGCATATCACAACAGTTGGTTCGGTTTTTGCACAAAGATCAGTGCTGCAAGCAAAAAAAGGAGGCCTGTTAAGTAATTCACTGCTGTGTCTGCTTCGCTGAGCTTTTTTTTTTTTTAATGAGTCGCTCGTGTTCTGACATGTTGTGATAACAGCAAATGAATCCTCCGAAGAAGCTAATGGCTTTTCTTATTTCACACTCAGCCGTGCTGTAATTCCTGGCACAGGTACCTGCAGTGAGCAACATAAAGACACATCACTCTGCACTTCAAACATGATTGAGCTTGACAGGGATCTCGTAAAAAGGTAGATCACCATCTGATTTCTTTTGAGGCGTGTGTTTTAAATTACATAATGTCGATGTGAGATGTGTGTAGTGATAGGGAAAGCAATTTGCTTTCAGTAATTCAAATACATTTGAGGTTATCAGGTGTTTGGTGGGTGCTGCTGGTGGGGATGGTTCCTTTAATCTGTTCAAAACAAACAACAAAAGTGATTTCAGCAATTTAGCTAAAATTACCCCTCCCCCCCGGAGTGTGTGTGTATGTTTGAGATGCCTAAAAAAAATTAAACTGACTGTTTTGAAGTCTCCTGAATATTCTCAACGCTCAAAATCAATGCAGTGTAAATCCAGAGATAAACCACGGTCTGAGTACAACAGCAGACACCCCTCCCTCTTCAGTGTCATTGGCAGAGTAAATAACTCTTTAAATGAGCTGATCGTGCTTCATCTGATATTTCTACCCGTCCCTGTTTGTATGATGAACCAAATGATTGGGAAGATATTTTCCGCATTGCCTCACGTCTTCAGAAGAATGAACCCTGGATATATCTGATGAGTTCTTTCCATTTGAAACCTGGTGATAATTAGCTGCTCCAGCCCAAGCCAAGGATCTGGAAGCAGGATGGAAAAGACCTTGGGAGCATTGAGCAATATTTTCAATTGAAAAACGCTCGGTTGTGTTCTCTCCTGACTCACTGTGAATCAACCGGTAGCTTTCCAAAAGTCACATGGCAGCTGGAAGAGGCTCATGAGCATCTCTTTCTTCTTTCCATCCCGTCTGCCTGCCAGGGAGAGCCAAATACTTAAAATTCCTGTTGCTTGTTGTGATACTACATCCACTGTGTCACTTTCGGAGAAAGGCTGATCCACGAGGCAAAAAAACAAAACAAAACAAAAGGAAAAAAAAAAAAGAAATGTCATCTTTGTTTTGGGACACAAAACAAGTTTTGTGTTGTTGGCGGTCCCGAGTCTTGCAACACTTTAGCTTTCATTTCTTGACTCAAACGTCTTTGCATCGTGTAAGAAGTTGAGAGCTGCAGTAACACTGTCCATATGTAATTACACCATGCACATCAAAGTGTTGTTCCCTGTTGGTTTATGATCAACAGCGGGGTTTTCTACTGCCCTCGTGTAATTTCTACCTACTTTTACCTCTTCGTTTTAGTGGTTTTCGCCGCCCAGGTTTTAATTTCTGCCTAACTCAAAATATTTTTGAATTCGTACTACATTGAAATCCTTGAGGTATGTTTGCGTCAGACTGGTTTAAATTATCCTGTACATGATAACGCAGTCGTTTAGAAAGACACAAGCATAAATAGATAATTAACTGGAGATAGAATTTATTGTTGTTGTTTATGTATTAATCCCCAGAGCAACGTCATAGTCTGCCCATCTTTTTCATTATTAATATTATTAATAAAGTAATACAGTATATTAATAGATCTTGATCTTCAGTAGGACTTTAAATTTCTTAGTTTGACCAAATAACTTAGTAGTTTCTTCCAGAGCGTTTACATGCATCTCACGGTCTTTACCAGCAGCTTCACTCAGTTGTTATCCATCTGCTGATAAAAGACATTGGGACGACTGTAGAGCTACTCAGGGCTGAAATAAGCACGGCCATCTCATCTGCATGTTTCTCAGGTTAAGAATCATTGGTGGTTTATGATCAGTGGCAGGGCTTGTACTGTATGTTTTTATTTACAGCCAGTATTGTCCTAAAACACGTCAAAGAAAAGGTAGCAAAATACAGTGCACTGTGTAGTAAAGGTGGCAATACAACCTTATTTTCTGGTGACAGGTCTCTATCAAGGAAACCAAATGCGATCATCATTACGGAAAGCACAATAACCAGTTTCATCACACGTTCTTTGTTAGATTAATAAAAAACATTTAAATATAGCAAATAATATATGATCACACTTCTGAAATCAAATCTACACCCCTTGAGTTTAATGTAAACAAGACTAGGTGTAAAACTAGTATATGGCTCGACCGCCATTTATCTGTTTGCATCTCTCCTGCTCTGTGTTCACACATACAGTAATTTAAGACAGCTGAGTTCCCCAAAAATCTGTTCTCATTTACTGTTCACGATGCCTGATGACGCACTAGAAACGGAGGGCAGAAATTCATTTTGACAGAGCAACGACCAATTATATAACTTCAGCACTTCAGTCACATGGCATTCGGCTGATCACCGGTATAACTTTATCAGTCAGTCAGTCAGTCACGGACGTTCGCGTTTATAGGGCTGGCCCTGCTGTTGCGGTCCAGCCAAAAAACAAAAACAAAACAAAAAAGTAAGTCTTTATTACTGAGGGAAAGTTTTATTCAGAGGAAGCTCCTGCACCAGTCTGTTTCACTACTCATCCCAGCAACCATGCAAACAGAAAACATTTGAACTGAGAAGACAAGATTTTGGTGTTTTGGTAACCTCGACGTCCAGACAGGACGAACTCAACAGGGAAGTCATCATCACTGAAATCGGCTGCAGTGGTGATTGGCTGGAAAAACCGGCAGACTAATATAATAATATTTTATTTCTGATTTTATTTCTTCACTTGGTTGTTAAATGTTTCTTTCCATTTTACCTCTGCCAAGGAGGATATTTTTTTTTTTGATACCAATTAGAGTGTATTGGATGATTAAATTAAATTAGAGCTTATTTTTATTATTATTATTATTATTATTATTATTATTATTTAATTCAAATATTCAAATAAGTAAAGTGGTTCATGAGTGAAAGAATAACAGAAAGGATTCTAATCTTTTACGGTGTTTACAAATCTATAACTGGATCTGTATCCACACCAAAAATCAACCCATAGCGCCTTGGTCCACGAGTTAACACTCCACAAAATTTTATTTCAGTTCGTCAGTAGTTTTTAAGATTTCCTGCCAAGTAAGGAACAAACAGGACCAAAAACATCCTTGGAGGTAAAGACAGGCTCCATTCAGATCTCAGTATTTTAGGTTCTTAGATTTCAGTATTTTATCAGTTGTGTTGGGCAGGGAGAGAGTGGAAACAGTTTGTCACTTGACCTTTCAACGATGACATTGGGTTGTTTGTTCTTTGAGAGAAAGAGAGAAAAAAAACGGATGCAGGTGACCAAAATATATTGAACTCCCTGAAAGGAAATACAGTGAGCATTTCTTCCAGAAAGGCAGTTCGCACCCTACCATGAATGAAGCCTAAGTTTTGCTGCATGTTGTAACTGAACGACCCCAACAAGGCCTACCGTTGTCTGCTTCAGGGCTCTCTCCCTCTCTCTCTCTCTCTCTCTCTCGACTTGCACACAAACACACTCCACACAAGTTTGATATTCTGTTACTCAACAGCTACAACACAACAACAGATAAGCAAGTTTGTAACAGAGAAACACTTTGAGTTTGTCTGAGTGTTAACAGGGTTCAAGTTAAAGGTATAGTTTGACTTTTTTTAATATCTTACAAAAGAGGGGTTGAGAAGATTGACGCCTCTCTCATGTTTGTGCAAGTATGAAGCTTGAATCAGAATATGGTACACATGGCTTAGCGCTAAGACTGGAAGCAGAAGGAAATAGCTAGCCTTGCTCTGTCCAAGTAAAAAATGTGCCAACCAAACACCTCTAAAGCTCACCAGCTCACTGTTTGTCTAACCCATACATGAACATAAATTTTATCCAAAAAAAAAAAAAAAGAACAACAATTTGTGATGATGATTTTGCACTCTACTAACAACAGTTGCACAGAAATAAAGTACTTCTGTGCAGCAGGAAATACTTCAGGTTGAGCAAAGGTTTTAATTCTGATTCCAACATAAGCAGTGTTTTGAATGAGTGATCCAAACACATATAATCAGCTTCACTTCAAGGGACACTTAAGGTGCTTGTGAATTTGAAAAGACAGGTCACCACAAGCTAAAAACAGTCCTCAGGCACTCTAAGGCATAACAAAGAAAAAAGGTTTAATGGTTTTAAGTGTTTTAAACAATTATGGCTCATTTAAATAAAGGCTTATAATATACTTTTCTTTCTTGCTCTGTCTAAGAATGCCCAAAGAACATTTTCTTCGTTGTGACTTGTCGTTAAGTCTCTTGGGGCAAGTCTAAGTCTAAAGTCTGTCAGTGCAGGCTTATAGCAAACTATAGGATCCTTTAGGGAAAGTCCAAGTCAGGTTAGTCTTCTTTAGCACGGCGCAAGTCAAGCTGCAACACTTCCAACTCTCTAAATCCTGACCATTAAGATTATATTTGGACATTTGGACATTTGGTTTAACCCCAGTCCTTTTAATGTATCGGGCTAATATTAAGCAATAATTCAATGTAGAGTTGGATCTGATTTTTGTATTACTGGCCAGCAGTTCTATCAGTTATGATAACATTGTTCCAAATGAAGTAATTGCTGAGATCCGGCAATATGGCAACATCACCAAAAGGAATATCAGGGGGATAAGTCAGATGATGGTCAAAGGTACAAAAATGGGACCTAAGTTAAAATCAACTGGAATTATCCTTTACATATTCACAATCCAAGGCCTGTCCTGTGTTATCTTAGTTATTTTCAGTTGTTCTGAGCTTTTATCAGGTAGTATCAGCTAGTGTCATGACAAGTCGAGTCTACAGAGCACCGAACCTCAAGAAAGTGCAATCTCACAGCAGTCAGGTCTCAAGTCTTCGTTGTTGTGACTTACATAAGTTCATCCAAAAGTGTGCAGCTCTGGCCAACACCATAACCAAGTTTCAAATGCTTTCAAATGGATCTTGGTTCAAGGTTGCCTTAACACAAACAACTCTAAAAGAGCCTTGCCTAAATATAGTGTAAACAACATGAACTAAACTATGATTTAAAACTAGAAATATCTAGTGAAACAATAAGTTAACCTGACTTTGGAATCTGACCAAGCATTCAGAGCCAACTTTCAGGTCTTGAAAGTTTGTCATACTTGAAAGTTTGTCTGTGCTACAGACAGAAGTCAGCCAATGCTCAGAAAGTTTGGAGGATTGGTACAGAGCCTTAATCACACCAAAAGACGATAGAAAACAACTGGCCCTAAAAACTTGGCGAAATGTGATTATATTTTGGCACGTTGTGATATTTCAAATAAATACACTTTCACTGGTCTGGCAGGGGTCTTCCTCTGTATTTCCATAAACAGAATTTAACATGTCAAACAAAAATCCTTTATCTTAGACTGATAGCAAGGTGAAGAAATATTAAGTTAAAGAGAAGTGAGTGACCAGCACTTCCAGTTGATTAACAATTATCAGCTGCCATCAGCATCCCGATGAGATTGTAATCAGGTTAAACACTCAGAGACGTTTTTTAAAATTTCATCACATTAATAATTTGTCATTGCGTGGTAATTGGTTTGAATATGCAGTAGCTAATCCGTAGTCAGATTAATGCGATACACTGATCTATTATGCTAACATCACTTAAATGTCACTAATTGTCTTGATATGGAAACACGCTGTACACCTGTGCTGGACTGACTGTTGACTTGAGAGGCTGTTTAAACTCAGACGTGTAATAATTGGCCTTTTCAGAGTCCAGGTCTTCATGCCTGTGAGAGGAATATAAAATGCCAAGCCAATGAAAATGAGAGGTTTTCTACATAATGATCTGAGCAAGTATTATATAAAGGACCTTTACAGCACCAAGTACACTAATAATATTAATTAGCTTGCGGAGCTACAGAGCTACTTTCATGTTCATCAAAGGGTCACAGCAAGAATAGTGTCTTTTAATCTAAAGAAATATTCAAAGCAAAAATGGCTTTCAGAAGCATTATATGATATTTCAAAGATGATTTATAGCACTGCACTGAATGAACAGCCCTTATTGTGATATTTTTCCTTGGCAAAATGTTTGGTTTTTATGGCACGCATACCTCTACAGGAACCCAGAAACACTGAACCTTCGATTTTAGGTGTGTTGGCTCTGCGCTGTGACCAGCGGCATCCAAGAGTTTATTCTCCATGTTGGCAAATTGTCAGATAACATCTTGGTATGTTGGCTCAATTATGTGTATTTGATGTCAGAAGTGTTATTTTTACCTTTTCGTGTCATTAGTTTTGCCTGACCGTTAACTCTTGTGGAGATGTTCATCCTAAAATGTGACATTTTTTCCTAATAAAGTGGCATGACTGCAAGGATTTGGTTTCAGCAGGATAATAGAGCAGCTCAGGGAGATGGCTTTGACTTTGGCGACAAACATTGAATTTGATGTTAAATCCCCCAGCTGGATTGTGAAATTGAAATTTAATGAGGGAGTGAAATTTTATTCAAATTAGGTCCTATTCCTGTATTACTAGCACGCGCATCATAGCTATGTATGTGTTTATATTTGCAGATTGGAGTCTCAGATATTCAAATATTAATGTGATGCAGAACTGCTCTGGGGGTACAATAATCTGATGTGTTACATGGGAAAAAAATTAAGCTACTACAGGAAATTTGAAATCATGGCCTACCTTCCACCTTACATCCCTGCAGTCTGTGAGCCTGCATGACCCCGTATGTTGCAAGCTGGACTTGAGGATGTTACTGTTTGTCTTGTGTGAGTGCTTTCTGCTTCCCTGGCCTATGTGAGGACAGGTATGACTTAACAATAACCCCAGGACTGGGCTCTGTATCATTCATGCAATGTCTTCTTGCAAGGTCTATTTGCTAGTAAACCTTTTCTGGCTTTGGCGCGCCTGCGCCTCGCTTGATGTAGGCAGATTAGTTTTTATTTTATGGGTTAAAGGATGATCAGAAAGTTCAAAATTGTTATACAGTCCAAAACAACAAATCAAACATGTCATCCCCACTGAATTATCTCAACACAGGCTTTCCACCATTGCTGTCCTTGCTTCTCCCCCAGGTGTGTTGCATCAATGGCTAACAAGAATGTGAATCAGTGTTGACCCTCCTATCTTTTTTTCCCTCCTAGTAAATTCAAATATAATTATATATTTTGTCAAAATAGAAATTGAACATTCTAAAATATGGCAACAAAAATCATTGTTGACAGTTGTTTTCGTGGTTTGCAGGTTTTCAGGGTCTGCATGTTAGCTTAGTAGCTCACTTGAACAGCTAGCAGCTAGTTTTAACACAGAAAGTGAGCAGCACCAGTTGAGTTTGCGGTGTTTCCATTAGTATTTGTTTTTTCTTTTGGGTTTTTTTGGCCAGCACGACCAGCTGTAAACTTTACACGTACGTATTGTCCCCTTAAGAAATTATTATGGTGAACTTGTTAGCAGACAGTTTCTTGACAAATATAAGTCCACCATTCTCTCTCCTTTTAGAAGTTTTAGTTCGTACTAACTCTTGAGGGAAATATCTGGTTCTTTAGTTACTAAATGCTGCTACTGTTTGCCAGATAGTGGCTAATTTTGTTTGCCTGCTGTTTGGTGCTTGGCAGGTAGCATGCAGTCAGTTCATTCAAGCTTTACTGAAAACACCTGCCTGCTGCAGCAGAAAACGTTGATGATAGTAAGTAAAAGTGAATGAAAAAGTAGAGTTATGAGCAGTTAAACCAAAATAATGAGCTGGAAAATGCTAAAAAAAAAAAAAAAAAAAAAGCTCTGAAGCGCTTAGGGGAAGGAGACTGCAGTTTTAGTAATTCTATGTGGGTTGGTGACACCTTTCACATTAGCATGTAATCATTAGAACAGCCTATTTGCCTCTAAACAGACTTCCTTTGGACACGGATGTTTGTAAACTGCATCATACAGCATGTTATTCAGAAGATATGTAATAGTACTTTTGTGTCTTGTTTGTGTTTTGTGCAGTAATTTTACAAGCGCTACTGGCTAATGACTCACTTTGAGCCACTCTTACTATTGATTTTAAGACATGTCCTCGTCTGCATTGGGTTTAAATACTAATACTAACCTTTATACATGTATACAAATTAGATACACATTTTATTTTCATTCTATTTTACATTTCATTTTTTTTTTAATATTTACGTTTACACTTCTGAGACAGTAGGCTACATTCTGACAAGGTGCAGCATTCTCACACTTCCCATAAATGTGGGTAAAAGTATCTTTGACAACCTTTTCAATGAAACATTTCTATCATAAATAGCTTTTTACTTTTAGAATGAAAAGCTCCAAGTTTATTTCCTTAGGTGAAGCAGCCAAGACTTAGAAATCATTAGTAATGCTTTAATATAAGGCCCAGTGGGAGCAGGAGAGTTGGCTTCAATTTTATGCCTAAATCTCCCCACGAGCCTGTTAACAGTGATTCAGAAGCTTCGGGTGGGCCACAGAGAATGCACATAGACACACACGAACCTTTTAAAATCTCCGCCGCCCTTCAGCTCAGAACCACAAACCTGCTTGGCGTCTCCACCATGTGAAATGCCTCGGCCAGCATCTTTTCTCCTGTTGTGGTGCACTGCTGGTAATTAGGCTGCTGTTGTTGCTGCTGTCACCACTCATTTTAAACTCTATTGAGGCGGAGGGAGGAAAAAGGCTAAAACAATATTGCCTCAGCCATAAACTTCAGTGTAATTATGCTAGGTTTTATGTGCCCTAGGGAGTCAAAAATTCCCTTACATGACAAGTAAATTGCCAGCACTAAGTGCAGCTTCACAACCCCCTGGTACTGAGACCACCACACTGCCAAAATGATGAAGCTAGAATGGAAGGCAGTTTTATTTTCTATTCAGTGTTAATGTGGAATTTGTGGTCCGGATTTAGGGCACCTGATTTCAGGCCATTGTTCGCTGACTCATACCTCTGTGAAACCCATGTCAAGCTCAGAGCAGAAAGAAATGGTGGAGCAACAGAATAACAAACATTATTCAAGGCTACTGTAAAAAGAGATTTCAACCCAGAAAGATTCGTAGCATTAATTGTTTGCTCACATATTGCTTTCTTGGTCCAGACTAATAGAAGACATTCATCAAAACCATTTGTTTTTTCATAGAAAGAAATATGTGCTCAGCGAAACGAAACTCCTGATCAGCACCATGTTCACCCCCGCAGACAGCTACCACACATTGTCGTAATGATTCAAACAAGAGAACCGTCCCAGTGCTAATGCTGACTAAGTACTAAAATGACTAAGACATTATTGTCAGCTGCCTGTGTTTGATAGTCGCATGCTCCTTTCCATGGATGGTCTGTTAAGAGTTGGAGTGGCCAGGTTATTAACATTGTTTTTTTCGGAAAATATATCTGGCATTTATTGTAACAGGGCAGGGAACCTTATCTTGTCACCGCCATTGATTAATGAACCTTGTTTACTGGTCTACTGAAGTTATAGTGCAAAGTCTGGTACTGTGGGCCCCACTAAGGGTTTAATTAATTACCTTAATTACCTTCATGACCCTCGTATAACAGCAACTGCTTCAGCCACAACTGCTGACAGTGCTGATGAACAAGCCAAATCAGCAGGACTAACTTCCCATTGTTTTTACCTTACGCAGTATCCTTGCGTCACAATTCTCTTTGCTGTATATCTGCAGTTTTTAATAGACCCTGTAATATATCAGTTCAGTGCCCCCAAAGCCTTACAGCTTCTACTCTGCTGTAACCATACAGTTGGCATTTATGTGGTCATTTTCAGGTAAAAAGATGTTTAAAGGTTAAAGCTGGGCTAAATTTTTAAGAATGTCTTACATTGAACTGTTATTTCAATGGCATTTAAGTTACATATATCTTCTACACTTTGAAATATAGTCATTGAAATAGAGCTCAAATGAGACATCAATAAATCAATTAGAAAATAAACACAATTATTCTGCATCCATTTTGATCATCCATAATTGGCTTTTGACATTTCATTGACCAAACAATTAATCAGTTAATTGAGAAAATATTCAACAAATGAAATAAAAATGAAAATAGTAATTAATTGTAACCCCCTACACTGATGATTGAAACAATGGTTGTGTGTAATCCACATGTCTGCAAAATTTTTCCAAATTTAGCCCAGTTGTACCTAGATGGCTAGATGTTGTTTGACCAGCAAATTACTGTGACATACGCGCTTTATTTGAATTCAGACTCTTTTCAGATTCAGATCAGATCAGACTCAGATCTTTCATTGCAACCAGGTATTTTGAGACATTTTGAGGCATGATTGATGGCATGATGGGACATCATTTACAACAATGGACCCCAACCTTTTTCGCGAATTGGACCCCCGGGCAAGGGGGTTTACCATGACTGACTCATGACTGACTCAATCAACATTTGGTTTTGTTTTTTACTCATGTTATCCAGGTAGTCTTAACTGCTGCACAGAACAGACTAAGCTGGTGATGACAGATTGATGACCTACTTTAGTTCAAAATTTTTTTGGGAGCGTGAAAGGGAGTGATGAGGAAAGATGCAGCATAGACAGACTGCACAAAGTTCAAAGTATTTAAAGCACAACCAGGCCATAAACTTATATAATGATTATTGAGCTTCTTTTGTTGTATCATATAATTTCCTCCAGGCCCGACAGCGAACGTTCTTTGGTCCAGTACTGGTCCGTGGCCCAGTGGTTGAAAACCAGTAATTGTATCATTCGAAACCAGGATTCACCAGACCAAACAACCACAATGTCGTCTGTTCTTTTAACCAAGACAGCGAAGACTGCATTGCATTGCAAGCTTTGAAATTAATTGTTGTCAATGCTCTCTGTGGCTGAGCCATGTGACGTGTCCTGTTCATCCGTCTGGGGTGATGCTCCAACGCGCTGTCCTGGCACCCGTGATCCTGCCTTTTCAACAGTCCATGAGATCCCACTTTGAGCCCATTCTCAGTTATCTGCTCCCACGGGAAGCCAGGTTCAAAATGGAGCAGTGAGGTTTTCACCTGCTGATGTCGCAGCACACGTAAAGGGGCCGAGAAAAAGCGGGAGCCCGTTTGAGTGCACGGTATATATGTCTGATTGATGTCTCTCTAGAGTTCACGAGATGATGCTGTATTTCTCTCCTGCGAGAGTTCATCAGGGAAACTCAGTTTAAACTGTCCTTTTAACATTAAGTCTCATTCAGAATCTCAGTCATTAAAAATAATGTCTAGTATTATAGTTTGAACTTTGAAGCTTCTCATCAAGTACGACTTGTTAGTGACATAATTTCCAATTGCTCTAACAAAACAAATGTAGAAAGAAAATCCAGCTCCCACTCCTATTTGTCCCACCTTGTTTTACCCCTTACTAGTTTTGCCAGATGAGAAGTATTACTTTCATCTCACATAGTGAATTTGATGCAAATTCCTGTCCTATATCTTAATGTGCATCTCCGTATCATTTCATAAACAAGGTAGAGTATATGGGCCAATCCCGCAGTACCACTACTTAACAGAAACAGATAAAAGGATTACGGCCCATATTTTAAGCCCAGAAACGTTGCTTATCGCTGCAGTAACAGCCCGGATACTTGTTTGGCATTTTTTCATTAACGAAGACGCTGCATGCTTATTCTGTCAGATGTACTAACATTTATAATTACAAATATATGGATCTGCATCCCAAGTGGAGAAGCTTTGGCCTATATGTTTATGCGTTTGAATATAAACATACATAAGCAAATTTCACCCAGGTTTTACAACATACAGTATGTCATTCTGGCAATTTAGCTGTGGCCGTCTTATTAGTGAGGTTTCTGGAATGTGTCAGCGTCTGTGAACAGTGCAGTGTAGATATTAATGCCGTCACAGCAGTAGATTTCCACTCTAGGCTGATGGCGAGTTGCCTGTCGCCTACCTCTGTGCCATTTTTAGCCTGCGGCGGCTCTGGCTGGCCTCATTGCCACCTTACTGCACAGTGCCACGTGTGGGCAGGCGCTGGCTGGGGGCCTCTTCCATCTCCTGGGCTGCTGGTGCTGCTGCTGCTGCTGCTGCTGCTGCCGCCGCCGCTGCATGGTGGGGCTCCCATGGGACTGGGCCGCTGACTGAAGCACACTAGCGGTCTTAAGGAGCGCTGCTGAGGGGAAGTCCTGTGCGTTTGAAGTAGGGACCTCAGAAAGCCTGTTTACTCAGGAGGGGGAGGGGGAGCTGGCCCGCTGCACAAGAATGCCTGTGTCATGACGGGAGCGGCAGAGAGGAGGAATGCACTCCACAATCCCAACACTGTAGGAGCTGGGCCACGGCTGAGGTGGCAGCCATTTCTTACTATTTATTTTAGCTCCCTCTCCACTCAATCACAGGCCCTGTCTGCGGCCATAAGCATCCCTGGAAAAATGAAAAATGGCCTGTGCTTTTATTTATGGCTTGAGACTTCCAAGTATTTGCCAGCTCAGTATCTACACCCTATGTTGATAGAATAAAAAAAGAAATTAGATTTTTGTGAAATTTTTTGCTTAAACTATTTATTTCTTCAGGGAAAGAAAGTTTTTTTTTTTTTTCAGGAATGAAGACCTTACCTTACCTTTCTTCAGGTACAGACATTCATATTTAGGAGGTTCTCAGCAGAATCACAGTTTAGTCCCTCAGAATAAATATGCTCTGGGTGGTTTTCAAGCGAGTTTACTCTTTATATTCAGTTAATTTTTCCAGGTGCGAACACCAAAAAAACAGCAGTGAGACTCCTGAAAATGTCAACATCTTCCTCTAAAAGAGTTCTGCAATGTGGGTTAATATCACTACATGAGGTTGAATGGTTACAAATAGATGCTTTTATTCATCTGGTTCTTAATCTGATACTTGATATAGGTTTGAAGACCAGAGAAGGTCGATTCCAGCATCGAGCGTGGACTCGTCCTTCTTGTTTAGCTAAAGGCACTGGAACGAGATTTATTTTGACTCAACCCGCTGCCAGATTTTCTAACACGGCAGGATGACGGCTTACCAAAACGTCTTTAATACACAAGCTGCTTTTGAGTCCATGTGACCTTTGTTTACCAAACCTGGTTTGTTTTTAAATGGGCCGGGTGAACCTACATGAACCCAGTTTTTAGTTCAAGGCCAGCGCTGTCAGACTACAGGCAGAGGTTTATGGACATTGCCAAATGGAAGGTGACCTCCCTTGCCTGGAGTTTATATTCAATTTTAGGGTCAGAATGAAGATGTGTTGGTCTTAAACAAATGCAAAATGAACCCGCGGGGGCTAACATTTGCTAACATTTGAGCTCACAGCCCATACATAAATGATGGATTGTGTCAACCTAATAACTTAATAACTATCACTTTCATGGATAAGAGTACTGATGATATATATATATATATATATATATATATATATATATATATATATATATATATATATATATATATATATATATATATATATATATATATAAATGTCTGTGATCAAACCAAAAATGTGACATTTTATTTAGTTGCTTTTTTTGTACTCTGTCAATTAATTCAGTTAATTTGTTCAGTTGGGTTTCTGATGACTGTCAAAGAGGTTTTGTTTTCATTTAATGAGATTTTATTGAGTTCATGTCATTGTTTGTTGTAAAATTATTGCAGGGTAATCACATTCACACCATGTACTTTTAAAACAGAATTTTTACATTAACAAGATGCAAATGGCAGTGTGTCTGTTAATGAAGAGTTTCAGAGTCTCACAAACTGTAGAACACAGTAGGTAGTGAAGTTCTGCCTGAGCGATGTTGTAATGATAGAGGGAGCCTCAGAAAACAGTCTCCTCTGCCTGAAAACACTTGAGAAACTCTGTTTTAAACAACGTGGAGTGAACAGAAGGTTCACACGCCTCATTTCAGTTTGAGATTAAGTCAAAGAGATTAAGATGAACCACATGCAAAACTAACAAAAAAAAAAGTACGAATTTCCATTGTGGCTGAGACCAAACAAAACAAACTGTAGGCATAATTACAGCCTTACTGTTGGCCAGCAGCTCCAGCAAAGCAAAACAGACTGACTCAAAGACACCCTGATGATTCATTCACATCCCTGCCAAGATTTTCCCCCGCTGGGGTTTGAACCTGCAGCTCTCCTGCCGGCTGCTTTCATGACCAACCGGGCTGCTGATACCCCGGGGATTTTTCTTTTTTTTTTTTTTTTTTTTCAGTTATTATAGTGGAAAATTTAATCTCCAGTGTTTCCTACTGCAAAGCAGCAAATTGTAAAGCAAGAGATATCTTTGGCCACTCTATCAGATCTCAGAGTAGGAGTCATTTGCTCGTGTCAGGATTACCAAGAGGACCAGATGAAGGATTTCATATCAGCAGTGCCGCCTGAGAGGCTTGACAGGGAGGGCCTCAGCCTTCAGAGTGTAAAGCTAAGCGGTATTAGGTGGACAGTAAGTACTGGCGGGCCACTCCATCAAAAAGAGAATATTAGCAATTTTATGGTCTCTTTCAGTACCAGGGACGTGCATAGGGGACCAAATAATGTCAAGTCAGATAATTCACTTCATTTTCATATCGAATGGAGACAGAAGCTTGCTTTGAAGTCAAATCTGATTTCCCTGTTATATAACTGCAGAGGATAGCCTACGAATTCTAAGATGCCCTAAAATAACTGTAGATTGTTTGTTTTATAGTGCTATTACTGGCTGTGAGTGTCATAAATTCAGGAGTCTTAGGGATTTTCCGAGCATTTACCCGACAAAGCCGCCAGCCCTAGGCTTCGTTAACAGCCAGCTGTGAACATACAGTACGGGTCATTAGCTTGTGTGTGGTACAGTATGTTGCACGATAATTGAAAATCGCACCTGGCCGTTGACAGGTTACCAGAGCCCAAGGTGTCACCCTAAGATCGCTTGATTTGTTCAACCAAGATTACAATGATGTATTCGTTCTACCGTTAGAGAAGCTGGAGCCAGGAATTGAACCTTGCTACGGCTTTAAATACAAATACAGATAACCTAAATTTAACTTCCAACACACACTCTGACCTCTAGTGTCTAAAACATTTGTATAATCTGAAGAAGACCCGAGGACCTGCAGCTACATGACATACTCATTAATATGGACCGTTTCAGTACTGTATACTTGTAACTAACTGTAATTTTAAAATGTAATTGTGGATCAAGGTGTGAAATTACTCAGTAAGCATTTCAACATAAAAGCCCTACAGCAGCTGTTGTAGACAGAAACGTGTGCGTTTTTCAGGTGATTAAATACCAGTGACCTATATCCAATACGACTAAATGTATTTACTGTTTTGCATTTTGCTGCTTTCACATTTCTATTAATTCTTGTGTTTACAAGTCCAGGTTAAGACTTACTGGATGATGTATATGTAGAGTGTATATATACATCATCCAGCCACAACATTAAAACTAGCTACCGGTTTTAATGTTGTGTCTGATCGGTGTATATCCCCTCTGTTTTGATCCCCGCGCAGAACCTGAGCTGGATGTACCCGGGGCTCTCGACTCTGTAGCCCAGCAGGTCAACGACACTGTCCGCCGCCGCCGCCGCCGCCGAGATGCCGGGGAGGACGACTACAACATTGAAATCCTACTGGGAGTTGATGACTCGGTGGTTCGATTTCACGGCAAGGAGCACGTGCAGAACTACCTACTCACTCTCATGAATATCGTAAGTCACTGCCACGTTTTATTTTGTTTGTGTTTTTAGTGGACTCTTCTTCACCACACTGGACTCACTTGTGTATATTCATTGATCTTTGTTGCTACCTAGATGGAAATGGATTGTAAAGTCCATCTTAATACAATCCTCACTTGGTTTTTTTATTTTTACGTGCTACATGCAGTTCAGAGTCCGCCCAGAGTCGCTTGACTGCCAGGATAGAGATATTCACTTGATTTGGCTAACTGCTAAAGCTTCATGTTTGGGCTGACCTATAAAGAGCTATTTTGCACAGAAAGAGGGCTGCGGACTTTGTGCACCATTTCTTGCGGCGGAGTTGCACTACAAAGGGATCCCTTCAAAGCCAGTATGGAGAAGAGGAATATTTATAGTGGGGTTTATAGGGATGGACATTTTAGTAGGCAAAGTTGGCAATGTAATATTTCAATCAATCATCAATCCATCAATCAATCAATCAGACTTTATTTATATAGCACTTTTGGTACAAACACAATATACCACAAAGTGCTTTACACAATAAAAAAAACCCTAATCCATGCATAAAACAATACACAACTATGTTATAAATGAAGCACACTGAGGAAGCACTATCATAAATCTTATAAATTTGCAATCAGGAACCACCAGAGGCAGAATAAAATTTTAAAAATTCAGAAAAAAGATAATACAATACTAAAGAAATTGGCATTTAGACTGTATTGATATCAACATAGGAAGCTTGTTTCAGTAAAAACTGTGGGAATCCCGCTATATTTGTCCACACAAAATGAAATATGGTGGAATATTTCTTTAGGTTCCTCTTTTCCTCCCATCGATCTTATATCAGGGATGTACACGTCGGTACCTTTTATATTAACAACATATTCAGCTTAGAGTTGTGGTTTTTCGGCACATTTACTGTCTCAGCATTTGCATCAACCTGCTGCCTCCAGCTGCAGCAGGTAGCAGTTTTAAGCAAATAAGCTCTGCGCCCAACAGCACGCAGACAAGGTTAGTGAGTACCTGGTGAGGGAAGGGGAACATCCAGCAGCTAAGAAGCAGAACTGACAGAGACCGGAACTGAGCAAGGAGAGTGAATGGTGGAAAGGAAAGTCCAAATGCTTTTGTTGCTCTGTGTCTGTCAATTTATCCGGTTTAACGTAAAGCCGTGAAATAGGCATCTACTGAAGTTTTCAACAAAAAACGGCAACAAAACTTTTTTTCCATGACTTTTGAGAACCGAGTCAGTATCAGTGAGCATTTAGTTCTGTTTCCCAGGGCCAGAGACAGCACAGGGGAGGTTACGCCACCCTGTAATCTGCCGTAACAATTACACACTGTTTATAGCCCAGGATGATCTAAATACATGAGCCGTCAGCGTTAACAACAGCCTCTCGCTTGTGATTCTTCTGCCTTGGTTCACTGTTATATCGGTTGATCCAGAGTGATCATAGTCACCACACAGCTGTCGGGAAGTCTAATGCATCGGTGTAGAATGTGCGCCATTGTCCCACAAAGGGGGTGCGCCGTTAAATCTCCAGCGTCATCCTATCTTTTGTGTCCACCTGTTGTGGTTACAGTTGCACCTCAGCGGGATCATGTAATCAGGATGCTTTTCAGTGGTATTTGACAGTCGATTCAGTCGTTTGCCTCGGGGGAGTCAGAGCGGACTGGCCGTGATTACTCATCAAGTTATCACAGATGCCCCAGAGAAGCCTCACTAGCGGTACAGGCAACTGGCCACACGTGCCACACGTGCCACACGTGCCACCGTGCCACACCTTAATGCAGATGCAGAAACAGGCGGAGAACTTCCGCCCCACTGTTTCCATGCTTTCTGGGGAGAGTGGCTTCGCCGCAGAAGCTGCCTCCGCTTCTCCTCAGCAACATGTCTGCTGATGATCAACTGGGGAGAGGCTGAATGATAGAATCGGACTTGAAACTTGAAAGCGGTTTGGCGGGAGGCCAATGAAGTGGAAGAAACAAAACTAATCGGGGACCAAGCAGGTTATGTTTTCGTACCGGCGAGACTTCTGTCCATCAGTATGTGAGCCAGCCGCGGACAGGACTACGCCACCACTGATTTTATCAAGGCGATATTGACTTTTGTTCCGCTGTCTGCTGACTGCAGAAAGGACTGGTTGTATTCATGACGACTTGTCACGCATCTCTTGCGAAGGCATTGTCCCCAGAAATATTTTATAAATCATTTTTAAGCCAGCGCTGGAAAAGTCCTTTCAAGTGCATATGCTCAGAAGCATTGATTACATAATTTTGTCTCCAGTCTTTTCCGCAGTCTTTCATCTTTTGTCTGTACTGTGTTATTTTGTCTGGGAATATGGGAAAAAATAGGATGGTCTCTGTTGCCCTCATTGGCTTTATTATTGGTAACAACGCTTTGTTATTTATTGTTGGATTCAACTTCCAGGCCTCACAGACCCTGTTTTTATTTAACATCACGGTCCCATGTTGTGCGTTTTGGAAAGCAAAGCGGTTTAGATCAAAGCTGAAGTGAATTAGCCGAATTGAATGCTATCGATACATAATACCGGGGCCTGCCTGGCTGTCACCGCCGTTCAGATCAGGTACAGCTGCTGAGTGGATGGAGGCCTTTCTGGTTCAAACGCTGCAAGCCGGACTGACTGGAGGGATTTCAGCAATTTGATTGCCGATGGCGGCCAATCAGGGCCCGTAAGTCATGTGTTCTCTGGAGTCTGGGCTTGTGTTAGAGAGTCGGCCTAGGAAAATGTTTGAAGGAACTGAATTGACCTCTAAAAAAAAAAACAAAGTCTTAATATTTCATTATCGTACAACATATGATATTTATTGTTTATTATGGAAGCTCATTCCTGCCAGGAATAGAGGTAAATTGATGAAAGAAAAGATGGGAATGATAAAAATACTTTGATTATTTTATCAAACTACTCAAAATGTCAAAATTAAAGTCAAATAATCAAAAAATTACAAGTATTTCATTGCTTACTTATTTTTGACTTACTGTGTAAGTGTATTAGAAAGTTACTGACTTAGTATCACATCATTTTGACTGTCAAGCTCAATGGCTGATTAAGTCAAAAATTTGTTTTCTCGTATCTCATATCTCTTATAATTCTCATAATGTATTACACTGACATTTTGAGTATCTCGTAATTTCGACGTTGTAAGTCAAAATTTGGGCTTAGTATCTCATCACTTTCATTTATTGTCATATAATTATGACCTAGTCTAATTTAAGTTTGATTTAGTGTCTCATAATTTTGGTTTCAGAAGCTAAAACACAGATTTATTAACTGATAATTTAGATTTACTGTACCATGTCATAATTTTGACTTGGTAAACTGAAATTATAACTTAGTACTGCATTAATTTAGCTTGGTAAGTCAACATTTTGATGTTCTATCATATAAATTTGTTTTACAATTATTATTTACATTTGGGTAACTCACAACATTTCATCTATGCTTTCCTTTTCTCAGCATAAATAGACTTCCAGGGTTGATGAAACATAATTCCTCCTAATAGTCCATGACAAATTCTTTCTCTGGGCTCTATTTTTGGATGTACATTCATTTTGTTATGTTTTTCCTTCTGCTGGCATAAATGGCCTTCCACAGGTCAAAAATAGAAAAGGGAGAGGAACTTCTCCAGGGCGCCCTGGTGGCCTTGAGGCTGAGGTGCAACGTGCACGGTTCACGACCAGCTGTGGATCTTGGTTGCATGGCACTCTCTGTCTCACTCCCCTTTAATCCACGAAAGGAAGAAAATTCTCAAAAAAACCCACATTCAAGCCAAACTTTAATTCCTCCTAATTAACCCTGTGATAAATTCACTGTCTGCTCATTTATTTTCTGCACATATATCCATAACAAATGCTGCTGGCTATAATATAGTGTCCAGCTCTTCAGAGAAAAATGCTACCACTGCGTCTCTCTCTCCCTCTCTCTGGTTGTGTTTTCCAGTAGAGGTCCCCGCTGGCTTCAGATAGAGGCAACCCTGGCTCTGGCCTCTGAACACTGCTCCACCCCCCCCCCAACCCCTCTCCTTTCCTTTTTTTCACCTGTACTTTTCCCCTCTTTCATTTTGTCCTCCTTTATTTTCCTCTCCTCCACCTTTCTGTGCTTCCATCCTCCCAGCTCTCCTCCTCTCTCCCCACCTGTCCTTTTCCCTTTCTTTCATTCTTCCTTTCTCTACACTCCTCCTCCCACCTCTGTTCTTCTTCACTTTTATACTTCTGTTCTCTTCTCCCATCCTTTTTTCCTCCCTCCTCTCCTCTTCTCTCCTCTTCTCAATTGCTGTTTTCCCTTCTATCCCTTTGTCCTCCAGCCCCTCCTCTCCCTTCCTCTCTCCTTCCCGTCTATCCTTCAACTCTTCGCTTCTCTTCTCTTCTCCCCTTCCTATCCCTTTTCTCCTCTCCTCTCCCCTCCTCTTCTCACCTCACTTTTTTTCTCCTGTCCCCTCATCTCCTCTTTTTCCTTTTTCCTCCTCTCCTCTTCTCACCTCTCTTCTTCCCTTCTGTCCTTCCTTTCTCTCCCCTCTATCTACCTTTTTATTTCTCCTTCTCTTTCACATCTTTCCTTTCCTCCTCTTTTCTGTTTCCCTCTAGTCCACTCTCCTCTCTCTCCTTTTCCTACTTCCCCTGTTCTCTCATCTTTTTCTTTTTTCATTTTTCTTCTCTCTTCTTTCCATCTTCCTCACCTATTCTCTCTATTTTCCATGTTCCTTTTCTTCTCTTGTCCTCTCTCTCATTCTTTCTTTTCTGCTCTTTCCTTCTCTTTGATTTCTTCTGCTCATCAAAACACATTCTCTATTCTTACCATCCTCAAGACAATTGTACCTGATTGGAACATTTAATGTTTGTTTGCACTGCATGTATGTGCATGCACGCGCGCGCGTGTGTGTGTGTGTGTGTGTGTGTGTGTGTGTGTGTGTGTGTGTGTGTGTGTGTGTGTGTGTGTGTGTGTGTGTGTGTGTGTGTGTGTGTGTGTGTGTGTGTCTTCACTAGTGACACCACTGTTAGCAATGTGATCAACATTTTCAGGAAAGTTCCTGCAGACAGACACACACACACACACACACACACACACACTGTATTAATTTATGTAGAACTTGGCCAACTTTACTTTTCAGCTTCACTGTCACATCCTACGTCATTAATGAAACTCCATATGTGAGTGTGGCACTGGCTTTGCTGCTTGTCACCACTGTCAGAACAAGCCGGGCAGCTTTGCTTTTTTGGGACAAGTTGTCTTCATAAAATCAGCGACCTGAGCACCCAGTGCAGGAAATGTCCCCCGTGTTTTTCTTCTTCTGTTTGATTTGTTGCTGTTTTGTTCCGTCCGTAGGTCTGTCTGCATCTCTCTCTCTCACATAACATGCATGGATGCCCAGTACATTCAATTGTGCTCTGCAATCCAATTTAGTTACATGCATGCCTCATTAATCTCTGTGATGTTCACAAATTATGCAAAATTAGGGGTATGAGATCAAACACTTATCACATATTTCAGAATTTGTTGTATAATTTAGAATTTTATATGCTTCTTTTTTGGTTACATTTTATGGCTAGATTTACGGCTCATCATTTTTGGCGTGCTATTTTGACCTGTCTGGGTGTTAGAGTTTGTGGGATATGTGCCTTGAAGGTTTCACACCATTATTTATTTATGGATCGTTTTTCCCAGCAGTCTTGAATAAAGATTGTGGCCGCCGTCGGTGGATCCGTTTCAGTCTCTGGTATGCACATAAAAAGACACACATGGGAATGAAATTGCTTCCCCTGGTAGCATCGGTTTTCCCTCTCAGTTTTGTCCGAGATCAATAACGCTCTCATATTTGCGTCACATCTCTCATGAAAGTGTCGGACAGCAGCTATTACGCATCACCTCCATCACCATAAAAGGCTCTGATGAAAAGTTAGGCCCTGAGCAATCCACTATCTCCATAAACGAAACCTCTAAGCAACATCAACCTGTCAACAGACGAGATATTAGAGGCAGTGAAGAGTTTGAAGCTTTTTTTTTTTTTTTTTCAAGATGATAATCTGCATCTCTGCAGTCAGTCAGAAGAAAAAGTTACAAATTCTGTACAGATCTGAATTTAATTGAAACGATCCAAACCAAACTCCTCTGCACCACAGCCAGTAAAAGAGAATAAGAAAATAAGTATAGAAATAGTGGAAACCACCCATAACGTCAGGAGAAGATGGGGGCAGAGGTTCCACGGTGCTTCATTAATGAGTGTTCCTCATTGGACATAAAGTAATGCATGACTTTTATGGACCTCTGTTGGTGACATTTAGGTACTGCAACAACATTTACATCTATTTATCCTGTGTACTGAGTTACCAGTTTATTAGGTACACTTTTGCAATTAGAGCGTTATTTGAAGCTGAATTTTATATTTGGACTGCATTACATTAGAGATGTTTCTAATATTTTGTCATCTGAAATGCAGTCCAGTACCACAGCACTACTCACAATGCAGTAGAGATGTATCACATCCTCTCTGATGCACTGTCGCCGTGGATTTACCATTACAAGCGTCGCAGAGGCTGTTGTATTGGATTGCATTACCATTATGTGCGAAAATGCAGGACAAGATGTTGCATGCTCACTACTGTTGATATGATACTTATCATTGCAGGTACACTAGAACAGGCTATATGGCCAAAAGTATGTGGACATCTGAACGTTGCACCCACATGTGGTTTTTGAAAATCTCATTCCAGATCCGTGGGGCATTATTCTGCTGCTATAACAGCCTCCACTCTTATGGTTTCAGGCGTTTCACAAGATGTTGGAACAAGGCTTCGGGGATCTGCTCCCATTCAGCCTCAAGAGTGTTAGTGAGGTCCAGCGCTGATGTTGGGTTAAAAGATCTGGCTCGCAGTCAGCGTTGCAGTTCATCCCTAAGGTTTTGGATGGGGTTTTAATATCTGGGCTCCGTGCAGGCCAGTCCAGTTATTCCGCACCAGACTGGGAAATCCATTTCTTTATTGACCCCCATTTTGTACACGGTGACACTGTCACATCGAAACAGGACGGGGTATTCCCTAAACTGTTACCACAAATAGGAGGAACACATTGGTCTACAATATCATTGAATGTTGAAGAAATCAGCTTTCTCTCAAGTGGAAGTAAGGGACAACAGCCGAAGACCAAACATACACAAACGCATTTGGACGTAGGTGTCCACGTGCTTCTGGCAGATCATACAGTACATAAAGTGGAGCAGGCTATTATCTTATTGCTTCGATAGAACATTTTTTCTACGAGAAAGCACTATGATCCATTATCAGAACAGCGCTGTAATTTAGTTAAACGTTTGAAAGTCTTCAAGGTTTACAAAGATTGAAGGCTGAGTAATCTGCCTCGCTTTTCTGTGATTTTCATTCATGACTGTCATCCTCTCAGCCCTCCCAGCGTTTCTCTCATTTATCAGCTGCTATTTTCATCAGTTTCACTGTGTTCAGGGTTTAACCATCAAATTTGGCTGCATCAGGATTGACGGACTTCATACGGTACTACAGACACACATATAGACGGTTAATGTGTCTGTGCGCTATTCCATTCACGTCTTATTAACACGTTTGTCAGCTCAGACCAGCATCAAATGTACAGAGTTGATCAACTATCAAGTTTTAATAACAGAAGTTCCAACGGGAACCAACACTTGAGCGGGCAACAATTCACAAGCAATGTTCTTGAACTGATTACATACAAGACAGTAAGTATTGAGACAGACATTTCAGCTGGAGAAGCAATCGAGTTAGTGGTATTGATCGCTAACCCCGTCAATTCCCCACTTCCCTTGCCCTGTGATGTATTGTAGAAATTTTCAGCCATTGGCCAGTGAACAGGAGCTGGATAAATAACATGTGAGGCTGAACACATATCAGTAGGAGGAAGCGGGTCCTACGGCCAATGTATGGAGGCACCTGTTAAGACGTTGCTGCGATGTCTAGTACGTCGTTACGGCCAGACTTTTAGAGCAAGCAGATCAGATAAGGTGTAATTTTAGCTCCCCCTCAAGGAGAGGCTCACGGTGCAGCTACCACCATCAGAGCACACAGTCGCTCTACCATTAAATGCAAGTTCAGGATCAGCAGCGTTTATCTGTCTTTTCTTTTTTTTTTTTAAATGAAACACCCATCTGTGGCCTTGGTCATGTTCAGCCAGATTGTTGCTTCATACAGTCCAAAGTACTGAGTAATGGAATCTGCCGGACCCCGAGTAATAGAGCAGTTTGGAGATTATTTCACAGCTCTTCCAGTGTCGCGCTACCCCAAAAAGTCGATAAGGCGAAAACAGTGAGAACAATTTACCATGTGATTATATGCTGCTGGAATATCTTTTTTTCCACCTCCTCTACCCTGTGTGGAGAACACTGACATATTGTGCAATGAGACGAATAAACTCAGTGAGCAGTCACTGGCCCAAAGAAAATGAGACCTCCTGTGACGCTGCCTGTCGCTTCAGTCCAAATGCTCCTGGTTGCTAATGAGGTCTTCTCATATATAGTGCCAGAGAGCTGGACAAGATGTTGATCTGTTCACTGATTCGATTGGTACTTACTGCACGGTCAATCAGGTAGTGGCAAAACAGCCGCGCTAAAGGCGGAGTGATGGGCGACCACACGCATCATACTGAGCCCTTTAAAGGTCAGCTGTCCATTAAATGTATGTTGTCCTTGTTTCCAGCTGTCATGGGATGACATGACATCTCTTCAAAATATATAATATAATGTAATATCTATTATTGCCTTTGCCTATAAATGCAATATTTTAAATTTGGATATTGTCTCGCATGAATTTCATACTAAAGTTAAGTGACAGGCTCATATCAGCGTCTTCAGGAAGGTTAGTGAACATGCACATGGAGTAATTTAAACAGCAAATCCAGCAGTTATTTTAATATGTCCCAGATACCCGCATACTGTGGGAGACACAGATCCCTGAAGGGGAAATTTGATCCCTCTGACTGATTAAAAAACACACAACAGGGCCGTGGCAGATAATAGTGTTGACGAAAAGGGCAAAAAGTGGACTGTTTTGTGTGATGAGTGCTAAAAACGGGGCCACAGCTGGAGCTTGTGTGCTTGGAAAAAGAGCTCACTTTACCTTTTCCCTCAGATTTAAGTCGATGGAAAAACGTTAGCCGGGCTACCTGTGGAGAGTCCTTCGCTGGTCCTTCACTAGCCCAGTTCAGAACTCCAACAGTTCTCTTTACATTACTTCCGAGGCTGCGGGGTGCTAAGACGGCCTGAATACGAAAACGCCTCTATTACATGTTTTTCTCTTACTTTCTCTGTAGCTCTATGCATCTGTATTTCCTCTACAGTCTTCTTTCATTATAAAGGCACTCCCCATGAGGCAGATACACTCTTGTTGTGCCTACAGTATGTTTGCATTCAACACAAACACTCTAGTTTTCATACTGCGTATCGAGGCATGGCCACGCATATCAAATCAAAATCCCCTTTTTCCTGAAACCATGTGGGTGCACAAACAGCTGGCACTATTATTTATGTGCTTATTTATACTTCTTTTTTTAATTTTTCGGATAAAGCAACCATGTCTTGCAAGGAACAAGAACATGATTATAAGGCCTCCTTCCTGTATTCAATGGCTTTCAGAATGCCAAAAATAATGGCTGCACAGGTCTGTGATTACAGTCATTCATGGAGTGATTTGTAAAGAATGGTCTCTTTCTCTCGCTCTCCTGCAATGGTGAGTGGAAAGTACAAAACGCAAAAATTAATCAGATAGGTGGTGTAATGTGTCAGTGATGCAAATGCCTTGAAAGAAACGTTATTGGTGTGATCTGTTGATCTGTTGATCCCTTTGCTTCTCAGGTGAACGAGATTTACCACGACGAGTCGCTGGGAGTCCACATCAATGTGGTCCTGGTGAGGATGATCATGCTGGGGTATGCCAAGGTGAGGTTCCACAGTCCATTTGCATGGACCTGCCTTGTTTTTGAAATGCAAAAAAAAATGTTTGCTTCTTCTCCACACTGTTGAGAGAGTTTAATAAGATCCCACTGAAGTCAACTGAAGTCTCAGTGCCAAAACAGCCCTCAGAAGAGGGCTGCACCTGGGGGTTATGTTCATTATCAATTAATCTACGATTTATTTTAACCAACAAACAACAAAATAAACAAAAAAGAACAACTGCCGTCATAGTTTCACAGAAACAAAAGTCTGCCCTCGCTATGCATGCAGGTGCACAGCTACAGTGTGGAGCCATAGAAATTTGCCCTTTAAAATGGAAGCTGGTGCATAAATGGATATATGGAAAAAATTCAACCATAAGGGTTGCAATCAGTAACTAGAAGAAAAAAGAAACTTGCTGCTGGTGGCAGAATAAAAAGTACCGTGTTCAGATTGCTTGTTTTGTCTGACCAATAGTCCAAAACCCGTCCAAAGAGATTTAAATTACAGTGATGTAAAACAGAGAAACTCAGCAAATCTTCACATATTAAAGCTGTCACCAGCGAATGGTTGACATTTTTGCATGATAAATGAATTGGCCAATTAATCCTCCTGTTGGCTTTAGAGGCAAAAACTACCCGTTTACGAGCTGAACACTGGATTCAGGTTACAAACATTTGACCTGGCATTTCTAAAGCCATGTACAAGAAAATGGGATTAAAGATTTATAGCAACTATTAAGCTTAGTAAAGAACAGACAGACTCACAGGTCTCGGTTGTCAAATTAATTAATTGGTTATTTTAGCACCAAATAGGAGAAAAAATATGGCTTTCAATTTGTATGTTGGAAAATGAAGAGCCACGACTCCGGACTGTCAGCAGGAGTTTTCCCTAAACATTGGCCAAAAGCGATGGCATGAATAAAACAGAACATTTATGGGTAACACGTTGGATGTGTTGCTGCGGAGGGGCAGCACCAAAGCTCCCAGCCTCCGTCACCAGACTGAGACTCTGTAGCCAATAATTTGTTATGTTTGCTGTGGGGAAACAAAGGCTCTGCCCCGGAGGGCGAAGCATCGGCCCATCATCGCTGGTTATAACAGCACAAAGGAATGAAAAAGAAAGTCACAGACATTCCGGCCTCAGTCGGATAAAAGTACAGAATTACATCCCAGGAGTACACAGACAGAACACCGAACAGAACCAACACCTCCACAGAACAATACATTGTCCATTATCTATTGTCAAACCCATTTTTATTCTATTCTAAATGCTCTCCTGCTGTAATTGTTTCCTGCCCGCTATTATTTATCTGCTGCCCTCCGTGTGAAAAAACAGAATAAAAACCAATTGCAAACACATAGCGTTCAGTCCAAACATGTCAGAATTTTGTTAGCAGGGATGCTTTTGTGGTCTCATGCTGTTATTTCAGTAAGAAATATGCTTCTAATTGCTTCGGAGAAAGTGGTTATTCCGACCTCAAAGAGCATTCTATTGACACATCCATAGCCATTAACAAGGGAACAGAGATGCTAAATAGGGAAGAAAATGTATGCAGATTGCAGGGGTCAGCCACGCTCGCTCTCTTTCACACATACTTTAGAAATGCATGCTTGCACGTTCACACTTGCAATGCAGGTAAAATGCAAAGTGAAAACGACATGTTGTGTTTGAAATTCAGTTTTCCTCTCCGCTTATTATCACCCCAGATTCTCCATGTTCAATCTGCTTCTACGGTGAATACTACTCATACCCGTCAGGATTAACAATCTTGGACTTCTGACAGAATACTAATGTGTTCATTTACACAGTCAAGGTTTACTGGTAAGCATTTCTCCCTCTCTCTCTTGCCTTTCAGTCCATCAGTCTCATTGAAAGAGGCAACCCATCACGGAGCCTGGAGAATGTGTGCCGCTGGGCGTTTGTGCAGCAGAAAGGCGACCCTGATCATGCCGAACATCACGACCACGCAATTTTCCTCACTCGCCAAGGCTTCGGCCCCACAGGGATGCAGGGTAAGGCCCCGGAGGACACACTGGCATGGTCCACGGGAGAATGTGTGGCTGCCTGCAGCATTTCAAACTGCCCGGGATTGCCAGCTTTTGGGTAAAGGTGTAGGAGGTTATCCATCATAATATACAGCAGTCAAAGCATCCTGTCTTGCAAAAATTTGCTACTTGTTAATCAGGACTAATTCTTTGGTTTATTCTTGACTTTAATGGCTGTGCTGGGCTCAGACCACTCTTGATTCATTTTAAGGGATTACACATCTTGTGTTGATGTGAAGATTTGAACTATTATGCAAATTTCATGTTGCACAAGCTTTTTTCAAGAAAGCTTCAGGCAAAAAATCCCATCTGTGATTTCTGTCGAAATTGTCTCCGATTGCATTTAAAAAAAAAAACAGCCTTCAACAAGAGCACTGAACAATCAAAGTGCCCCTTGTTGCCACTATCAAGCGCAAATACCACAACTGATTCCCAAAGGGAAACGCCCCAAAGCCCTGTTGTTCTTTATATTTGGCACCTTCCCTAAATTTCTCTTCTTGTGGATGCATGCCTTGAAAGACTGGAGTCTCAAGGCAATTTGCACTGCCTGCCAGATATCGACCGCTTGCCCTGCTCTTATTTTCTCCACAGCGGCCAAACTGAAACAATGAGAGCAACTAATTTACCAAAGTCGACACTATTAAAGACTCAACTTGCTTCATGGCATTTTCATTTTACCCTTTGAACAGCGGCTGCATTTATCTTTCACTTTGCAAATGAGCATTGTGTGCTTTGGCTTATGTTCCGATCGTTTTTGGGGAGACGAAAGGGAAGGAATTCACAAGGTGCAGTATACAGACATGTGCCAGACATGTTTTACATTACAAGACTGACACATTTGCAGACTTCACTGACGCCAGTGGCATTTTTTTTCAGATTAGTTGAATGCATTCACAACAGTGGTGCCAATAATTTGAAAATTTGGAGCACTACTGCTACTTCGTTTATCCAGGTAAAAGCTCTGTCGATAATCGTAGCAACAAAATATCTCTGTTTCCCAGGTCTACAGCGCTCTTTGTTCAGAATGACAACATACTCTGAGTCATTTAGTGGACAAAACACATAAAATACAGAACATCGTGGGTATAAAACAGAGTTGTATCTAGTTTGAACCCCAAAGGGAGGTAAATTACTGTCAACAGTTTAGATGAGTCTATTGTGTCGAGCTGAAGTTACAGGGACTGGAATCAGATTAGTTTCGACTCAAGGAACAAAAGCAGCCAGTTTCACAGAGGTGAAGTGGTGCAATCAGCCAGTAGGACCCCACAGAGCTGTTTTCACTCCAACAATACTGAAATTTCCCATTTGTTGGTTACCGTCATGTCGGGTGTGGTGGTCATGATGTGGCCACGTTATGAATATTACACTGACAGCATTCAACTTTGTAAGAAGCCAGCTGGCAACCAGATCTTTTCCCCTTTTTATTTTATAGGAAACTTTAGACAGGATGCACAGACGGAGTTAGAAATATAAACTGCAATAAAAGCTAAGAGGACTGAAACAATACCTGAAATATACCATAAACTCACAGTGGACTGAATGTGTTATTATATGATATGATACATTCAGGAATTATGCATTGAATACTGAGGGACAGAAAAATATGAGTACCATGTCGCTAAAAATTATAGTGACCTTGGGAATTAGATTGATGAATTTGGTAAAGTCACTGTAATGTCACTCACTCTAATTTGTCTGCCTCTCCAAAGACTGATGGATCTCAACTGTGAAACAAAATCTCATCTGAGCTCACAACATGTCAAACTGGGTTCATGAAGTCAGTATCTCATATGGCAGGTCCACCCAACCAGCTCATAATTTTAATCAGTCCCACCTTTAAAGTGACTTAGCTCAGCACACACTTAAGGTGTTGTTTGCAAATGCTGTAACAGTTTGGCGCCACTGCCATCCAAATAGCAGTTGCCTCTACACCTGTAAAATGACAGGTTATTAAAGCCTGGCCCAATAAACAAGAAAAATACCCTATCTTAAGGAAAGTGATTAAAAAAAAATAAAAAAATCCTGGATCTGCCCCTTTAACCGGAATCTGCAGCAATTAAATGGGTTCTTCCCTGGTCCATGCCCCATCCCTCCGCCAAGTTTGGTGCAAATCAGTTCTCTCTGTGTAATCCTGCTGACACATAAACAAACCAAAAAACAAACAATCCGACCAGAAAATAAGCTCAGCAGAGCGCAGACCTCCGCCAAGGCCAGTGTCAAGGAACATACACCAGACATCAGAGGAAAGAAATCATATTCATAGTAAATGATCTGGACCTGCCCCAAAATGTAATGGGTTCTTTCCTGGCCCATGCCCCATCCCTCCACCAAGTTCAGCACAAATTGGTTTTGTACTATTTGTGTTAATCCTGCTGACAAACAAACAGACCATCAAACAAACAGACAGGGGTGATTACATAACCTCCTTGGTGGAGGTAAAAAATATAAAATTCAACAAATGTAATTTTTTCCATTGTATTTTGGACCAAAGAAAATAAGATGTGCAATATGTGTGGCTACATCCACTCAGGTGGTTCAGGTATGAAGTGGAGATCAAAATAGTTTACAAAGTCAGTGTGAACAGCTGTGGCTAAAATGCCCAGTGACCTGACATACAGCATCACGCTGTGAAATGTGAGATGGTGCTTGATCTCCAACCTGGATTGGGCTGGAACTAGTAGTTGAATTTTACAGTTTGATTTTTGAAGCTCTACTGTCCTTAACTGTGACTTAAGTATATTCGACTTTCAGACGTGCGGTTGTGAATTAGTTGGGAATTAGAGCCGAGGCCCGTGGACAGAACTTCAGAGTCTCTCAACATAGAAAGAATGAAACAATCTCCACTTGACTGTGCAGGGGCAGACTCAACTTGAGGGTTATTATTTCCTTGTGTGTTGATTCTTTCACTGCACATGTAGCACTGGAGAAATGTTTTGTTCCGACATCCGTCAGAATTAATTAACGTTAATCCTTGGCTAGACCAGCTGCTGAGGGGCCACAACATATATTACAGTGAGCGCTCACTGTTTGCCGACACCTGAGAAAAGGATGCAGGCCTACCTGAACCCCAGTGAGCTTAACGCTGAACTTGTCTGCTGCAGGGCCCGGTCTCCTGTTGTGTTGCCACCCGGACACTCTCTGCTCACAGCTCGGTGTTAATTTCAGTTAATTTATGTGACCATATAAACAAAGACTGAAACCAAACCCGTGTACTTAAAGCAGCTGTAATCCATGTTTTTATATAAACATCGTATCCAATGATAAAATGTGTTAGACAGATAGATAGATGGATAGAAGCAGCATGAATAAGAAATACAGTTTGCGTATAAGTATGATACAGACAGTATGTACAGATGGTAGTGCAGCTGAGTGTTCACCTATCACACAGAGGTGAGCTGTTATGCAGAGTTACGGTGAACAGTAGGAATGATTTCCTGAAAGGTTCTTTTTGGCAGCAGAGCTCCGCTGTCTCTGCAGTGTGTCCTGGAGGGGATGGGATGGGCTGTCCACGATGGAGAGCAGTGACCTCCTCTTTCTCACTGACTCAAACGTCTCCAGGCTTTGACCAGTGACGGTCCCGGCCTTGTGAGTGAGTTTATTGTTTCCCTCAGGAGTTTGTAGAGACCAAAAACAGAGCTATTGGAGAGAGAACATTGGACTTATGTTTGCCAGGTGGCCAGAGACACAACTTTAAATGAATAAAAATGTTGCTCCGTAACTGCTAAATTTGTAAATAAGCAACTGTTTGCTGACAAATTCGCCTTATCAATTTAAAAGGTCATGATATGTTCACAACTTGTTGCAGCTGCCCCCAAGATGCAAACGCTCAATTAAACAAATGACCACCATGTGACCTGTGACTCACAGGTTAGCCTTCATGTAGTCACGCTGAAGAGTTGTGCTGCAGGTTTAACTGTCGGAAAACTTTTTGTCCTTGCACATATGGACGGATTATGCCACCTAGAGGCCTGGAGGCAAGCCATTTTTTCCTGGGCATGACCCTTCTCATTTGACCTTTGTAGATACGGAGTTGCTCTTTATTAGGGTTTGGCAATTGAGCGAGTTGGTAGCATTGATAACATTAATACATTTATTAATACCACTGGTTGTGGGCAATGCTGGGACTCATTAATCAGAACATTTGCAATGTGATGAAGTACCTTATTTTTTTAGGTATTTTTCAATCCAATTTCAATTTTCAATTCAGTTTTATTTATATAGCGCCAAATCATAACAGGGCACTTTTCATATAGAGCAGGTCTAGACCGTACACTTTATAGTTATATTTACTGAGACCCAACATTCCCACGTGAGCAAGCACTCGGCGACAGCGGCGAAGAAAAGCACAGTTTTAACAGGTAGAAACCATGAACAGAGCCCGTAATTATTTCACTGGATCAACAAAAAGCAGGCATTGATAAGTGGTTGTTTGATCTAACAGCTCTTCTCTTTTAATTCGATTAAGTTGTAATAAAACAGCTTGCAAGATATCAGAGATGGCATAGTAGGTTCATAGTTAGTAAGGTTACCCCCATGCTGAGGACTTTGGTCTGATCCTATTAACAACACACTGAGGTGTTTCAAGGACACTTCACTAGCTGTCCCCGCATGCCTAATTAGCAGTCAGTGCATGCCTGTATATTGTAGGTGAACCCCACATGATATTATGCTTTCCATACAGACAAAACCTTTTATCTTCTTTGTCGCCACATCACTATCACCTTGTATGTAAAGGGCTACTTCTAGTAAAATACTAAAAGGATCTGTGAGTTCTTGTCTCTTCCCAGAAGGCCTGGCATAGATGGAAAAGGGTCAGTTTGAGATTGTATTTTGATCTGCGGCAAGAGATGCATCTATTTCACTCAGTGCACAGGAGAATTGACGCATCAGTCACGGGTAGAAGATCAGCTGGTGACTCCTGCACTTCTTAAAAGGCGGGAGACTCTGTATTGTCCGCTCCCTGTGCGGATGTTCTGTAATTGGACTGCGTTCCAAAGCTACATCAAAACCTTTTTGCCTACAGGCTTAAAGCCATTAAACCAATGCCTTCTTGTCTGCAATCAGTCATGCCAGTGCACTTGCCGTCTGTCTAGTGCTTTACAGTTCTCAATAGTAACTGGAGAATACATGAGCGCAACAAACAAGCAGTTTTTGATTGTCAAGATTTTCATTGTAACGACACAATGACATCTTTATATTTTCATGGGAACAGCAAAAGCTTTTACCTAGCTTGTTGTAATTTCTAATTTGGATGTACAGTATTACAGCTCGATCCGGTAAATAAGCAACTGTTTGCTGACAAACTAGCCTACAGATGATCTGTGTGTCAGACAGATCCACCACTTTCATGTGGTGATCATCTGGCTTTGTTGGGTGCTAATTAGCAAATATTAGCATGCTGGCACGCAAATCTAAGGTGGTGAACGAGGTAAACATTATGTTAGCATTTGACTCTGCTGCAATGCTGAATCTTATTATAGCCTCGGAAAGCCACTGGCATCACTGCAGACTTATTCTACAGTTTATTCTAAAACTCGGCTCTGTATTATGAAATGTTGCTACTAAGGCAAACAGGGCAGAGACAGTTACGATATTGGCGGTTGCTTTTGTCTGCATGAGTGGACAGCCAATCACGGAACCTGACTGACAGATAAAGCCTTAGTGAAGAAAGCCGGCATTGTGACAGAGGACATTTTGACAAAGAAAACTGCCAGGAATTAAATAAAGATGACCTGCATTCAACTCTGTTGTTGTGAAAAGAATCGGGATACAATAACATTTTATAATAATTAGTTTTGGATTCGAAATGTATTGGATTACTTCACCATTGGCAGCAGTCTCTAACAGTCTGGATGGAATGTGTTTAAAATTTCAGTTAATTTAGTTCATCATACAACACAATGTTCGTGATTGCATAGCAGCCTTATGAAGAACAAGAAAGAGTCAGAGAGCTGTTTTGTACTGTTAGTTCCAACTCCACTTTGATTTTAGCAATAAAAACATCACATCAGAGTATTCTTATTACAGATTTTTTTTTTCCCACTGTTTTTCTTTTATTTCTTTAGCATTTAAGTATTTTGGACCTCCCTTTTATTCTTTATCAAGTACGGCAGAAGACACATTGGATCATGTCAGTGCTTTCGGCCACCATCCACAGCCGGCTGACAGTTATTTCCCAGAAGTGAGGAGAAAAGTGAGCTGCTGAGTTAAAATGTTCTATTTACTGGTACGCTTACTGTCAGGCCATTTGTATTGCAGACTTATGAATGAATACGAGATATTTTTTTAATGATATATACTCTAGCTACTGTGTTGCATCAATTTCAAGCTAAACTCTACTGGGAGAAATAAACCATTAGCTGCTGCCTTTTGAAAGAAAATCAATCAAATATGACAATTCCCACACCGAGCAGCATCAGTTCGCATTGATGCCATCAAGAACATTAAGACACGATTGGCTTCATGACTTCCTGTAGGAGTCCCCTAATGAAAGGCTGGTTTATTTCGATGTGGTCTGAGGAAAAACATCTTTTAATCACTTCTTTGCACTTCCCTTGACCCATTATTAGATTTTGATAAGCATAGTGCTACGCTATAAGAAAGATGTCATTAAGCTTCTCTGTTTGGGTGTGACATGTTTTGAAATCGAATCATTTTTCACAGGCTGAAAAAAACAAAAAAAACAAAGCAACTGAGCGGATTTCACCCCACGTGCAGTGAACAGTCAATAAGAGGTTGATAGAAACAGTTGACGGGAAGGATGGAATGCAAATACTGGTTCTGCCTTCACTAAATAAAAAAATAATCCATAGTCTAACATAGGAACAAACAGGGTCGGCTCTAGCCATTTCGGTGCCTCAGGTACATTAGTCAGCGAAATTTCGCTGTAGGAAGGAGCAGTTAGCTAGCTACTGGCTCGCAGTGATGGAAAATAACAATAATAATAAGTGCATTTACTCAAGTATTGTACTCAAGTACAAATTTGAGGTACTTGTACTGTACTTGAATATTCCCATTTTGTGCTACTTTATACTTCCACTCCAAAACACATTTCAGAGGGAAATATTGTACTTTCTAACTCCACTACGTTTAGTTGACACCTTTAGTTACTAGTTACTTTTAAGATGAAGATTTTACACAATGGATAATTTAACAAGCTTTTAAAATAGAACACATTGTTGAAGATCAAACCGGTGGTTTCCAACCTTATCTTGGCTTCTGACGTCTCTCAGAAAGCATTGTGTAGTCAGGGTCACATGGCAGATGTCTATGAGTTGTTAAGAGCTCCACCAAATACTGATCCTTCCCTTCGTTTTTTCGTCTTTCCTCTCCCATTAATCATCTCACGACCCCTCAGATTTATCTGGTCTCCCTGTACGTCAAACTGGATATAAAGTAGTTCAAACCAGCTTCACTTCCCAACAGCGACAACAGTAACCTGCCACTGACACACCGATGCTTCCGTATAAATAATCTAATGATGTCACAAATAATAATGTATCAGTCAGAGGGACCAAACCAGTACTTTGACTTTAATACTTCAACTACATTTTGTTGGTAATACTTTTGTATTTTTACTTAAGTAGGATTTTTCATGCAGGGCTTTTACTTGTAATGGAGTATTGTTACATTGCTGTTCTGCTACTTTTACTTAAGTAAAGGGTCTGAATACTCCTTCCTCCTTCAGATTCATATCCCTCAGTCTGCAGCTGAGTCTAGCAGATATCTTGACATCATTATCTACGGTTAGTTTATTGGTACTTAGCTAGCCGGCTATTAGAAAAAAGAAAAAAAAACTTCTACACACAAAGCTTGATTTAATGTTAACATAAGACAACATACCTGTATATTAGGCTTTCCTTTCCTCTTCCTCTTTTCTCCGTTCTTGTCTTTGCACACCTGAAGGCTTGGACCTTGTAACTGAAGCGTCCCAACAGCTGATTCCAATTTAGCATCTGCCATCAGTCAGTCAGTGTTACGTCCCGGACTTGGGCTGAGTGATGTGCAATTGCACATCAGACGGTACCCATCATCCCCCCACTTCCAGTGTGCACAGTGCAAGTGCAGTGCTTCGCAGAAGAAACATTGTCGGTGTAGGGATTCTGCATTTTCTAAGCCTTCGGTGAATCTACTTACACGCATGAGCAGTTAATTAACATCAGATACCCTTCAGTCCTTCACACAGTGGAGTTAGTCCTCTCCAAACATAAAACAACAGCTTAAAACAACCTGTTGCCATGTGGCTGACAGATCAGAATATGTTCGTCCTTGTTCCGACATCAAGGTATGGGGACATGCTGGCTGCTGAGACTTCAGCTTTGCTAAAGAGGCAGAGCTGATGTGATTTTTTTTTTTTTTTTTTAGAAGTTTCAGCTGTGGTCTCAGTATGAGCCACTGTGCGGTAGATTGAGTGCTGTATAGTGAGCCGTCTCATTCTGCAAGATGCAAAATATTTATTTAAACGGACTACCAAATTTACTTTTATAAAAGGCAAATCCTTTTGTGGAGACAAACTTTCAGAAACTCGATAAAATGAGCTTCCACATGTATAATAATTATCTATACAGTTTCAAAGGGCATGGAGTCATTTCAGGCTCTGGAAGTCAAGTCACTGCGTACAAAAGATGAGCAACTATGTTAGAAAATATCTGTCTCTGCTTAAAGAGTCAATGGTTGGTCAATAGACTGTGATCAAAAAAACATGCAGAAAAAAAGTCAACTGTGATTGCCAAGGAGCATTTCGGCAAGAAATGTCTCACTGACTACCATAATATTCTGTTGACATCAAGCAGAAACTTCACTTTTTTAGAAACCTATTAAGAGATTCATTAAATCGTCTTTTTGTGTTCTGAGTCAATTTGGCGTCAGATGCGGCAGCTTTTCGTTCCTAATTACAACACAAAGGATCATTTAAAGGCCATCAGCCGTGACAAACTGAAGAGAGAAAAGTTTAACGCTAAATGATTATAACTGGTGACCATAACATAAACAGCAGCTACGGTCCCACTTCAAAACTTACTTTTATTTAAAACACAATGACAGAATTGGCCTCATTTACATCCAATTACTAAAATGAAATACTGGAACGTGTTCATGTTCAGCCTCAGGGTTATCTGTGACATCAGCTGTGAGCCTGACGTTTTGTCAGTTGTTAAATTTGCTGAGAAGTGCACGTGTTTGTCTGACTTTTGGCGGTTATGTGAATGTGGGGTTCATGTGGGTCCAGTGTTTTCTGCTTACGGTGGCTGCAGGTGTGCGCAAGGTGGTTTTTTCCGGTCTAGAAGGTACAGGTGGCAGAAGTTGCCCTCACACATCAGAACTGTCCAATTTTCTTGACTTTCAGGGGCACATTTGCCCTGAACCTTTGTTTATTTGTGACCCTGGCTTCTCGAGCACATTTATCTCAGTCAGAGAAAAAGGCAGTTTAGGAAAAACCATGTAGTACATTGTGTATCCACCTTTAGGGTGCGTCTACTTCACAGTGCTCCTGACAGCCAAGGTCACCTGTTTTATCGGGAAGCATTTGTTGTTGATTGACAAGGCTATTCTGGCTTTTATGAAGAAAAAGAGAAATTTCTATCAGCCTTCAATCTGCATGTCCCAACTCTTATTTCTCTCCTTCTGGTTGCATTTCTCTGACTGCCATCGTCTCAGCCTCACGTTTTCTTTGAAATTAGCTTGTCCGCTCTGTCCTCTTTAACCCAATTTCATCTCCTTTTCCCTCATTATCTCACCAGCTTCTACTTCCCACTATTCCCCCAAATCTGCCTTTCAAACATGTCGTATCCTGTACTTCAGTCAGTTTTTAAGCTCCCCTTATTCGCTAACCCGAAGCCATGTGAAAGCCAAGCGGTTTTAGAAAGTTTTAAATGAGACTGCAGCCTCCCCGATGGGCCACGTACTCTCTCTAGAACAGAAAAATAAATTTAAGGGAATAATCGATGACGGACACAAATTACACCAAGACACTTCAAAAAACACTTACTATTCTCATTACGACACATCTTCTAAACGTTATCACGGTGATAATGGCCTTTCAGATGAGCTCCTTTCTGTTCTGAAGCCTTGTAGATATTCTATTCCCCACCCCCCAATCCAGTCACTGCTAGTATACATCATGGTGAATTGGGGCTTAGTGATAAGGGGGCCCAGATGTGGTCAGTGTTCCTGGAACGTCCCAGTTCCTGGATTTTAGATATTTATTAGGGATGATCAATATTAACTTTCATTTTACGGCTGTTAGACCCTCTGCCTCTGACTTACAGGTGTCTGCGTGCTGTTTCCTAGTATGAAAACCCAGACACTACCCTATTGTTATTGAATTGGTCTGCATACTTTTCTTAATCATTCTTGCATAAGAAACAATGTAGAGGTGCTTTGTTTTTTTGTTATATATTTAATGCACTGACACTTCTGAACAACACATGATTGAGACCCCAGCCTACTGTACTTTAAGATGACGCTGATGCACGGCTGCGACTGTGCCTGATTGTGTTATTCTTTCTTCTGGTTGTCCTGTTTTCTGTTTTTGAAGAGCTGCACCTGAGCAATAGGACGAGGGAGTAAAGTGTTGAATTGGACCTTTGAGGGTATACACAGATTGTGTTATGATATCAGCTTCAGTTACTGCAAGTAGCATTAGAACAGTCAAATTAAGAGTTAAGAAACATGATTTTATCAGTCTGGCTACGGTTATCAATGGTTAATGTTGAAATCAGGACCAAGGCTGGGTTTGGTCAGGCTACGCGATGAGTTGTGAACGAGACATCACCCTGCCGGCCTTAAAATGATCCCAGGTTTGGTCTCAACTTTTTTTTCCGCAGCTTTGGGTATGAGCACATGGTATCGGTGGAAAGAGGCCGCCAGATGAACTAATCTGGACTTTTATCAAGTCAGGGAGCCTTCTAGATTATGGCAGCTGGACCAAAAGAGCACACTGTTTAGGGCTCACCCAACACTGTAAAGGGTGACAAGAGTGCCATGTAGGCAGCAGTTACATCTCCTCCAAAACAGATTTGGTAAAGCAAATTAGTAGTATATAAAGACCATTAAGGGCTGGGTATCATCCTAATTTGTCAGTACTAGTCTCCATATGGTACCTAACTTTCTGTACCAATAGCAAAACTATACTTTCTCCATACATTTGTTTGAATGATGCATGGACAGTATTTTTTCTACGAAATCCTTTTTTTTATTTAACAAATGCTAAGGTTCTTCTCAAGCTTATGTTTATGTCTAAACATACAGTATGCAGCCGTATAAGAACTTTGCCAAAATAAAACAGTGTAAAATTGGGAACAATAATAAATTTAATGTCAACATTTGGACAGTCTTTATTAAAAATATGTCAGTTTTACATTTCTCATTTAACAGTCTGTTACAATAACCTTTGTCCTTTCCCCTGGTGTCCATCAGGTTATGCTCCTGTTACGGGCATGTGCCACCCTGTCCGGAGCTGCACCCTCAACCACGAAGACGGCTTCTCCTCAGCCTTCGTTGTGGCTCACGAGACCGGACATGTGTAGGTTCCTCTTGTTATGTTCTTCCGTCTATGTCTGTGAGGGTGTTGGAAGCTCCCAAACATACATGTACACCTTCCTCCTCCAAGGTGACATTATGTTCCAGTGCAAGGGAAATTATTGTCCTCCTGCTTAATAACACAGCTGCACATTTTAAGTTAACATCTTCCTGGGGCTTTTTGTCCCTGTGATCTCTATGCTGAGTGACACAGGGGACCTTTAAGCAGGTTTGCCCTGAGCTCTGAGAACGAGCCTTTATTGCACTTCATCGTTTGTTTGTCAAACGCATGTTCAGAAACGCAAGGACTCAGCCATAGCCTGTTATGATTGTCCCTTTCTCTGTTCCCACACATAGTCCACATTTCCTGCAACATGTTTCATTTCTGAACCAAAGTTCACAAAAACACCGAGCACACTCTCATGAGCTGGAAACACAGCAGGGGAAATTACGGAACCCTGTGAAGATTGAGCACCAGAAGTATCATAAATAAGCTATTCGAGACTGAGTAGATGCCCAAGAATACACTGAATAGAGGTTCAGAGGCAAGTAGCAAATCTTGCATGACCTTGCAAAACACGCAGGTTGAACTTGCTCGTTAATGCGACACAGAACAGGCAAGGGAGCAGGAAAAAAGAGAAATTTGGTGGGACTTATGGAGGAAGCCTGGATGTATTAAAAGAGATTAACGCAGGCTGTGTCCAAAATCACTCACTTTCCTGCCAGAGTGCACTACATTCACCCGCTGCCATTTTATTTGAATGTCTGAAACAGTCTTGAATTTAAGCACTATGTAGTGCCTGCAGAAACTTTCCTGGGTTTTTCATGTTGACTGCAGAAAAATAAGATGCGCTCTAGCGACACTGTTTGAATATTCAGTGTGAAATGTATGCTCTATACAGTGCCCTCAAAAATACTCACAAGGGAACAAAAACAAAAGAAGAGGAGCGCCCATGGCATGTACACTACTTCCCGCCGCTACTTTGTCGCATTTGATAGATGCAGGAGGAGGAGTGATTTTGGACACAACTAAAGCAGAACCAGACAGACAGAAAACTTTGTTTGGCGTATGCACTGGGTAATCAGCCACATTTAATGCATAGGCACCATTATTATGTATTCAAATTATTCCAGTATCTCATACTTCTTTACATCCATGGGGCGTAGAGACAGTTGGAGGGAGGCTTCAGATCTGTTGCTCTGCACGGAAACCTGGATGAACCCGGAGTACACAATAATGAGCAGGCCCAACCGGGCTGTTTATTCACTTGCTCTTTTCAATTCAATTATATCTCCTGCTCACAGGGGTGCCGTTGATGGTCGTGATTCAAATGGTTAAAACCAAACGTTTGAAACACCTTGGTGGAAAACAACAGCCAACAGAAGGCAAATAATTAGAACTGTTAGGAACCACAAACAGGACATTTTTTTTATCAGCCAACTGTTTGACAGCAAGCCAGTAGATACCAGGTTTTAATGGGCTTATAATTTGGGGAGCGGCTGGCCCCATCAGTGTGGTCATCATCCAAAACATCAGATGGTACCAGAGGGTGGACACCACATGTGATGCAGTATCACTCAAGACTGAGGCATAAACTGGTTTAAAATGGTGAAATTCAGCAGATCTGAACACCATCTGCAGGGTCGAACCTCCTAAGTCTTTATTTGATACTGTTTTTGTTTGAGTCTGTTGAAAATAAATTGACTTTGAGAACGGGCCTGGATGTTTTTATCACAGTTCTCAGAAGTGGGACCCGAGAGCACGACTCAGGAGGCAGATGTAAAAATAAAGAGTCTTTACTTAGAGAAAAAAAACCAGGATACTAAAATCCAAACAGTCAAACAAAGTATGAAGGGTCGGGCTGAGGCAAACTCCCAAAAAACACAGGCAAGGTCAAAAACACGATCAGGATCAAAACAGGCAGACAGAGAACAGAGCGCTGGAAAGCTAAGGCAGATGACACAAAGACAGTCTGGCAGAGAGCAAGTGGAAACGGACCAGTACAGAGAATGTATTAAGGAGCTAATGAGGGAATAGGGATCAGGTGAGAAGGTGAGTGGGGAAGAGGAGCAGGTCAGGTGATTCTACCGGCGGGAAAGCAGGCAGGTGGGGGTCAGTGCATTTACATGCACACTAATATTCCACTGTTTTTCTGAGTATGACAGTGTAAAGAATCTGACACGGGGCATTTAAACAGCATATGCCGTTTTTCGATATTCCGAAGTTGGCCTTATCCTGGATTGAGCATTTTCTGATTAAGACGTAATAATAATACCGATATTATTCCGTTTTCAAGAGCCGGCTTTGGACGTGTACACAGCGCATTCGGAAAGGGGTTTTTCAGTTGGGGTTTTTATGGCAGTTGGCGACACACGGCCTCATGCCTGTGTACAGTCAGCTCTGTGTGTTGTACACAAACCAATTAGAAAACGGTTTGGCAGGGGTAGAGGTAGAGATGCATGCCCAAGAGGAAAGCCCACATTTCTGGACTGAAGGAGAAACACATCTATTCTCACATCGTGAGAAACTTGGATATCAGCAGGTTTTTGGATCTGCACAAATATGGCAACGCCGACGTCACGGGAGCCTTTTACGTTAATCAGAGTATGCACGACTGCATTTAAACAGGAATATAGGTGGAATATTCACTTTCATTAGTAGGAGTATTTTCTTTTAACCAGAATGTGTTGTTCATGTAAACATAGTGAGAGGCAGGGTCTGAAATGACAGCAGAATTAGAACACGTATGTACAAAGAACCGGACTGAATGAATAAAAGGATGAATGAGCAGACTGAAACTGAAATCTGTGACAGTTATAGAGAAAAGAGAAGCTGTCCTTCAGCGGGAGTAGCAGCTGCTTGACAGAGTCAACCACCTGTTTGACAGAGTCAACCAGCTGAGACGGCGAGGGGTCCATCCTGCTAAAATGTCGCCCAAACAACAGATCCTCCAACTTCACGGTTGTTGCTCTGCAGCCAACCCTGGGGGCAAGTGAACAGAGGGCTTCATCTTCAAGGATCAATAGACTTTGCCGGGAAAAATAATCCTAAAAAAAACAATGTGGAAACCAGGGGCCGCACTGTACACACGCACATACGCACACAGACAGCTTTACGGTGCCGAGAGGTGATACTAGAGAGGACAGTTTTTTGAACTCAATTTCATGATTAAATCACCGTTAAGGAAAAAAGTGATTCCCAAATCCTGAGACAGCTGCTACGCTTCTAAACTGAAAAACAGGACAGAAGCGTAGAGGATGTTTTAAAGTCTTTAAGTTTTTCCTAAGCTGAGGAGATAAATGGCCTCACGAGGCAGAGACAACTGAGACTGCTAGTGATGCGCTACAGATTAGGTTATGCAGGGACACAAGTGTCTGATTCTCTCCACAGATATGTTTGCATTTCTTAACGAGTAATCTTCAAGGCCTCAGTTTGTTGGATTTCTGCTGGATGTGTGGACATCGTAACGGGTAGCGTGTCAGTCCCACAGACACGGTTCTTCAGTCGGAGTGGTAGTCGCGTAGCGGTTGCTTGGAGCTTTTGATTAAAAGGGGCACTGCACCAACTTAAATGTCAGAGCCAGTTCACTCATCTCGAGGACTCCTGACAAAGTATAATATCAAGTAAAATGTAACCAGGAGGATGTGTACAGAGACTGAAAGCCACGATATTTCTGGCTCTGCTGCGTAGATTTTGACCTTTTTTTAATCTGTCCCTCACAAGTGCCTCAACATTATGGAAGAACGTTTACCAAATCGTTAGTGCACAGCTCTAACTTTTTTTTTTTTGTTGGCATTTTAAGCGTTCATTAGGTAGTGCCAACGGAGAGATGACAGGAAATGGGAAAGAAATTAAACAAAAGGTCCCCGGCTGGACTCAAACCGATGAGAGAAGAAGGCGTCACGTTAAACTCCATGAAAAAATAATCCGTTGTCCACCTCTCTAAAGACTGTCTGTGTCTCTTCAAGTCAACCCTTCGTTAAGGAGTGGTTTAGATGCCGGGTGCCCCTGTGGTAGCTGTGTGTCTTTCCTAAAGCCATCGTTAGCTGCGGCCACACGCTGGCTCCTGGCTTCTCCTTTGAAAAGCGAATGTAGGCACCGGGCTCAAAGGCCTGAATTATCGCATTTTCGCATCCCGTCCTGCAAAAAATGAGTCCCAAAACATCTGTACCATACATCTGTATGCCCCCTCCGTGGGACATCTGTTTGAAAACAAGCTACTTTGGATCATAAGAGCCTTAGCAATACGGTGCAAATGATCAACTTTCAAACCAGGAATAATTATATTTCTGTGATGAGATTAACAGCGATGGAGCTTCAGGATCTCCTGTCCGCTCGCTCCTTCACTCCCACACTGATGCCTTCAGTGACCAATAATGAAGGATAAGAAATCCAAGAATAGGCACGTACCCTCTTTGTTTTTAATTAACCACTTGCCATGGTAAGGACCCCTTGTATTGAACGTGACTTTTCAGAGATGCCACGAAATAGTGTCAGATCATTATTTCCTCATGCATGCAGCGTTAATCCAATGGGGAGAGAATGGGGCAAGCTGAGTCTTTAATCAGCATGAGCTGCCCCTTGCCTCTAGGTAAATGTACAAGATAATTAAATGAATCATGCGACCGCAGATCGAGGAAGAGTAAATACTTAAGATGTGACTGTAGTGTTATCACAGTAAAGTGAATTTCTGAAACCTGAGTTGAGTACATCCTAATGATAGCTGAGACAAATTATTATGCTGCTTGCATACAAAATTTAGGCGAACAGAGCCGACATCTGTCACCACCGTATGGAAGTGATAACCCATGATAAAGCGGCCTGATAGATGGAAAATGATTCATGAGACAGAGTTAAAGAACATTCCGACATTGAGTTGAGTCCGTTTTTTTCTGTATCAACACATCTGTGGCGTTATTGTGTTTATACCGTGGCCGTTTCCAACAGGAAAAAAGAGAAGCCGTGTTTTAAACCATCAGATGTTCGTTTAGAGCTTGTTTGCAGTCGGTTGCAGGGCCCAGCGTATGCTTCACAGGAAGTGCTCGTCGGTTCTGACAGCCTCTGAAACCCCCTCTCAAAATCCTCATGGTTTTCTGTGAGGCTTGTTTTGTACGAGGGTTCTAAGTCAGATTCACCAAACTCTCTTGACTGCACAAACTTGTTGTGAATCGCGTCTTTCAGACTGATGAAGAACACCTGTTCATGAGGAGGTGTGCATTCGTGAGATTAGTCCATTGGCATAATCAACCCCCCCCCCACACACACAAAAAAAAATTTCCCATGTCGGGCTGCCTGTTCCGCTTCGTTTGTGGGACGGTTCCGTTCACAAAAATGTCACGCAAGAGTAAAAAGAGGAATCATAACAAATTTAGCAGAGTCAGTATTCTCATTACAGGACTCAAAACCATTAGAAAATATTATTATTACATCTGTCAGTGACGTGTCATCGGAGCAGCCTGTCATGTGACAGAAACAAAGAGGGAATGCTTTAGGCTACATGAAGTTAGACGCTAAAAAAAACCTCTCTCTGTAGCAAAGCGATAAGTAACTGACACGTCAGGCGGTCGAGGAGACCACAGTCACAGAGATATTAGACTAGAGAATATACGGAAGGTGATGTTAAATCAATTCCGGTATCAAATTTGAGCTCCAAATTCATTCCGATTTAGCCGCCATAAACCCTTAGTCAAAAAAGAAGAAAGGTAGTCTATCTGCTCATGTTCACTCATACCACAGGTCTGGACAACTGGTGAATTTTGTTCATATCTAAGAGAAAAGTGCAAGAAAAATTGGTGAATACCACAGATTCTCTTAAATCACTCATACATGTCATTTAAGAATGAACCTGTTCCTATGACTGGTTCTCGCATGAGGCCCATTGATTGCTTTGGGTGAGAGACTGTAAGGAAAAAGTGTGCCACTATTCACCTACGTACGTTTCATCGCATTGAGACAAGTTTTAGGAGAGAGATCAGGGAGGCAGTGTGATGCAACAAGGCCTTGGTGAAAGGACCGAAAAGACCAAAAACGGAAGTTTAGTAATGTAACAAAAGTAAACCAGTAAGGTGCAACTTGAGGTTTGCAAAAAGATGGTATATTCTAGTGAATACTTTTAGTTTGATTTCACACTAATTGAATTATACAAAACAATGTTTTTAAAAAAAAATCCATAACTGAGCATGAAAGTTAATTCCTGACCTTAGAAGAAGTTTGACCAAAGAAACAAAAACAAAAAAACAACAAGAATTAGAGTTTTCCTCTCCTTCCACCAGTGACAGTTGATTTTAAATTTGTGAGCCGAATCCACTCATTGCATTTACACATACATCATCTGGAAAAATAATGAAAAAAGGAAACCTTGAGTCCAATTTTTTTTTTTTATTGTTATTATTATTATTTGCTATTATTTCTTACAAATATTTACACAACAAAACGAAATGGGAAGAGCAGGGACATTTTCAAAAGTCAAAAGCTGATACTGGAGCTGCAGAACCACTCCGAAATTTCATGCATTTCTAAAAATAACTGAACAGGATTTTGTGTCGGCGACTTTGGAAGAAACAGTATCGACACTTCCCCATTTGCTGACACGAGTATTTATTGATGTTTACTGTATGTTAGCAAAACATGACCTCTCATTCACAGCAAGGACATTATAGCATGTACAGTGGTGCGCAATGAACACAATGTCAATTATTCATTATACAAACATCAGCACTGCTATTTTTTACTTTAACTTTAACAGCCCCCCCCCCTCAAATACACACACACACACACACACACACACACACACACACACACACACACACACACACAAACACACACACAGAATAATTTTCTCTCTTGACAGCCAAAATCAATATTAAGCATATGAGCAAAATCAATATAAAGCATATGACAATATCAATCACACATTTTAATGGCACCTCTAACAAAGTAAAGATATACATAAACAAAAAGTAAAACATTTTCAATACATGCCTATCACTATTTACCACTACGATTCTTTAAGTATCTTGAATCTTTTCCTGAGCTTTCCTCCCGTAGAAGCTCTGCTGTATCTCGATATTTTATCAAATCATCAATTGGTTTCCAGACTCCACCCACTAAACACCCAATTTATTTTTTTCAAAGCATGTGTTGTTTTACCCAGTGACACACATCGCGCCATACTCTCGCTCCAAGCACCAATTGTAGGTGCAACGCTTTCCCTCCAGTTAAAAGCTGGCAACATCATCTCGGAGCTTAGTGGAATATTCACGGACAAAATGATCATGATTTCTATTGATCACCTCCCTCCAGAACTTCTTAATTTTGACACAGTCCCAAATAGATTGATCAGTGTCATTTGTATTCCCTTTGACAGGGGTCACACAAGTCCGCCTCAGCCAGTTATACTGAGGTAGCTTTGACTTGGAGTTGGCTGTTTGTGGTCGAGCCTCCTCGCAGGCTATGTGGCAATTATTATTTGAGATGTCCTTTTTGAAGTCCGTCCTCCAAAGCCAATTAAATAATAATGAAATCAAACCATAATTATTGCAGTTCTTTATATTAGTTTCTTCTAAGGATGAAAGTGCAGGAATGATCAATGACTGGTTTTGCATAGAAGAGATAAAAGTCCTCAACTGGAGATATTTAAAGAGATGCTTCTTTGGGATGTTATATATTAGAAGGATGTCCTCAGAAGTCATTAGAACCTCTTCTTTATAAACGTCAGATGTATACTTGGCCCTTTCTTTACCCTTAACAAGAGCCCAGCCTCCAGCTTGCCTGGTTTAAATGAAAAACGCCCCAAATTGGACTAAATTGTGACAGGGAGTTAGATATATTCATATATTCTCTTTTAGCTTCCTCTTATTGTGCATTCAGCCTGTGTGATGTGTTGTAGGTCAGAGAGCAACAAAGAATACATCCCTAATTAGGTGAAAATCCAAACTATTGTTTTTTCATTGATTAGATAAAAAGTTTTTCATCCATAAATTAGGCTGTGAACATATTTTCCCACAACCTGCGGCATTGAACTTTCAAATAAGGGATTCTAACACTGTGTTCACTTGTTTTTAAAATGACATTAGAGCGATGCGTATCATAGGGGAGGGTATGATGGGAAAGGGATTGGCTGACAAATGATCGCTAAAGCCCAAAGGAGCAACATTGCAGCAAAAACGCACTAAACAAAGAGACGCACCCACCCTCTGTCCTCTGTATAAACCAGTTCTTTGAAGCTAATTGAGGCGAGAATATTGGAAGTTGTCTGATATTAATAATGAACACAGCAATGACCTTGAAGGCTCCCCTGAAGGTATTCTGGGTCCAGTTACTTTTCAGAATAGCAAATGTTTACGCTCTCAAGCCCGCCAGGGGCAGATATCAGTACTTTATGTACACAAACAGCATATAGAGTATGAAGCACAGTTGCTTCAGAATCTGTTTAAAATATGTTACTGTGGGTTTTATCATCTAAAGTATGTGTATGTGAAACACTTTTTTCATCAAAGCAAAGCTTAACATCAACTCATTTATTGGAAATTTCAGTCTTCTTTGCAAGTACTTATCTGGCTCCAGTTACAAGTTGACCAAATAATTTCATCATACACATTATTCATGTTTTATAACATTATTTTGAAGAATGACAGTTTACCTTGACCTTGGAAATAGGAATCTTACAAAACCATCCTAACTCAAGGTCCACTTGTTAAAATTTTCCGAAATCATGTCACACTTCATCAACTGATGGAGTTTCCTCGTGGACGTAGATCTGTTGTTATAATTTGATCCATCGAGCTTTTTAGGATTTTTTTTTTCTCATCCATGTTTTGCATAAAATTGAATTCCTGATCTTTGAATTAACAGTTTGATAAAACAGCACCAACTCTCCGCCCGCTGATGAATACTGTGTATTAGAGTTGAAAGCTCCAGAAAAATCAAGTAAGCAGACGTTATGACGATTAACCACGGTGTCCCCAGCTGAGATAGGTTTGTTTTTTCAAACATCTTGAATCTATTCCTTTGTCCCAATTTTCTGTTCCTTAAGTGAAGTACATTGGGTCATCTTAATAACATCCCGCTTACGCCAACCAGCCACAGTCTTGTTTCTACCTCTCCGTTGTTATTTATGATGTATGAGTTCCACTTGCAGTCTGGACAAATAAAGCTCATAATCAGTATTTCCTTGTGAGCTTCGCACCGACAGAGAAGATAAATAAATGCGTCAGCTGCAGTAACGGGGGTCCACTTAGCGCTGATGATGCAGGTTGACAGTTGCGGAAACTGTGCTGTGCATGAGTTACCCGTCCACCTCGTGTTCGCTCCTCTTGATTCGTTTGTAATGTGGTTTTTTCTCAGATTGTTTTGATCCATCGTTAAAAAACAGAAACTCGGTTTTGAGAATGGGTGACACAAACCCAAAAACCGCGTTTCCATGTGCAAAAGGACAACAAGACACCAAATCTAAACCGTCCCTTTCAACACAGTGCATCAAAACATTCAGTCAAACCTGCAAACATTTAGTGGTGACGCATAAAACTGAAAATACAATCAACAAAATACGTCAGGTCAAAGAAAGAAAGACGACTGACATTCTTAGGTGAGTTCGGTAATATTCCTTAGCTGCTGCTCTATAGTCTGATACTGTGAAACCTCATTGTTCAATGTGACTTAGGAACAGAATCCATCTGTTTTCCCTCCATGGATTTTCCTACTGGCCTCGTTCCTAAAAGGCAACGATGCCAGTGCAATACCATTGTCTTCCTTAATCCCAACAAAATGAACCGAACGACAGGTGTGAAAGTCAGACCAGGGCTTTCATCTGCTCCGACTTAATATTAACAGCACGCGCAGTGATCGTTTCCATCAGGGTCACGGTACTGCCGTCCTGCATCAGGAGCTACATGTTGGCGACTTTCTCTGAACGAGCTGGTCAAACACTGTGTTCAAAATACCGTCTGTATTATGCATTCCTGCTTATGTCTCTCCTGGACCGACGTCTGCTGTATTTCATCACACTGGACGAATAGAACACCCGGCATCTCTGACACTGGAGCAGTATAATGTAGCCGCTAGCAGGTAGAGAACAGTAAACCAGACCCTCAGTCTTTGCAGTGCTACAGAGGGTTTTGCTGGATGAGAATTTCTCTATTCCCTATAATCCCTCCAGCGAACCGTCTTCTTTTTCCAGTACAGATGCCCGTCAGAAATTGCCAGTGTGCAGGTATGAACATATATCAGACCTGTCATCCTAATACTAATCTACAGACGGATAAACAGTAGGGTACTAGTGCCATTATTATTAGTACCAGGCGATAGATGCTTAGTGTGTCGTCCGGTGAAACGCGACGCTTGAGACAACAGTGCCTCTGCAGAAAGAACCGAAGATGTTGGGGAAACGTCCGGCCGAACTAAGTGTAGCAGGATTTTTACATTCAAGCAAAAGTGATGTGGTTTACCAATAAATGAAGGCAGGTAACCCGACTGCATTTACAAACTACACTGGTGGAAAACAGACACGACATAGAGTGCTTCTTAAATAAAATGAAAATGATCTCTCATCATGCATCTGCCAAGAAACACTTAAGGAATCACATGTTTCCAATGTGATGAAATATTTCTGAAAATATCAGGGAAGATGTAAAAGGACCGAAGGAAGGAAAGAAAAGCGGAGATGATATTAATGATATTTACACATACAGCTCACATAGCTCATATGAGTACAGCTCTAAGATACTTTAATTGTGGAGTAAAACTAATTGTGAAAAATCTTATTGGAAAAGTATCATAAATCTTTACTTAAGATTTGACTGATAAATGTTATAATTTTCTTCTGGCCACCAAAAGATAATACGAGGTTTTGTATCATGAATCCGTCGTGTAAAAGCGTCTTATTTACTTAACAATCCCCGGGGACTGGTGCACGTTGACACACTGCAGTTCTGTAAATATCTGCTTGTCTCTCCCCGTGGGAGTAGGTTGGGCATGGAGCACGACGGCCAAGGCAACCGATGCGGTGACGAAACAACCATGGGCAGCGTGATGGCTCCTCTGGTGCAGGCGGCCTTCCACCGGTACCACTGGTCCATGTGCAGCGGGCAGGAGCTGAAGAGATACATCCAGTGAGTTCATGTTTGCAGTTCACGTGCACGGCACAGTGAGTGAGTGTTGACGAACACTCGCTGTGATATGTTTTTCGTGGTTTGTAGTTAGTTCCTGCTATTTTCGCATCTTACCATATTGTGTCGGTGGACGGAAGGAATTGTGTGAGGACCAGTTGCATGAAAACATTACAGCACACAGGTATGAAAAAGACATGCAATTTGCAGATGTAGAATTTTGTGTAGACAGGACAAAATTTGTAGGAGGAGAGTTGAATAAATGCTGCTTTTTTTTTTTTTTTTCAAACAGTTGAATGGGTTCCATCTGTTCACATATGCATCTTGCCTATACTGAGATTGTTTAAGAGCCATGGCAAAAACTACTTATTTCTTCTGTGGGTTAGGAGCCAAAATATCAAGTGCTTTATAAATGCCACATGGTGGCACTATCTACACCAGGGGTTTCCAGAGTCTGAGACTGTGGGCCTCCCCTCAGACAAAGCTTGGAAAAAGCCCCCCACTCCCCCCACCTCAGTTTACTCGCTTCATTTTGCTCAATTCCCGGATGCCTGTGGGATCGTGTGTATGTTATTTGATCCCATAGACACTCAAGAATTAAGCCCAGACATCCTATTATTGCTATGTGACATAACTTCAGACTACATGAAATACATAAAACCAGGTCTGTCCTAAGGCCTTTATTAGTTTCTGACTCCGGAAAACTACGGTATCTCTAACTATCTCTTCCAACAAATCACACACACTTGGGCTATTTTACGTGACCTCCTTTTGATACCTGATGTCAAAACTGATGTAATATTTTTTCACTTCCATTCGCTGAGCCTCCCCTGAAACTGTTAGGAGCCCCTCTGGGGAGGCCGGCCTCCCACTTTCAAAACCTCTGATCTACACCATAGCAGAATGAGTTTTTCTTTGGTCCATGGTCAAACTTCCTGCCAAGTTTCACTGAAAACCGCAAAGTGCTTTTTGAGATATCCTGCTATCTAACAGACAAACAACTAAGTATTTGGTACTGATAATGTAAGCTGCTTGCTGGAGGTATCATTGTATATTTCCTTCATGTTAATTAAAGGTGAGGTGAGCAGATAGCATCAGTCTCACTGTGTATTGGAAACCAGCATCACTGCACCTCCTCTGAAAAAAATTGCTTAGGTTTCCTGTTTAAAAGGCAGAAGTATCTGATGCTCGGGCTATTTCTCATGGACACACTTGGATACGCTTCAGTATTTGGAATATTTTCTTGCATGTAAAACAGCATCATCTACAAACAGTGTAGTAGCCTGTATGCGGCTCAGCACACGCATCCACGGCTTGTGTCGGGTTCACAGTCATCGAGCTTTTTCGCTCAGCTGTAAAAGAATCAATTTCCGGCAGGGACCGTTCAGTAGAGCGTGAGCACCAAACTACTGACGGTGCGTGAAAGGAGACGACAATGGCAATGTGCAATCAATCGCCATACACTATACTGTTTTGTGGAGCAGCTGCCGGCCATTATGAGTGGATCAGTTGCAGACGAAAATCATTCACCTGTTCAATGATCATTCATCGTTCACAGGTAACAGAGGGATGCAGAGTGAGCAATTAGCGGCCACGTGACGTCAGTAAATTGTAGGGCGCTCTGCTGCTCGCTTAGAGCTGAAAACAAACGTTGCATCCCAGTGCATTTAATCTGCTTTTTATGTCCAAAACAGGGCTTTCTTATGGTAGTCTGATGGATGGATGGATAGAAAGATAGAAAGATAGTTTATTTGTCCTCAAGGAGGAAATTCTTTTTCACAAAAGGTCTATACAAAACACAATGACATATATGTCTGTGTGTATATATATATATATATATATATATATATATATATAAAGAAAGACTTATGCAGAGTTATACAAAATGCTAAGTTACAAAAAACTTCTTTTCTCTGCCTAGTAAATGACACCAATGTCACCTCTTTTTCTTTCCACTTCCTGACAGCACATATGACTGTCTCCTGGACGACCCCTTCAAACACGACTGGCCACAGCTTCCTGAACTTCCCGGCATCAACTACTCGATGGACGAGCAGTGTCGATTTGACTTCGGAGTGGGCTATAAGATCTGCACCTCCGTGAGTACGGCCCCCCGGGCTTCCATTTAGTGGGAAGCTCAGTGTGTGCGAAGCTCAGTTGCAGCTTTGAGATGGAATCCACATAAACTTCATTTACGTTCAAAGAGCTGAGAAAAAACAAGATGTCAGCGAACTGAAACTTTCACGGGCTTTAGAAAAGGGTCCTTGAGAGGAGTAGAGCAGAAAAGGTCAGTTGAGAGTTTTGCAGAAAGACGTGCAGGAGATGATAAGAAACAAATTTTTAAATATCTGCAGTGTCGTTCGAGCAGAATCAGATGACGGATTAGTGAGCATTACAAACAGGCATCTGCTTACTTACTTTACCTGCTATTATATGATTTCAGCATATAAAAGAATCAGGAAGTCAGCCAGCTTCATCTGAGGCTTAATCCCTTCTCGCTGTCTCTCTCAGTTTACACACCGTTTTTGTTGCAGTTTGCGTTTATTAAATGACTCTGTCAAGACCGGCCACTGCATATAAACTTTATTCACTTTTTATTTCGCAGCTCAGGATTTGATACGACTCCAGCTGGTGCTGTATCCACAGCCATCGCTAATTGCGGAAGGAGCACACGTATATACATACAGACGGGTGACATTGAACACCCTAAGAGCAGTGGGAAATCACTGCATCACAGCAGTGATGTCTCACTATTCAGATTACCCTAGTGGAAATGCTGGCATTCACACAGCTCCTTTTGAATTTTTGAGATCTTGCAAATTAAAGCAATGGCAGCAGGTACTGAACTGATTTAAAAATCAAAGGGCTCGCTCTCCTGTTGAAGGCTCTCAGGTGACACGAGTTTTAAACGTGAACCTGACGAGGGCACCCTCTTGGATTTAGTGGACAGCAAATCGGTTGCATATTAAATTCTGTTGCAGCGCATCACGGTTTCCTTCAGATTTTCTTAATATAGCGGGAGCAGCAATTTTTGGGCAGCTCAGTAACTTCAAAGAAGTTATGAATGTGTGTGTGCCTTATAAAACGCAGACCTGTATTCAGGTGGTAACTAATATGTTGTATAAGGTTGCAGGAAAAAGGGAAATTGCTGCTTCAGATTTGTAAAAAAAAAAAAAAAAAATACATCTCAAGCAGGTTAGAAAAAAAGACTTGCATGCCCCGTATTTTTCTGCAGGTGTGTAAGAGAAGAGCTCAACGTTTTTGGTAAAAAGGGAACTCCCACACATTGAATCAGTACATGAAATTAAAAAATGAGTCCCTGCAGACTTTCATCAGAATATACTCTGATGATACTTGCAACAAATGCGAGAGCAGTGTGCAGGGATCTCAGTTTCTACTTCCACAATCACTTCCATAAGAATCCACCCTCAACAAAGCATTTAGCCGTTAGAATCTTTTTGTTTTCTGAAAATGAGAAAATGTTTGCTGAAGCACTGTCGTCACCTTCTTTCTGTTCACGTCTGTAGCAAAGTGTCACTAACTGAAAGTCAGAAATAGTTAAAACTGTGCTGGAAATCAGCAAGATGATGACAGCTCACCAACAGATTACCGCACCAAAAAAACAAGACTAAATGACGTGTTAGACCAGGTATTTTTTTTTGCAGTGTGGAGGCTGTAACTATACATTGATTGTAGATTTCAAAGTTACATTTATTTTGTTTGATTTCACATTTAACCAACCATGGACTGGCTGAGATTAAAGCACTGACCTGTAAACATTGATTACCGGTCTGCTATGGTTAAACAAAAAATGACAAAAGCACTCTCTCTGTCAGACACACACACACACACACACACACACACACACACACACACACACACACACACACACACTCAGCCAGACATAAAAACACTCCAAACTGAGTCAAACAGGACGTCAGGACAAGCAGCTATGAAATTTTATTTTCACTGACATTACCAAAGTAATACTGCAGGTTTTTTGCTTCTACCATGGAGGGTGTTCCTGTAGCATCAACAATTTTTGAACAGTCGAGGTCAGCCTCCCTAGTTAGCTCGAAGTGACTGACATGCACGAGCTGTTTGAGCAGGCAATTTCCAGGAATCCTCTGTTGATGCGCCATGTAAGCAGAACAAAAACAGAGCCAGAACTGCAATTAAAGAAAGGGGGGGGGGGCTCTACAGGAATTGTCAATTGAAACCAAATGGATTCTCTTTGTGTCCAAGGCTAAAAAGGTTTTTGTTTGTATGGAACAAAGTAATTTAACCCAGCTATTTGTCTTGTGTGCCTCTGCAAAAAAAAAAAGAGCAACTCGCGCGAGCAATTGAACAAGATCGAACAAGGAGACGTGGGCAAGTATTTTAGTTAGTGACCCCAATCCAGGTGAACCGAACACCTAAACGCCTGCATTCCATTCTTAATATAACTGGTGTCATGAAAGTATTTTACTGCTTAGGCAGAAAGAAATTTCCTTGAAGTTTGACATGAAGTGGGGTGGAAACTACATATATTAAGGAAATTTAACAGATTAAAAGTACTGACAATTACAGATCTTTGAGACCTCAAACACATTCAGCAAAATAAACCAAACAATAGAAAATGATACTGACAGTCTGAGGGTCAGGGTCCAGGAATATGAGAGATTCTTACGAGGATGCATGGTCCAAACATTTAACCGGGTCAAAGTCATAACCACTGCGCTATGGTCATCTAAAGTTATCATGCTGCTTTAGTGCCTCCTACTTTGAACTTAGCAGAGTTGATGGGTGCATGTCCAGGCCAGAGGCCTACGGATTCTGTTCATACTGGACATCGAACAGTGGACAATCAATGGCGAGCTCCAATGTTCAATACCAATGCAGAAGTTATTCTCTAAGTACTGTAGTGAAGCACAGAGCAGTGTGAAGGTCAATGTGGATGGGTGTGTGGTGTGTTTGACTGGAATTTACATCACATCATAGTCCAGCAGTTGGATGAAATACTTTATCGATCCCGACAAGAATCTCTGATGGTTTGCTTTTATTGAACCATGACCACAATCTTTCGCATTACCTTAAGCAAATGTTTTATTTGCCTAACCCATGCCATTTCTTATCCATGGCCGGATGAACCTGCTAGGGAGTCCCGAGGCTGAAAGTACTTCTCCCTTCTCTGTTCATCGTGTACATTGTTCCCAGAACAATACATGCTCCCAGGTTTCATAAAGCAGCAGGCCCTTATCAATTCAGTTTTGTATCTGGCAATTCTGTATTTGCCTAAGATAGTTATATAATCTTTTAATCTTCCTCCAAAACCAAGCAAATTGTTTTCAAAGTGGAGAATTACAGTGTTAGTGCCACGTAGTAAAATCAGCTCAGGAAATTCAGTCTTTGCTGCAGCAGTGGTGGGTTCAGCAGGCAAACAAAAAGGGGAGAGTACATTATAATTACACAAACAGAATGAAAAATAAGCACAGCGATTAAAAACAAAAAAAAAGGGAAGGTGATTATTAAAGGAAAATGTCTGACCTTATACATTTTCAGCAATTTTAACAACAAGCACACATTTCAGAGTTGACACTATAGAAAAATACGGATTTCTTAATTGTACAGATGGAATAAAAGTCATTATATAACAATGCAAGTTGCGGTACCTATTGCTGGAGTTATTTGATCTCTCCTCATGGTTTTACCAAGAAGAATAACAGCTGCGTTTTAAGTTAACTGCAGATGTGACAGAGTTTCATGACAGAGAAAACAAGGTCAGCCAGAGAAAGAAGGAGATTGATCAGTTTGAGGGCTACATCTTAACCAGTTGAAAGAAATAGCTCTCAGATGTAATTTTAGGGGGCTCATGTTGTTCACAAAACCTCTGAAAGGCCAATTTTTACGTTCTCCGGAACCAAACCTGCCCCGGAGACGAGGTTAACAATGAGCTGTTCCCAAAGAAAACCTTATAAAATCCACTAGTCTGATAGTGGAGCCCATAACACTTGTAAGCAGTAATTCGGTCTGCAGGGTGATATACAGGAGTGTGACCGTGGAATATTTAGATACCTCTTTTCAAACCAATTCAAACCATCATATTCCACAACACTGAGCCTTTTCTGCGTATGTGCATAGTGGGTATTAATGTTCAATTCTTGTGCAAACCCACTGGCATTTTTGAATGTCAAAACTGGGTTTTGTCTTTGAAATCGATGCAACACAAGGCCTATGAAAAGCAAATCCGATCGATGCCGTTTCTTAGAGGGTGTTTTTAGAGTCCACTTCTGCCTTTCAGCCTTTGGGTTATACATCTCAATGTGAGCAGCCGAGCCGTTTTTTTTCACATGCTTTACTTTTCAGGTTCAGTATATGCCAGCTCACTCACCTTAACACATGGTTTTCCTCTTCTCTGTGTTTTAGTTTCGTACCTTTGACCCCTGTAAACAGCTGTGGTGCAGTCACCCGGACAACCCGTACTTCTGCAAAACCAAGAAGGGGCCACCTCTCGACGGGACGGAGTGTGCTCCTGGGAAAGTACGTTCGTCTATTACATATGATACTACATGGCCAAAAGTGTGCGGACGCCCCCCAAAAAAATCCTGGACACATGCAGTAAATTAAGGCTTAATAAGACGCATTCATACGACAGACTAAGCACACCGGGCTTTAGTCTACATCATCTATAACAATACATGCTGAAAATCTGATTACAAAATCCAGTGTTCCATCACATCTACAATATGTCAGCATTGATATTACACCCATATGTGATAGCCGGTCATGTCATTCCAAAGCTAAAAACGGGCATTAGTCTGCTGCTATAAAACTCTTCTGGGAAGGCTTTATATAAGACTTTTGAACCTGAGTGCAGGAATTTTGCTCACATTCAGCCACAAGAGTATTAGTGAGGTCCAACAATGATGTAGGGCGATAGGGCCTGGCTCACAGTCAGTGTTCAAATATATCCCAGAGGTGTCGGATGGGGTTGAGACCGGGGCTCGGTGCAGGCCAGTCAAGTTTTCCACACCACACTGGGAAAAGCATTTCTTTATGGACCTGGAAGGGGCCTTTCCCAAACTGTTGACACAAAGTTGGAAGCACAGTATTGTCTAAAATAACGTAGTATTATGTAAAATTAAAATTTCCCTCAACTGGAACTAAGGCGCCTTGCCCAAACCTTAAAAAACAGCCTCAGACTAGAAGTACATAGACACTCCTATCCACATACTTTTGGCCATGTAGTGTTTTTCAAATTTTTTCCCAGTATTATCATTTGCTGAGTCTAGAAGGGAGGCTTTTGTGTTTGGCTTACTTTTCTTCCTCCTCCAACCCTGTCATCCTCTGTAGTGGTGCTACAAAGGTCACTGCATGTGGAAAAACCCTAATCAGGTCAAGCAAGACGGGGCCTGGGCCCCCTGGAGCAAATATGGCTCCTGCTCACGCTCCTGTGGAACTGGAGTTCGCTTCCGGACACGTCAGTGCAACAACCCGGCGTAAGTGACCGAAGCAGCAGTAAGATGATTTGATTCTAGGAGGCATCATGAATGATGGCAATAGGTAGGAATGATAGTATATTGGCAGTTATAATTGGGTAATTGTTTTTTGTAGATCTTCTGGTGTATAACCTTGGATGATTCCCGCCTAATAATGAGGTGGAGATTCAGAGTGGGCTCTAATGAGACGGCACTCACCAGAAAAAAAAAAAAAAGACATAGCGTTGATCATCCGTTCAAACATCCTGTGTTTATGCTTTTCTGACAAACCGCCTCTTGCTGTTTGGGTGGAGTTGTGTATCATCAAAATGTCTCAAGGAAAAGGCCGCACAATGATAGTGGCTCAACAAAGCATGTGACACAGGAGTATGCAGTTCATTTCCCGCTTCATACCGGGATTCAGATTTTTTAACCATGACAGCAGCATATGGCTAAATGTAACCATGACTAACCAAGCGTTTCCCTGACATTAACCAGGGAGTTTTACCTTCCTAAACTTAAAGGAATAGTTTGGCATTTTGGGAAACACACGTACTGACTTTCTTGCCGAGAGTTAGTTGAGAAGAGTGATATCACTCTCATGCCTACAGAAAGTCAAGGTGCAGAATCAGTGTAGGTATGGGGCATTTAATGCAGCCCACTTTCACGCAGGAGACCACAGTTCAAGCCCCGTCAAAGTCCAACAGCAGCTAGATAAAGTACTTCATTAACCCGATGGGAAATCTCACGTGATCACTCTTTCTAACTACTGTAACTTTCCCTAGCCTTAACCAAGTGTAGTGTGAAGCTACAGGCAGCGGCCAGTTATCCTAGCTACTGTAGCCAACAGTCAAAAAAGTCTGCCTACCAGCACCTCTAGAGCCTGTTTAATCGCTGCTCCAGTTATCAAATAGACCCCTGTAAAACTGCGAGTTGTGGTTTTTTCACTTTGATTTTTGTACAGACAAAGCAAACGCGATATAACGTGAACCCTATAGGGGGTGTTAGGTGGGTTTTGTTAGCTTTGGACAGAGCCCGGCAGGCTGTTCTCCCCTGTTTCCGGTCGTCGTAGCGCTCCAGACATCTGTGAACACACTCTTATGTGTAAAATCGTTGGAGTTCCCCTGCTATTTCTTATTCTTCTCCTTGTAGCAAATATTCCGCGGTGACTGCAGAATTACTCTATGGACGTAAACTCTTGGCAGTAAAATGGTCAGATTTAAATATTGTAGATGGACCCTCCAAACCCGTGGTAGCATTATTTATTACTCATTAAAATATCAGGGAGGTTCAAATAATTAATGAAAGGACCTCATGGAAAAGGATATATAGTAAATTAATCACCACATAGGTGGGTAGTATTAATGTATGGTGGTAGTAATGTTCAATTAGCTGCATTTGTAAGCCTTGACAACATCTCCATATGTTGAATTTTTTAAAGCAATGTGAGACAATTTACATGGCTGGATCATCTTTCGCACCAGCGTCTCAGCCTTTTAGCATCACTTTCTGGAGGAGGATTTGTTTTCCTGTTCTTGCTTTCAAAAGAAATGCTCACCGCCTGATCAGCTCCTCTGATGTTCAACGGCTTCCTTCCCCCAGGCCCTCCAACGGCGGCCAGGACTGCCCAGGAGTAAACTACGAGTATCAGCTGTGCAACACTGACGACTGCCCGAAGCACTTCGAGGATTTCCGAGCCCAGCAGTGCCAGCTCCGCAACTCCCACTTTGAGTTCCAAAATGCCAAACACCATTGGCTGCCCTATGAGCATCCCGACCGTAAGCCAGAAAATGTCAACAGATTGATTGTTCCTGCATGTGACTGGCTGTTTATTTTTCATGCCCAAAAAAAGAACAAGGGAAGCTAACAATGGCAGGAGATCTGGGTTCTCACAGCCAGAACTGAAGAAAAATATTGAATATTCAATATAGGGATGTTCCAAGCAGTTTTATACAGTTTCGACGTACTGACCAAAATCTTTTGTGCAAAGGCATTTTCAAGTATGTTTTGTGCCTAGTTTTCTTTTCTGTTTTTAGTTTTTGTATTCTTTTCCTTTGGCCTTCTCCTTTCCTTCTTTTCAGCCCCCAATCACTGTGCCAGTATGCAGTTTAAAGCCATCCAACCTTAAAATGTGCCTTTTTTGGCAAAGGGGACGGATCACTTCTGTGCAGATACAGAGCCTGTATCCTAATTCAGCCGCTGTTCTTAATCAGACATTGCTTTTACGGAGCTGTGTGCCACTTACTGTAGCTAAATTGGTCTGGGTTTTTGAAAGTCAATAATGTAGAAAAAAAGTAAGCAAACCCACTGAGAAACCGCAGGGAGGGGAGACGGTTAAGTGGGAACCCGTCGTTCTGTGGAAGAGCTTTTCTAAAGACTGCAGCAAAAAAAGCCGAAAGTTCATGTGGTTTTATACAGGGTCGTTTTTACGAGTGTGAATTCAGACTTTACCGATAATGCCAGGGCTTAATATTTAGCTCAAATTAATAATTTTAGTCAGAGTCATCAATATTTTCTTAATTCCTAAATGTCATTGGGACCACTCATGTACCTGTAAGCACAAATTGTGATAATGTTGGGAAAATACTAAATGTAATTTGCTGTTTTTATTATAAATTCCAAACAGTTTTCTTCAACTCACTATATGAAATAACTCACTATTTTCAGCATGGATGGATTTTTAAAGCCTGCACTAGTCAATATTCCTTTAGCAGCAATCGGTTAGATGACTACATGAATGTGAAAGTGTTCGCTCATAGAGACAAACAGATAATTATCGCCCGACACTGCGTTTCCTCTGAAGCGCTACAGAGTGTTTTATTGTCTTTCAGCTCTTTGTTTTGTTTTACATCTCGAAACTTTACGGTTTGGTTCGCTCTCAGTGCTCTAATCACAACAATTACAGCCTTCACAGGCAGCTGTTTTCAGCCAAAAAGCTCTGATAAACCCACCGTACGTGGCCTGACCAGCACCAAACAGGGCACATAGTCTTTTCTGACACATTTTCAAAGAAGCCCCATAGATTTTTCAGGTAGGAACAAATCAATGCATGTTTTGTGAAGGCATTGGGGAATTTTTTATTTTTATTTTTCTGTTGTGCATCTTTCCAATTAAATTTAAGAAGGACACTGAGGAAACATTGCTAAATGAGGCCCAGTAAATCAAAAAAAAAAAAAAGAATCATTACACATGTAAAAGCTAAATGCTGAGTCTTAAGTATAGTCAGACTTTTGTGACTTCAATTTTGAAAAGCTTCGCTGCATGACATGTGTGGGGCTGTATTTTCTTGCTTTGAAATTCTAAAGTTCCCGGGCCACAATATCATTTTCCTACTTGGAGAATCGTTTCCGAGTTCTCATCTCCATTAGGCGAATCCGTCCTTACCATGCATCATTGTTTTTGTTACTTTTGAAGTTTTTCGGAGTAGTTTTTTAGAACTGGGGGGATCACAGTTAATCAACAATTAATAATTAATAACACCCTACAATGTCTACTGTACCCAACAGCATAGCTCACCGTGTTAAGGCTACGTGAAGATGCTAGAAGCATTCATATGTTTTTGTGCTGTTAAAACAACTGTTTAAAAACCTATGAAATATATTTGATAATGTTCCTCTTATTCCATATTCTTGTCTAAATCTTTTATAATAATCTAACAATCTGTCATGTAGCCAACAAGAGGTGCCACATGTACTGCCAGTCAAAGGAAACTGGAGACGTGGCGTACATGAAGCAGCTGGTGCATGATGGGACACGATGCTCCTACAAGGATGCCTACAGTATCTGCGTGCGTGGCGACTGTGTGGTGAGGATTCGTTTAAACTACGCAATTCTTGACATATTAAAAGCTGCATTAGGTAATCATGCCGTGTTAGTGGCCCCGTGTTGTTTGAATTTTGAAAGCTCTGAAAGATTTAATCAAATTACGCGGTGTGATGTTGGTAAACCGCACGATCAGCGTTAGGTTCGGCTTTGAACAGGCTGCTGTTCGATCCAGAGTGCTCACTCACTGCCGTCGTAGGAGCAGGATTCTTATAAAGCAGAAGCTTTGGAAAAATGCTTTGATTCAGTACTGCCAGTGTGAGCAGAAATTCATTAAAGTAGAGTGTCAGTGTATAGCAACATACTTTAAGTAGGTAAATGTCATCCCTGCTGCAGCCCTGTTTTCATCTCAGTTTAGCTGAGATGAAACCTGCAAGTGTTATAGCAGTTACAGCAGTTTATATCAAATACCACATCTACAAGTATTTGGCTACTATTAAGAGTAAAACAGTGTGGAATTTAAAGGAAAATTATTTTGGTGGACTTACCCAGATATCTTAAATACCAAAAACAAAACAAAACAAAACAAAAAAATGTGGAAATGTGTCTTGGATCTGACAGCAGAGTGACACAAATTGGGTGCTCCTAATGCACCGTTAGGCAATTACTGTGCACAGAAAAGGGAATGAATTCCCAAAAAACGTCATGGCACACTGCTTTGTGCAGGTACAAAAGTTAAAAAAAAAAAAAAAAAGCCTTTGTTGTGGGGACCACAAGATTAAAAACAAGACCAATTTTTGGGGAATTCATTCTCCCTTTTTGTGGACACGTGAAAACTATTTTTGGTGACGATTAGAGGCATTTTGTGGGGGGAGTAGCAAAAGTTTTTTAAATGGCAGAAATCAGCAAATACAGTAGGTAGATTTGTTTGGAGCCAATTAATCCATTAAATGTTGTCTTCGCCTCATCATACGGGAGTTATGAGCCAAAACACAACAGACTGAACCAGAAACATGATCTCTTTGATAGAAGTCACAAAGAGACTCATTGGATGTGTCTGAATTTCTGAGCGAAGAAATGACTCCTGGTCAGCTCATCTGTCTATTTGTTTGTTTGTTTGTTTGTTTGTTTGTTTGTTTTTTCCTTTGATTGGGACTCCAGAAAGTTGGCTGCGACAGAGAAATTGGCTCTCACAAAGTTGAGGACAAATGTGGGGTTTGCGGCGGGGACAACTCCCACTGCCGCACCGTCAAAGGAACCTTCACCAGAACACCGAAGAAACCTGGTAAGAACACATTGAAACCAGAACTAACACAATGTCTGCAGACAGAATTGTTTTCAAACAAAGTTTCACCAGGTCATTATGTTTTTACATGAATGATGACATGATTTTTTCCTGCATGTTTTTTCAACTCCTGTATATTACGCCTGTCACAAATAATGAATGTTTATAATCCATGATAATACACAAATGACTGAATGACATTTATATACAGCACCAAGTAAACCAAGCAAGTTTATCATTATTTATTAAGGCCAATCTAAGAAGATAACAGAAAAGGTGAAGGCAAAGGTATGAGGCAATGCAGCCTGGCGTTACTTTACATGTACATATTTACATATTTCCCCATAACTGATTACCCACCTATTTACAGATAAAACACTGGTGTTGTACTGTCATTTTTATTGCCAGAGGTACTTTGCAACCTCTTGTCTGTGGCATTCAGCCCCAAAAAAATCTTTAAAAAAAACTGCCCACAAATGTATAATTTTGTTTTTTAAGAAAAAAAACGAAATTCTTTCCTTAAACAAGCTGGGCACTGTAGTTTTTAGCAAACGTTAATCGAACAGAAGAAACTGTTTTGTTTTGTTTTTTTTGTTGGGAACTACTTTCAGCTGCGGATTAATCCACATTTGGTGTGCTAGTGACTTTTTACAGAAGCAGGACAGTGTACATACAATTAACCCAAAATAAACTACAGTGCCCATGTTCATCATTCATTTGGGATGGTGGTCAAACTGTTGAGAAACTCTAGAGACTGCTATGACCTGCAAATTGAATGTCATGTGACAGATGGAGTCATTAGGCCACTTTTTGTTTGTGGCCTTGCCAGCTTGACTACTTGCACTACACAAAGTTATTCGCTACAGAAACACTTTACACAGCTGTGTTATCACAGCATTTTCCGGAATGTCTAGGTGGAAAAATATCAGATAATGAGGCGGGCACAGGGCAATGCTAAAGAAGTAAAAAGTCAGTAATTTTCAACGATCAGTTCCACATCAAATGTTTTTGTTTTTCGTTTGTTTGTTTTGCATAGAAACACATTCACCAACATCATTAAACCCACAGCCAGCGTGGTCTGTAAGATAGCACTCTAATAACAGTAGCATGCACAGCTAGTGGTAAGCTAGCAGTGAACATGCACCAGATTAGGGGCAGACTGGCTGGTGCCTTCAGTCACATTACCCTCGCCCTGCAGGTCTTAATCATTTCCTGGTGAGTGGCCAACAAGTGCCCCAAACAAAATTCCGCTGTATAAACTCTTCTCTTCAACGACACGTCTTACTCATCCATTCCTTACTTTAATTTCAAGGGAACTGGCGCCACATTTCCTCTGCATGCGACATTCATTCTACATAGAATCTGAGCAATAAATCTAGTGAATATCTTGGGTTGAATATCTTGCATAAAGTACAGGCTTTTGATCTGAAAGGTCCCAGTTTCAGGAAATGAAATGTGGAGTGCAGTTGTTCTCTGCCCCCATAGCTTTAATGAGAGCATGCAATCTTTTAAGCACCGATTCAAAAAGCAAAGTGGCTTGTGCTTAAATACAGATCCCGATTAACAGAATAGATTCAACCCATGATCACCACACTATACTTGAGTATTCATATTTAGCCTTTTACTGGCTCTTATTTGATTTCTTTGAACATCAGAAGGTCAATCCAGCTAGCAAAGTCTGGTTCCTGAAAATAGAGATTAGCTTTTACTCACAGTTATTAAGGCAGAAGTTGACCCCCAAAAAAAAAACACTCCCCCTTCTGTAGAAAACTCATTTTGACTCGGTGAAAAACTGCACTTAATGTGAAAAGGATAATTGTGGTGTGGCCCGGCGTAGCAACGTAGCATTTCCCAATTCCACATCTCAGATTCGTGAGCTGAGCCGCACGCTGAAGTGCAGATGGACTCAAATAAGGAACCTAAGCACCCGTATTTTTCCTGAAATTAGAAATAGTAAGGGAGCTGGCAGTTGACTCTGCAGTTCGTTCATACAGCTGAGAGCAAAAACAATAGTTACCCCATGAGCGCATTCAGCCTGACCGCTGCAAAAAAAAAAGTTTTTTCTTAGTCAAAAACTGAGAAAAGATGACGATTACATGACCGTCATTCCTCTGCCTTTGCGGGATGCAGGAGGCGGATGCAACAAACACCTGTGTATGATTTAGTTAAACTTTATAAACAGCGAATGGCAGTAATTAAGTGTGTGAGCTCCTCTGTTGCAAAAGTAATGCCTGAGCACTGTTCACTTAAATGAAGGAGGAAGCCTGAATGTGATTTCTTGCTTCGGTACCGTTTTCTCCCTGTAGCTGTGTTCTCATTCAACACTTCATACTAATTCTAAGCAGGTTCTGAGTTGAACTTGAGGTTCATTCTTTACCATGGAAATAGGACTTTGCCAAAAAAAAAAAAAAAAGATCTGTACTAATAGATTCCAGAGATTTCGTCCGTGTCTTGTGTGGATGGAGGTGCCGTCATTATACTCTGGAACTTTGGTCATTTTGTGGTCACAGTTGCAAAGCAACAAAAGTAGGTATACTCAAACAAGACCAAGAGTCTAGAGCCACGGTAGCGGCACGGTGAGGCTGTACTTAGGCACAGTGGAGCTTTGACCTAAATGTTCACGTCAGCATGCTAACATATTCATAATGACAATGCTAAAATGCCGATGTTTGGCCATTTTTGCAGTGATCACAATCACAGTTTAGTGACCTAACATTACTAAAATTTCCTAATTTGCAAGTTTGCTAATGAGCTAAGGCAGATGGCCATGTAATTAGGTTGACGGACATTTGGGCGTAAGCCAAAGTACCGGACAAATCAAATTTTGACCTGATGAAAAGTGAAGGGATCAGCAAAATTATTACAGTTCATCCTGAGCGGCACATTAATTTGTGTACTCAGTGCGTTCGATTTTACACTCGAGGCTACAAAGTTTTACGAACTCATTTCATACCTGTCAACCTAACTTGATGTGTGACGGCAAATTTTGTAGAAGCTGTACTGTAATTGTGCAGCGGTGGCCATGAATAACATGATGATTGGGAATACTTGAAATGAAAAAAAGGGAGCCCTATTGCGATGGCATACGGATTTGCATGGAATCATAGAGGTGTTTGTGACATTGCAACCCCTTCCTGCAGATCTCTGTGTCGCTTCTATTTGCTCACGTGCAGAATTTGCATTGGCAGCTAATAAACGAGTTTACAGGGGAGGGGGAGTGACACGGGGCCGTCACTCCAAACAGCTGGGTTCATTTGGATTACGACCCTTACTAATTAGCAGAGAAATAATTAAGCCCCACTTTTATTTATTCATCAATATACTTACTTCATTTTATTTTATCAAATTTATAAGTTCATTAACAATTTATGCTAACCCTTAATCCAAACTTCTTTCATTCAAGCCACTTCCCTCAGGTTATCTCCTCTCTACAGGCAGGCATTGTGCACACACACACACACACACACACACACACACACACACGCACACACACACACACGCACGCACACACACACACACACACACACACACACACTTGCACACTAAATTAGAGCAACCACAGCCTGGTCTACTGATGTTTTGCTTGCCAACACAAAACTCACCCACAGTGCAGTGTTAAGGTGAATGAGTAAGTGGTTCATTTCTTTTTTTGAAAAATGTGTCTTCATGTTAACCACCAGCATGAAAAGCAGAAACTTCATGAATGACAATACATTTACTTTAACGGTTTGATGAAGACTTTTAAAATCCATTCCCGGTACCAGCCTCATCTGTCATGAATAATGTTTTATCAAATTTCTATTTAAAGGCGGTGATGTCATAAAGTCAATAGAGAGCTTCAAAGAAAAATGAGTACTGGCTCTCTGAGAGCCTCAACGTGATGGCTTCATCAAACCGTCGCAGGATCTACTTTGTTGAAACTGTGATCAATCCTCCCTTTTTTTTTTTTTTCCTAACATCTCACTCTCATTTAACCACTCACCTTTTTTAACAGGGAAACAGTTAAGCAAGAGAGCCCAAAAAGAATCCTCTTTGTTGGAAAACACAATATGCAAGTATCCAGCGTTACTGAATCCCTCACAGACTGTTTTCTAGCATTTTCTGCCCAGCTTGTAGTGCAGATGGATGCCTAACATCGTAGAGACCTAGAGACCTGAGTGACATAAGCCGCTGTGTCTTCTGTTCCTTGTTACTAATTAAGTGTCTATTTAGGTCTGACTCGGCTGTAGTGACTGTCACAGGCTCATTAAACTCTGTATAAGAAATTATTTTTGACATTTGAGGTAATTCATTGTAAAAATGTTTCTTGAGCAGCTGCTTCAACAGCCTAACAAACTAACTTTAAAGTCTTTGTGCAGATTTAAGAGTCACTTTAAATGAACCGGCAGACTTTTGGAGGCAATCTAGGATGTGCTTGGCCACCTATTAGCTGGTTGATTGAACCTAAACTGGCACACTGTGACCCAAGCGTCCACACTGAAAGGGTCTTTTTAGACATCTAGCTTGTGAGCAGTATTTTCTATTAGTCTACAAAGAAACTCAAATTGGGATTTTTATCGAGCACCTGTTGGCGCCTGCCATCGGAGGATGTCGCCTCAGAAAAGAGAGTGCATCTTTTGCCATTTTCCAATGGTTAGATTGCAGTTTGTTTCTTTTAGTATACCGCAGAGTGAACAGCACCCACCAATCTGCCACCTGTTGTAACCTTGTGCGACAGTGTGCCAGTTGACTTCATAATCACCATAGCGGCAGCGCTGCATCTGCGCCAGGAGGCCCAGCGTGTCCGACCTGCCTGTCAAATCCGAGGGCGAGGATTTACACCGCTGCTGTTTACTTCTGGTCATTGGAACGCAGCACCCTGCCAGCAAAAATAGTTTGCCTCCTCGTCCAATGTTAGCTACTCTGGTCCCTGCTATGCTAATTAAATGTGCCTCCGCTGTAGGTGACGTTTTTTGCAGAGAGACGGGGGAAATGGAGAGCAGAAGAAAAGCTGTGAGACTAACTGATTCATTTCATTTTTGAAGGGAAGACCAGAGGAGCCTTCTCTTTGCCCAAAGGAGCTCGAAATGTATTTTTAAATGAAACGGAAGACTCTAGAAATGTACTTGGTGAGTCACAATAGGTTTGTAAGTGGTGGACATCCCTGACAGAAGGCGACTTTGCTTCCCTATAGTGGAAAAAACCTGTGACTCATGCTTTGTTGAAACATGGCTGAAGGCTCTTTTCATTTACATCCTGTGTGCACATAATCAGTACGAACAGAAAGGAAGAAAGTTGCAGTTCATTTAAGAGATTTCCTTTCGTGATCATAAATTGTGTAGTGGCAGTGCAAGGATATTATTTAGGATAGTATTTCCAAGAGTCCTTTGATGACGCAGCAGATGGATATGAGTAAACCTTTATGGCCTGTTTCAATAAAACCTTTACCCGCAGGCTTCTACAGCGAGAGAGAAAGCCCATGTAGCGTTTTTCTTTTTTTCTCAAACTTCTTCATACATCTTTTTAGAGCAAAGGGAACAAAACTTCTGAAACATGTGTGATGTCCACCTCTGCAAACAAACCGATTATTTCTGTATCTGCTTAACTTACTTGTCTCTCTCTTATCTTTCCTAACCCCCCTTCTGCTTCTGCTGCTACAAACTTGGCAAAGGTTACCTTAAGATGTTTCTCATTCCTCCTGGAGCTAGACATGTGATCATCCAAGAACATGAGGCCTCCCCTCAAATTCTTGGTAAGTGTGACTTCTTAACAGGAACACGTGTGTGAAATCAGAGGAACCCTAAAAATAGCTCATCGCCATCTTCCTCATGTCTCCCTGGAAGACCAATGGGAACAGATATTGTAAAATCATAGATTACAGACTCTACATAATTTATTCCTTGTCACTTCCCGGGCTGAGAAAATTAGCCCTCATTTTGCTCATTCATTATTCATCAATCTATAAAAGAGTGATTTCTAGATTACCGGGCTCTCGCTCTACCCAAAGAATGGACCGCATCTATTTATTTTGTTATGTCACATCGATGTGAATTCAATGTCATAGTCCAGCACATTTAGACAGAATGAGCATTACGCATGACCAGAGTAATAGAAACATGAAAGAAATCAGTATGAAATGCAGTATCCTCCTAATACCACCTCTGCAGGATTTGTGCCTGGAACATTTTGGGCAGTGGCACGGAGCCAGAGTCAGAGGAGAGGGGTACAGTGTGACAAATACGCACAGTAGTGACAAACAGCTGTCCTGAGGATGAGGAGGTCTTAGTGGTCGGATTGGTCGGCGTGATGTTAACTTTGCCGCGGGAACCCGGTCTCATTTAATCGATAAATATCTTGTCTATGAAATATCACTAAATAGTGTAGAAAGACCATCAGAATTTCTCAGAGCCTGGGGTGATGTCTTCACATTGCTTGTTTGATCTGAGCAACAGTCCAAAACCCCAAGAGATTCAGTTCACTATAATATTATGACAAGGAAAAGCAGCAAATCTTGCATTCGAGAGGGTAAAACCATCAAATGTCTGGCACTTGACAAATGAGTTAAACAATTAATTGATGCAAACTTTCGGTCAATCGACTAATCAATGAATCTTTGCAGCTCTAAACCAGGGTCAGATCAGATAACACCTTTATTAATATAACAGTGATTTGCAACGGTTTTAGACGGCGCCAAGCAAAATGACGTAGTTAAAGTTCAAGCTCAGAGTGGGTAAAAAATTTCCATAGGTCCAAATTTGGGTGTTAGTACTCAAATAGCCCTTTGACAATACAAGTAGTCAGTTGATCCCATGCTAATATAAAATATTGATTAATTCAAGTTTTAATGAACAAATACAATTTATCAGACCTTTACAGGATTAGTTATGTTTAATCTGCCTGTTAAGAGAGTACATCAGCGTTCATCTAAAAAAATCTAAAAACTCACGAACTGAAGGGTCAGAAAAAACTCAAAAAAAAAAAAAAAAAGTTAATTAATTATTCCCTCTAAACAAATAGTAGGATAATAAGACCTCTATAAAGAGTTTTGTCAGACAGATGACAGATGAAGTCATGAAAGAGGTGGCTAATCGCCCTCTTTCGTGTCCTGTGAGTGGGGAAAGCGCGATTTATTCAGCATCCATGGGGGGGGGTTGGTCAGCATCAATCTCCTGAGCCAGAGGCGGCGTGTTTTTCAAAGAGCTCCGAAAGATTAGCATTTACGCTTAAGTTATTTATCTGACTCTCCTGTCCTGGGCCAAAAGTAAGACGAGAGGAGAAAAGAAGTTGAGAAGCTGCAAAGCCCACTTCAACCTTGGATACATTCTCTCAGGATTGTTGGTCCTGAATTAGTGGTTTCTGATTTTGCAATAAACCGACTAAAACATGAAAACCGCATCAGATTTACCATTTGAAAGTGTGGAAATGCTCTTTAAACAGCGGCTCATCAGTTTCGCACAAGAGTACCTAAGAGCAGGTTTCATGTTTTCCAGTCAACAATGATCAGATTTTAACAGCTGTAGCTCGGTGGCTAATTAAGACTAAGTCCCTGAGTTGGTTGAAAACTCCATCTCCGGCCGACGTTTTAATGTTTCCAGCTGACTCATTTTAAAATGAGATTCCCTGTAAAAGGGGTCATAACTACGCCAAAAAGCACTCTTACGAGAGCCCTATAAACACTTGTGTTTGTCTTAAGAGGAGCTTGTCACATACTGTATGTCTTTCGAAAGTCAACATATTTTTCTACTCTCTGAGTATATTCAAGTCTGTTTTAAAATTGATTGGGGAAACTGAAAGCATCAGTTAAAAATAGAAACAATCACTTTCTATTTTGCATGCATGGGAGTGATAATAAGGCCCTATGTCTGCCCCGAGCCATCGAGATTGTCTTTTTATGTCCTGCTCTGACATTATTATCCGACATAAAAAACTGGTGGAGCAGCCGCTGTGCTCTTCCACTCTGTCATGACATTTGCTAACCCACCGCAAAGGTATGGTTACAGTCGCCTTCCATTTGTCATATATGCATGAATCAAATTCAGCTTCAGTGACGTGCATTTCAAAGCCTTATCACGTGGTGTTGACCCCCGCTGATTAGGATGAATATGATGCCCTCAGAGGCTCTGATTAATTGGTCATCGCCTCTAATTCGCCTCCCCCTCACTCTGTGGGTTTCTTCATAAGCTTTGATAGACAAGAGCAGGTTTTCCAGCTCAATCTCCAGTCAGTCAAGGAGACTCAATTACAGACGTTCAAACGAGTAATTCTAGGGTTCATTGGCCCGTACTGCAGAGTACACTGAGTTTTATTTCATGTGATGAGAAGGGTGATTAAAAAAGAAAGAAAATGGAAAGACACTTATTCATGATATCTTTATTCAAGTTGTTTTATTGATGCATGTAACGATGTAACAACAAACTGCAAATGGGACTAAAACCGGGAATTTTGGGCATTATCGTCCTTTTATGCATGCAATCTCGAACTGTGTACCTTCCCTAGAAAGAAGGTGCGCGAGGGCCATTTCAGCAATTTAGAAGAAATATTCATTTGCATTTGTAACCTAATTGCACAGGCGTCCTTATACTTAAGAGGCTGTCGTTGACAGCAATTTCAGAACATGCCTCAATAACTTTTGATTTCTGTATAAACTAGTTTTGATAGGCTTTCAAATTCATGCAAGCAAATTATGATGAAAATAATAACCTTACCCTTACATTGACTTTCTAGTATTGACAAATGCTTTTCGGTCCTTCCTAAACTGCTTCTTTGGAAAGCTTAACCTTTCAGAAACAGCCTCATCAACCTCTAAGGGCAGCTGAGTCGTGGCAAACTGCTTGAAGCAAGTGCTATAGAGGTTTCAACAAGCTTAACTGCTGCGCCCCAATAATGCACCAGTAGTCACCTCCTCATCGTATATGCGCCATGCGCCATGCGTAATGCACCAGTAGTCACCTCCTCATTGTATATGCGCCATGCGCCATGCGTCATGCACCTCAGCCGGAGCAGGTCCGGGAGCTCGACCTTGTAGAAGCTTAAAGGATAAAAATATTCAATGTCAAAAAATATTATGGAAATACCAAAAACAACAACGTGTTAGTCCATACAGGTCGTTCTGACTTCCCTCCTCTGTCTGTGGCTCTCAGCCTCAAGCCCAAAGGTTCCCAACAAAGACATAAATCTTATTTTTTTAAAAGAGCTTTTGTTTTTGTTTTGTTTTTTTTAATCAAATAGTAGTAAATCACGCATTTGTCAGGGACTATTTTCAGACATGGATTAATACACATTTGTATTAATCCGTTATGTTGTCTGTTCTCTACCAAGTATTTACAGCAGCAAGACAGTACCACTACAGTGGCCTTTGTCAAGGTAATTAAGGAAGATGTCAGTCAGTCCTAGAATTTCACCGTCCTCATCCTTTAGATGACGCACGGGTTCGGTCAAAGTAAACACATCAAACTTCCATTAGTTCAGGTGCATCACTGGGGGGGATTTCATCTTATGGAATCAGTCCATTAATCCTTGGCCATCTACATTAAAATGTAATAACCATTGACACAGTGGTTAGTAGTGATAAGCCTTTATCAGCTGATGTGTATCTTCTATAAAGGGAGCAATTTGTTCTGCTACAGTGGTTGTCAAACATCTTTAAAATTAAGCCGTACCAGGTAACAAACCTGCATCACCCGCAAACCTGTACCGTCTATGCATAATTTGAACAGATGAATTACAGATATATGTTCCCTTTTTAAGTTATTATTTCAGTGATTTATTATTAGAGAAAACCTTCAAAGTGGAAAAAAGCAAATAATCGGCGTATAATTAGAAAAAATATGCACAAATTCTACAGTAGAAATTAAATTTCCAATTCTGTATCACCTCCAAATTAAATAAAAAATATGTAATTTTTCCATTCCCTACAGAACAAACCATAGAAGCCTTTACTGATCTGACCTCCCAATCAGCAGGACAACGTCATTTGTCTGTGCCTTACAAAAACCACTGTTGCAAATCACTGTTGAAAAATAAATCTGCCTTTTCTTGTGACAGCGCTATGGTTAAGGTTTGTTTTGGTTTCAGCACAAATATGACACAGTTAGGTTTAGGAAAAGATCATTTAGGTTAAAATACGTACTTTGTTAAGGTTAGGGAGAGATTGAAGATAAACATGTTATTATGAGGCATTTGCTCAAATGACTGATGCTGTTGTTCCTCTTGGGAGTACATGCTCTCTCGTAATGTCTCCATTAGCAAGACATTAGTAATTATATAGCATTTCTAAAGGGTATAACCATGCCCGTAATGGCCTGTGATGGAGCATTCTCCTGCCGGCCCAGTGAGTGGTCAGTGATTGTTAACGCATGCTGATGCTTTCCACACGGACATGGGCTGACACAAAACCGTGAAGAGAAAACGTTCAGAGGTGTTACACTCAGCGCGAGTTTCTCCTCGTGGCGAACCAAAGTTATTAGTTTCTCCCGGGCGTCCGGTTCCGCGTAGTTAGAAAATGGCTGGCCCTCGCGAAGGGGCGCGTCTGCCGGTGTGAGATAACTGTGGCTGCGCGGACCCTCGTGACCCTCGCGGATTCGTCGAGCATAAATCAAGCCTCAGCGGCCACTGTGGAAGGAAAAGTGGCTCTGTGCTTCAGGAGGGAACTGGTGCCGGATGGAATAGGCTCCATCATCACAAAGCATCAGTCACTGAAACTGCCTTTATTTTGACCACACCCTGCAGTTCTGAAAAAAAAAAGAAAAAAACTACCTCTCCATCGCAGAAGAGGTGAAACAGAGGTGACAAAAATACCCACCATAATACGAGTAAAATCGTTTACGTAAACATTTGCTCTAAGGTGCACATTTGGCTTTTGTGCCTTCAAGACCATTTGAACATCTTGCGCTGTGCAAAAAAGCTGTCAGCTTTAGCATCAGAATTTAACCCCGCTGTAGTTTTAGAAACAGCATCCATCCCTCCTGTCACTGTCATTACCTGTCAAATGACACGTGCCGATGGATCCCTGTGAAAAAGATTTTTTCTAACTTGCTCTTATTTCGAGGACTAATGTTTACTTAGTTCCCTGCTGTTAGTTCTGCATTTCTGTTAACGGGTCAGTACCTCATGTATATACTGTAGCAGCATTGGCCCAGTACATTATCACAAGTTATCACTTATTCATGACCTCACACTTAGACACGGCTGTGAATGTAAAGCTCACGTTAGAGCACAGGTGTTGAGGCAATATGGGAGGCGTTTTGAGATATTGCTTCACTAGATCAACCCGCCTGTTCAGATAGTTTTCTCCGGTGCTCCAAGCTAACACTTCAGCGTTTGCTATAGTCACTAATAATAAGCGATATAAGGCGTCACTAGTCGTGACACGAGACTTGTGATGACTTACTGTCCCTCATATCTGGGACCCTGATGCAGCTGTCAAACTAAATAGTCCGTGGGCAAAAAAATAATTAAACTGCAGTGCAATAAAAAAACAAATCCGTAACAGTTTTAGAACTTAGTTGCAGCAGTAGGGGTGATTAGAATATTTTCTTTCAGCTTCTCTTTAGTTGACAATTTAATAGTTTAATGGTCGAACCAGTGGCAGCAATCCCACATGAACCAAATGTTGGGAAATAATGGTATACGCTGATACAATGGTACGATTCATACAAAATATAGTGGAAGAATAAAGCACAGTTGTAGCCGTTGGGGGCTGCTTTCTCTGTTTTCTCTAGGAAGTGAAGGTGATGAGTGATGGGACATCGTGTACTATTAAAAGATTATCACATAGGTGACTGAGCACTTAGTTCACCGTCTCAACTAGTTCGAAACGTAAACCTGGACGTGGGTACCAGGACTGCAGGACTGAAGACAGCAAGGTCATGTCCATGATGATCATTGGGGATTTAACTGGTTTGTGAAGACTAATTAAGGGAAAGTCACATAGTCACAACTCTGGCATAGTCACCATAGTGACATTTATGCTAACTAGGACAAAATGAAGGCAATCATTTGAGATCAATCCAAGAAAGACCTGACACCGAAAAACATGCCCAAATATGAAGAAACCAGATAAACAGACAAATATCAAAATGGCAGCATCTTACATTCAATTTAGAGAAAGAATCCACAAAACACAAATAATTCATAAGTAAAAAGACAGAAAGTGAAATTAATTCTAAACCAGTTCAATTTCACCTGCACACTATTTACAATATAAGGTAATTATCAGCGGGTGATTTCAACAAACCCCCAAACAAACTAAATATGAGCAACAACCTTGACAATAAACCAAGAAATCTTAGAATAAAATTCCACAATGTTTTATCGCACCGCCGGAATTTTATTTCAGCAATCATGGCATTTCTCTAATGCAAGGAACTGCCTGCAAAACACTCAGCGCACGTAAAATAACCGCACAAAACACTGACAGGTTGAAGATTAGAATGTATTGTGTGTATTGTGTACTATAAGTGATCAAAGGCACGTAATGATTCATGCTAGCTTTACTTTCCCAGCTGTCACTCAGCGGAAGGCAGGAGCAAGTGTAAGACTTGAGCACCGGAGGAAATGGTCTGTAGCAGAGCCATGCGGGACATTTGAGCATCTTTTAGTTGTTACTCATCTTGCCCATTTGGATGCATTTACAGTAAATGTACCAGATGCATTTAAAGGAGCTGACAAAAATGTATTTTATTAGAATTTCGGCAGCTCGTTTTGTATTAATCAGAGAGTGGATCAGTATCGTAATGTTCAGGCGTTCTAAAGGAGAGATTTCTATGAATCACCCTTTTGAGAGAACAATTGGAGCCTTTTTTCTCAGTGAATAATTCAGAACTTTCTGTAACTGGTAGTGTAAAGAAATTTCAACCTCTGTCAGCGGCTCATAACAAATGACTTATTACAGCAATCAAGAACCAGGCAACGGGGCATTACATTCTCAACGGAAAAGGAGAGGAGGTGAAGTCCAGGAGCTTCATTGACTTGGGCGTGGAGTGGCACTACATCATCGAGGAGGAACTGGAGACTCTGCACACCGACGGACCTCTGCATGACCCAGTGGTGGTTCTGGTAACAACACCTCCTTATCTATCAAAGCTTATGTTCAAATTCGTCTACAAGGTTATTTGCTTGACAATGAGCACTGTATAAAATATCTGAGTTGTTTCTTAGTATAGAAACAGCAACAGATGGTAAAAAACTGAAATATGAAATGATGTAAGTACTAAAAGTAAAACAAGCGCATGTCAGAGCATTGACATTAAAATTTTATGGGGGGAGTTTTACTTTGCATGCTTGAGGCAGTCAAGGAAGGAGACTGAAAAACTGACGGGCAAGGACAGCAAAGTGAGATTTGGGAACAGCGTGAAGATATGAGCGGCAGCCTGAAAATGCAAAGTTTCAAAATCTTTCAGTCAAATCCAAAACTGATGGGCAGCCAGTTACACATAGAAGTGCAGAACCTAGATCTATAACACGCTAGAAAACCATTAAAAACATCAATAACAATTTCCCAGAGCTTAAGGTGACACTGTTACATGCCTGTTGTTGCAACCAACAGTCTAAGCTCAAAGATAACAAATTGAGCAACAATATAAAACAGAAAAAAAATGGTGAATTCTCTTGAAAAAAAAAATATGATTCATTGACTATTAAAATACTAAATGACGAATCGTTTACGCTCCATCAAAAGTAGTTTACTAACCACATCACTCATTCCAACACGGTTTTCTATATTAAAACGATCATAGACCATTGTGTCGAGGCCCAAAGTCAAGGAGGATTCAAATCGAATTCATACCTTATAACCGATCAGTAAGTCACCTGTGAGCCTGACCGCAGCATTCTCAGTAGAGCGAGGAGAGAGAAAATGCAAGGTTGACATTTCATTAAGGAGAAGACTGTAAAAGACGAAACCGCAGATGCATCTGAAACGTAGATCAAATCGAGAGATCCAAACAAGGCTGAACAGTGGCTTGTTTAAAAGCGAAAGGGGGAAAGTGGAGGTAGAGCGGCTGTCAGGGGCTAAAGTGTTAGTATCAGCCACTGGAAAACTCCAAACAAGTCGCAGTACGCGTTCGGTTGCATCGAGAGAAGTGGATGCCGTCGCTCTCGCTGCAGTGACGTTCGCTCACGCTGGAAGAGTTTTTCACGCTTGAGCAATCCTTGCCAACGTGACTTGCTCATTAGAGACTTTCTGGCACGCCACCTGACTGACTGGCTGCACACTTTACTGACACAAAAACTCGACGTCGAATAGACTCTCTTCCTCCTTTTAAAGCAATAGTTGGACATTTTGATGAATATGCTGATTTTCTTTTCGTCAAGAGTTATTCGAGAAGACGGGTACCGCACTCTGGGCTAGGTACAGAGCTAGAGCCGGGAGGTAATCTTAGCATGAAGACGGGCAGCAGAGGGGAAGCAGAAACACACTCCGGCTCTGTGCTTAAGTGGTGTCAATCTTCTCATCTAACTCTTGGTAAAAAAAACCCAAAACAAACGAATAAGCCCATTTTCCCAAAATGTCAAACTATTTATTCTAATATAACTGTTATATACAATTATACTAAAACTGTTTATTTTGTATTATATCTATTTGCCTTATATTTAAAATTGGGCCAGGTCCCGCAGCTCAAAAGTGCAATAGTGTGTTCCAGGGTCAACAGAGAGATTTAATTTAATGTACGAGCAGGAGAGTTACACAGGAAATCCAAATCAAGTCCTGCGGACTCTGGAGAAATACAGTATGTTGGCTAATATCCACTTTTAGCATTAATTTAATAAGGAACTTTTCATATCTCGCTGGGGAGGCTGCTGTGCGGGGGACTCTCAGATTATGAGCCTGCTTAGTTATTACTTGCAAGAAATAAGGTTTTAAGTAAGTTTCTCGCTTCTTTGGCCACGTTCTAATCAGCACACATCAGTCTTTTGAGAAAGGTCAGGGTTTCGGTGTGTCTGTGTGTGAGTGTGTGAGAAAGTAGAAACAACCTAAGCTGATTGCCGGGCCCCTAAACTTTCTCTGGATAACTACAGGACCACCATCTCAATCTTTGCAGGTGGAAAAGTTGAATTAGGGGCATCATGACTCATCAGGACTAGTCCAAGGCTCCAGTACGAGGGAAAAATCAGTGTTGTTAGACTTGTTGAGGGATTTAGCAAAACAAAACAAAACAATCACATTAGTGATATTAGACATGCACATCCTTTTAGACATGCACCTCATTGGGAACTTGACATGTTAAAAAAAAAAGTTTTTACTTTCAGTAACAGTAAGGAAATAATTTGATGAAAAGAGCCTTAATAGGATTATTTGTGTCTTTTTGTCTTGTTTCTGTTTAGTGGTCTCTCATTTCTGTCTTTCATATATGAGACATTGTGTCTTAAATACATTTTCACTTTTATTGAGGGTTCGTTGAGCAAGCAAGCTTTCACTCAGATACACACAAACACACACAATTTCACCTTTTTATTATACTCATTACCCATTATTGTTCTTTCCTGCAGCGACACCAGCTCTGATTTCTTACATGTGACACCAGTAAATTGCCATTCATGTGCGAGTTGAAGTTCGCCTATTCTGACATGGAAATAATAACATGGACAGATATTTTGTTTCACACATACTGAGGAGAACAGCGGATCTGACAGAAGTTAATTTACAGTTTCCCCTAGAACAGAACTTTTCTGAAAAGCAATCTTATGATAGGAGACGCAGGAAAGAAGTTACTTAGGTTTTTCCCGTAGTTTCAAAAACAGAATCTTAAATATGAGTTTTGGGCTACTTTGGTGAATCACTCAGATAATTATTCATATTCATAGGATAAATGCAAATTGTTATGGTACAAAGCAGATCTGTTTCGAAAGGTTGTTTTCCAAAAATTGGATCAAATGTTATATTCATGAGGCATGCATTCATAATTTTGTACCTAAGGCTTTTTATTCATAAACGATCTAACTCAACGTTGGTATTTAATGAGTCTCCCCAGCTGTTAAATGTAATGTTCCATTGAACTCAATCAGTTAATTTCATCTTTCATTTCACTGACGGATCAACGGCGATGAGCCATCGAATGATGTTATAAAAACATACCTTTTGTGTTCGCGGAGGGTTTTTTAAGAAAATGTCGTGGCGAGTGTACGCAAGGAATGAACCCGCAAGCTGCATATAATAGATCAAATGAAATCAAAATATCACCATCACCAATGTCTTTAGGTTGTCACAAGAGAATGCAGTGACTGACCAATGTTATGCGAATAGCTCAGAAACAGCAGACCGGACCGGGAAGAATACGTTTCCGTCGTCGGTGTCATGTCAGTCATGTCAGTCTGACGACTGTGTTGTCTTCAACCAGTTATACTTCTGTTTTCATTCTATGTAATAGCTGCCACTAAACCTTGAGTTGTGTCTATGGAAAATGCTTTGGTATTTTTTCTGCTGTCTCCTGAAATCAGACAATGCATTTATTTGTACCTAATTGCGCTGTGAGCACTTGAGAATTGTGGAGGATGCTGTAATGGCGCTGTGCTTTGTTTTATCTTTTTTTCTTTTTGTACCCATGATTTTCAGATTATACCCAAGGATAATGAAACACGGTCTACTTTAATGTACAAATACATCATCCATGAAGATTCAGTGCCTGTCAACAACAACAACGTCATCCAGGAGGACACGTATGAGTGGGCTCTGAAGAGCTGGTCTCCGTGTTCCAAACCTTGTGCCGGAGGTAATGGATAAATTACCATCAAATTTAAAAATAATATCGAGGAATAATTCCCTTCCACGTCCTCACATATAGTTATCTGAATTTTGCATTCCTACGTCCTACTCCTATTGTACATAGACAGGCTTCAGTCGTTTTAATGCGGGATGGTTGTAGTATGATTGTATGTTTTTATCCACTTTTAGTTCCCACCTCCTCACGCTGAGGCTGATTCTTTTAAATTATAAAGGCATTTAACAATTATTAGTCTCAGCTTATGTCTTTGAAACCTGGTTTATTAAAGACCTGTACCAGCACTTCTTTAGATTTAAAAAAAAAAAGCACAATATGTGTTTTATTATGTTAATCCTAATATAATTCTAATCTATGATAGGATGCTAACATAATAAGCCCCAGTGGTGTAGCGGTGTCTTGATGGATAGACACTTGCTGCAGACTTAGCAAGCTACTCGTGTTTTAGCTATAATCATGTGTTATCCCTCTATGAAGCTATGGGAGTACAGAGCAATGCCAAGGGAAGCATATCCTTACGACGGTGCCTTTTCGTTGGCATTTTTGACCAAGATCTGACCGGTGTGAAAATAAATCATAATAAAAATTACAGTGAGCTGCATTAGTAGGAGCATGTTGTTTTAGATACCAGTGAGAGGAAGAAATACTGTCCAGAAAGGTCAGTTTCAGTCATGACTTTGAAGACTTATCTGACGCCAAGTGGTATAGTGATTTATAATACTACGAGTTATTCTTGTTTATTGTGAAAATTGGCAGGTAAATAGCATTTCTTTGGCCACTGCAGCTTCTTTCAGGATGATGTTCCATTGTGTGATTGCAACACGATTGCAACACGATGGACACTGATACATACAGTATCTGTGCCCCCCCCCCGCCCAGAGATCGACAGACCTCATGCTGTATCCCCACATATACACACCAATACACCTGTGAACTCTAAACTCTCTAAACACAAGTCATTTAAGTCTAAAATTGGCATCATTCTGATTTAAGAACAAGAAGAATTAGTGGATGCTTTCTGTACGTCACAGGTTTTGATAATCAGTGCTAAAGACACGTTTTGGCCAGCACCAAAGACAGCACTGAAAGTTTGATTCCAAGTCCTAGTGAAAGTGACTAGGTACATTTTTTTTAACTTAAATTTTGCTTTAAATGTAAAGTGTTGCTGCCTTTTTTACGAATTATAAAATACTGCGTGATGAAAAAACCCTCCCTGCTTCCACAGGGTTTCAGTACACCAAGTACGGGTGTCGAAAGAAAGGAGACACCAAGATGGTCCACCGGGGCTACTGCGACGCCAGCAAGAAGCCGAAACCCATCCGCAGAATGTGTAACCTTCAGGACTGCACACAGCCTCAGTGAGTACAGACCACCCAACGTCCCAAGTGTTGATTAGATTCACACTGCGATTTAGCTGCAGTCTACTAAGAGAAAATGGTAGATTGGCCTCTCTCAGCATGACCTGAATTTAAATGAGCCACTCTCTAACTGTAGTGTCTGTGGTAGAGTGGGAATGGAGTGAAAATTAGCATTTAACAACTAAAAATCTCTTCTGTTGTATAAAGATGTGAACTATAAATGTGAGCTCTAACGTGGAGGCTGACTTTTCTCGTCTTTTTTTTGTTTTTTTTTGTTTTTTTTGTCCAAGCACTTTCTGTCTTGGCTCATAACTCTTGAAGCGTAGGAGCAAAATAATTTCTTGTCCTGAATTTATTCGCTCTTTACAAATCCATCAGTATAGGTGACACCTAAATAGATTGGGGCAGTGTGGATAAAGTCCTCTATCATTGCAAATGTCATTATATAGCAATATCGAGATGTATCGTAATACAGTACATTTCCTGGAAAATCAGTTGAGAAAGTTTGAAAGAATAGAATAACCAGAAAAAAATGTATGTTTTGGCTAATCCAGCAAATTAAATACCTGACAAATCAAAGTATTACATCATATTCTGTGGTTTTGAATTTATTCTCGGGAGACTCAGAGTATTTGTTGTTTGTTGCTTGAATTTGGAATAAATTAAAAATAATATATCAGCACAAACTCTTTTTTTTTTGGGAGCACTGCACAGAATTCACAACCAGTTCGTTTCAAGCCCAGAACTGACAATTGATGATAGAGCAACCGCTGTTGCTGTAACTGTAACCAATGTTCACTTTCACTTTAACTTTGAACACCCAGCTGGCAAAAACCGTAAAAAGCTTGACATCTTTACCACAGATTACGGCAGCCGTTCCCTTCTACTGTACTGCATCTGAGCAGCAGCTTTTAGTGTTTGTTTTACTGCTTCATTTAGTTCCAAGATGGGCTCAAACCTTCAGAGGCCCAGCCAAAGTGGATAAATCTCTACAAGGCTTACACAGGGAGGATTTTACGCTGTGAAGCTGTGCCAAGTACCTGAGCAGATGTACTTTTTATCAATACACCCTTTCAGTTTGACTTGTTAGGACAGCAATGACTTGTGTCACAGGAGATTGATCATAGCATTCGGTTTTTCTAGATTCAACCAAATCATTAAAAAATGTGAGTGAAAAACAGCGAGCGTGCACCTCAGCTGCGTGTAGCTGCAACACTCATAACAGTAGAAATGATATGAAAGTAAAGGAAAATTCGGCGGAGATTAATGACGGTGATGGAGTTTGAATGCGGGGTCATGAAAGAAAAGGCCTGCAGGTGAAATAAATAGTTTGAAAGAGGAGAAGGACGCATGTATGCTGATTAGTGGTGGAGGCTGTAAAACACCAAGATTAGAGTTAATTTTAGCGGCAGATGACCTTAAAAAACTGTATTCAAAACCATCCGTCCAAATCTCAAAGCTGCACGAGGCAGCTCTTTAAACTTACTGGCCAACTTCAGTACTCGGAGATGACGCAACACACTGAAGACCTCACACAGTAAGCTAATGTTTACCTGCCGGCTGTTCTGTTCAGCTTTGAACCAAAGAAACGAGAGAGGCAAGAGATCTAAAGCTACTGACATCTGAAACTAGATGAAACACTCACTCTCTGCTGTTTAGGAAGCTGTGTGGATGTCTTTCTAAAGTTCTGATTGCCTTCTCTTTGGGGTGGAGATTTGACTGTAGCTCACAGCAGACCTCCATTTGATCCTCTCTTGCCTTGTAGCAATGCTAACAGCGTGGCTCTAGGTTATAGTTCAGGATTGCCGTGAAATGTTGTACAGACATTCATGGTCCCTAGCACCTGAATCCAACAGACTTTGGTGATCCCCTCACTTTTCCGTCGAGCACCACCAGCAATTCAGACTTTTCACTTATCCAGTTAAATATCTCGAGATCTGCTTGAGGGATTAGCACAAACGTTTGTACGGACATTCACTGACATTTCTCAGTCCTTGCTGTTCTCTGTACTTCTGTGAAACGTCATCAGTCATGGCCCAAGCACTGTTCCAATTCAAAGTCCGCATCTAACCAAGCACAGATCAAATGATTCTTGCTCCGGCCGTTTTATCAAGGACACTTTGGGAGCTGACTGTGTGGACATGGGGTAGCTGGGGTAGCATGCTGTACCAACCAGCGGTGAGGGCAGAGATTTTGAGCCAGGCTCAAAGCTGTAATAAATTTTGTCCTAGGACTGATATTATGTTGCTTCATTCATTTTTGTTATGTTCTCACGTGAGAGAGAAACCATTTAGATTTTGAATATGTGATCAGTTCATCCAAATAACGTCTATTTGAACATTTGCTTTGACTCGCCTGCCAGGTGAGACCGGCCGCTCGTCTCAGCAGCTCGCAGTCCAGCTCCCAAGTTAACCGGCTGGTCAATGTCTGCCGTCGTCCCAGGAGAACAGTATCATCTTGGCAAGCCCTTTGGTAATTTACCATGGGCTCTGTTGTCCGTATTGTTTTAGCATACGTTATAATTCCTCTTGGAAGATAAGATTTGGTCTCGGAGTTGAAAAATAATATTTGTTGCTGACAATGTGTCTGAAGACAAAGTTGGAAACATGATAAATAGTTTTTATTGGACAGTATTTCAACAGCGCTGCCTCTGAAGACTTTGGGGTTCTTGTATGTACAGATATCACCACATTTAAATAAAAATAAATATACATTCAAGTGAATGGGAAAATTGTCTCAGACTTTTGGACCCCACAGTATATAAACGAATATGAACAGAGGTAGGTCTGTATAAAATTTCTGTGTTGTTTTTTTTTTTTTTTTTAACATACATTAGAGATGTATCTTTTACTACACTCATTGTCAATTTTTTTTTTTTTCCCCCCTGAAAAGTCAGTCTGTTTAGTTGAGATTATTTTGTCACAGTAAGTCAGGCGCAGTTGTGTTGAAGCGTAATTACCAGAGCCGAGCTGGGTTGCTGTTGTCAGCAGGAACACTCCTGACACAAATGCAAATACTCCAACTGTCCTCGGGAGTTTGGACTCCAGAGTTGAACTTGCCAGGTTTGAACTTGCCGTGCTCCATATTGAGAAACGCCTATGGTTTGCATACAATGACTGGCTTTTCCTGTGGTGCCACCGTTTTATTGGTTTTGAGTGAAATGTCTTGACAACTATGGGATGGATTTTCAAGGAAATTTGTTACAGACATTCATTTCCACCTCAGGATAATATGCAAGAACTTCGGTGATCCCTAACTATTTTCTGTTATTGAAATAAAATGAGCGTTATAGATGATTATGCAGCCCTGAATGTTATGTGCTCTCTGAGTGCGTTCTAATGTTTTGTCTTTTTCTACTTTTTCTTTGACTCTGTATAGTTTGGTGTCTGAGTTGGTCAGTGTGAGACCTTTGAAAAGAAAAACTAATTCCCTCAAAGCTGAGCTGATTTTTTTTTTTTTTTTTTTTTATCATTGCTAGATGCCCTACCGGGTTTCATGACTTCACTTCTCTCTCCTTCAATTAATTCAGGAAGAAGACTGAGATTTCAGCCAAACTTAAGAACAGTTGGCAGAGGAGATAAGAAATGTCGAGGAAATTTGGGACAGTATGCCTGAAAAAGATAAGAGTAGAGTATTCACCATGAAAGTAGAGCAATAGAATGAAAACGTTTCTAAAGGTGAAAATATTCACATTTAGTTTGAGCCGAATTAGGGTGTTGGTCACAAATTGTGCAAGAAACTTATACAATATACTTATATATGTTATGGGCATATGAGTTTAATAAATGTATAAATGCCTTATATAGCAGTTCAGTTATGGAAATGGAGAATTAAATATGAAAATGTGCATAAAATTATTAAAAGTTCATAAATCTCTAAGTCTAGCCAAAACATTAATGGAGTGTCCCTTGCCTCTTTTTTATCTTGGACTTTCACTGATTCTTTTTCAGTGGTGGAAAGTAACCAAGTACATTTACACAAGTACTGTACTTAAATATAGTTTTGAGATACTTTAATTTGCTTGAGTATTTCAATTGTATCATGCTTTTTACTTCTCTTCCACTACACTTCAGAGGGAATTCATGTGCTTTTTACTCATTTATTTAAGAACTGTAGCTACTACTCTAGCTGATGAATTTGCAGTGCAACACATTGTTAAATATTAAACTGGTGCTTCCCAAACCTTTTGTCTTAAATATGTCCACCAAAGACTGATTCCACCTCCACACTTTTAAGATTGTTTCATTAAGACAGTTTGGAGCCTAAAGAGATAAAATTATTCAATAATTCACAAAAAACTAAAGATTAGAGACAAGTAAAAAAATAAAAATAAAAAAAAAAACAGATTTGTGTGGAAGAATTTTGTTTTGTTTCCTTTCCTACCCCATTAATCATCTCATGACCCCTCAGCTTTACATTGTGACCCTCTAGAGGGGGCCGATGAGGGAAACCTCTTGACTAAAGTAGCTATAATAAAGTAGTTTAAACCAGCTCCCCCTCAACAGTTACAGCACAGGTTTGTGTGCACAACCTGATGACCCATGTTATCCCAGCAGCTTTCTCCACAAAGATGCAAACCAGAGGGTATTGCATGTTGCTGAAGAATGGAGTGGTGCTTCTCCTTGGTCACGGTGTAGTCAGTTCGGTGCAGGTGTCCAACACCGGCTTAGGCAAAACACCCCCAGACTTGAATATTCCCTCCATTTTGTTTCACTGTCAGTTTGATACGCTGTGGTATCATTCTCTTGCCTGTTCGTCTCCTTACATACACCCGTCTGTAACTGCCATAAATCTCAAACTTGGATTCATCAGTAAATTGGACTTTTTTTCCAGTCATCCACTGTGAAATGCTGGTATTTCTTAGGCCCAACCAAGAGTTTGGCCTTGTTTCCCCTCCTGGGAAGTGGGTTAGAAACTGCTACTTGTCCTGTTAGACCACTGCAAGAAAACTTTTTCTCCAGTACTTTTGCTGATTGGAGTCCTGCATTCTTTTTCTTTCAGCAAATTCTGTATCTGTGCTGAAATTGCTCTCATATCTCTCAGGGAACTAAGCTTGGTGTATTGATCTGCTGATAGTGTAGTCACTTTTGGTCTGCCTGATCATGCTTTGGATACAACTGATCCAGCTTCTGCAAAGCGTTTTAGAGTTCCACGCACTGCCTCCTTAGAAACCTTTAGTCTAGCCATGCTTTGACACTGAGAAAGCACCTCCTTGCTTAGAGGAACAATTTGACCTCTGACACTTTCGCGCAGTTCTGAGGCCATTTTGCCCACTATCACAATGCTTCTTAGTAAGCAATGATCTGCTGGTGAACACTGGCTGCAGGTTGAGTTACTTGAACAAGCCTGTAATGATTGGATCAAATCCACCTGAGTGTCATCTGAACGCACGTTTCATTGGATGGGATACAACTCAAGGAAATTTGACCTTTTCTACAGAGTTAAGTAGGTCAATGCTCTAAATTTAATGAATGAATGAATTAAATATATACTCTTCATTTTACCTGACATAACTTCTTGTATTTTTAAATGTTTCTAAATCCTCAGATATTCAGATTATTTCCAGGTTACCGTGAAAATATTAGAGATTTTCAATGTGCTCTCAGAGTTTTGGGCCCTAGTGTAGTTCAGAGAGGCACACGCCTGTGTATATGAGGTCCCACAATTGCCACTGCATGTCAGGACAAAAACCAAGCCATGCATTCCAGCACTCTCTGTAGACCTCTGCGATAAAACTGCATAGACCAGGGCAAGGGGTATAAAACCTTTTCTAAAGCTTTTCTAAAGTGTTCCCAGCAGCACAGTGGCCTCAATAATTAGGGAAATGGAAAAAGTTCACAATCCAACAGGACCTAGAGTTGGTCCTCCAGCCAAACTGAGTAACCGGGCAAGAAGGGATTTGGTCAGAGGGGTGACCAAGAACGCAACGGTCACTCAAACAGAGCTTCAGAATTCCTCCTGATAAATGGGTGAACCTGCCGCAAGGGCGACCATCTCAGCAGCACTCCATCAATCAGGCCTTTATGGTAGAGTAGCTAGATGGAAGCCTCTCTGAGCAAAAGGCATATGACAGCCGTTTGCCAAACGGCATTTAAAGGACTCTGAGAGCATGAGGAAAAACTCTCTCTGGTCTGAGCTCTGGTCTGGTCCAAACACCAGTCACTGCTCATCACCTGGCTAATACCATCCCTGTGAAGAAGCATGGGGGTGACAGCATCATGCTGTGGGGGCTGTTCTCAGCAGCAGGGACAGAAAGAATGCAGCCAAATACAGAGAGGTCCTTGAAGAAAACCTGTCAGCAAGACAATGACCTGAAGCATACAGCCAAGAAAAAGCTGGAGTGGCTTCGGGACAAGTCTCTGACTGAGTGGCCCAGCAAAAGCTCAGACTTAAACCCCATAAAGCATCTGTGGAGAGACCTGAAGATGGCAGTTCACAGACACTTAAAATCCAATTTGATGGAGCTTGAGAGGATCTACCAAGAAAAATGGGATAAACTGCCTAAATCCAGGTGTGCAGGCTTGTCGAGACTTAAAGCTCTCATCGCTGCCAAAGCGGTTTCAACAAAGTAGTGAAATGAGGGTCTGAATACTTTTGTAAATGAGAGATTTCAGTTTTTGATTTTCAATAAATTTGCAAAAATTCCTAAAAACACGTTTTCATTTTGTTTCATGGGTTATTGAGGTTAAATATAATGGCAAAAATGGCAATTTTATACGTTTAAAATGTCTGCAAAAAGTGAAGAAGTCTGAATACTTTCTGAATCCACCGTATTTTACTTAATGCAGAATGAGTTCTTAAACATTTGATACTTTAAGTTCGTTTTACTGTGTTCGTTTTACTTGATGAATGTAGGACTTTTTCTTGTAATGGGGTTTTTATACGATATATGATCTGAATATGATCTGAATATTATAATATTTGTCTTATATGTGTGCCTTTTTGTGATCAACTATACCTCCTGTATATCCTCGGTAATCTCCTCATGCATATTTGTCCAGATGGATCTCAGAGGAGTGGGAGTATTGTACCAAAACCTGCAGCAGCCTGGGCTTTCAGATCCGGACCGTTCGCTGCGTGCAGCTGCTCCACGACGGTACCAACCGCTCTGTCCACAGCAAATACTGCAGCGGCGAGAAGCCAGAGAGCCGGAGGCCCTGTAACAGAGTCCCATGTCCCGCTCAGTGGAGGACCGGAGCCTGGTCAGAGGTTCAGTATCCACACGATCTATTTGAAATTTTCAAGCATCTCTTTGATCAAAGGGCTATACATTTTGTGCAGCTGATCACATTGCTAGATGTAAAATTCTGTTCTTCTTTGATCTGGGTGTGTTAGCCACAGATCCATCTGATTTTATCTTTAATGTCATCTAGTTTCCAATTAACTGATGTCAGCTTTTTTGCTACCAGCATTTTCCCATAGATTTGAGTTGATAAAGCAGCAATCTAGAAAATTTCAGTCCTGGTTGACTTGGCGACACCTGTAGTTACTGGTGGTAACAGCAAATGCGGTTTAATAATACAGGTCACAGAATTCCGGGGGCAGCAAAACGGTTATTGTCGTTTTCATAGATGTCAGCCAATAATTGGGCTTTTTTCCATCATTCTGTGAGCAACCCTGATTTGATTGTATGTTGAACACGGCACTAGTCTGCCAACGGCACTAGTCTGCGAGAGGAGCTGGTTACCTCAGCCTGTTGCCGGCAGCTCTTCATTTCACATCTCACTGTGGCTGCTCCTTCTTGCTCAATTACCCCCTGCAATATATCAAACTGATTCACTGTCAAAAAAATACCATAAATGACCATTGTCTTGTTTTGCAGACACATTTTTGATAAATGATTTTCGTCATGATAAAACTCAACTCCTGTTTTGCCAGTTAAATGCTTTTAACGTGAAGCTGCAGCAGTGTGAAATGTTCGATTTGTATTATCAGTAACTCAATACAGCATTTTTTTCTGCAGAAATGTTTCCACACACACCCAGTTCCTAATCCTGGAAATAAATAAGTACTGCAATACTTTCAATACTTTGGGCCACAGGCTCAATCACCATTTGTTACCTCATAGATAGAGACTTGACAGACATTTATGTTAGTGAGAATATTAAAATGCAACTGTGATTTCTCAACTGGGCAAGACCATGCACAAAAGTGAAACATGAGGCATCTGTGATATATAATTTAGAGCAGTCATCTCATCTGCCAGTTTCAGTTCCTCCATTTCACAAAATGAGACCTTTAAGCCATGGGAAAATCATATAAATCAGGCGTCCAGCTGATTGGTGGAGTCCAGATAAGAGCTAATAAGATGCAGTTCTTCGTGTCAGCTGTTTTTGCGTGAGATGGGTTCTGATTTTGATAGCACGGTCTTCCTCCTTATTCGAATATAGCTCTTTATATGCATATGTATATGCATATTTGAGCACTCTGTGATAGCCGTAGTATAATAACATGAGTTTTATTCTTAATAATACATGAATCATAAAATGATCTTTTTTTTAAATTTCTTCTAGGGTTTTAGCTTTATTCATTTATCTTTATGGATAAAGGAGGATGAGTGACAGAAACTGAGAGTTTATTCAACATTTTACCTTTTAAGATCTTTGTTAAAATACTTAAGCTTGAATTGCTGTTATACAACCAGTTTATTTAAAGTTTTCAATGAGAATATTTGGGCTTCAGCTCTCAGCCTTGTTTCATTCGGGAGTAAACAGATTTCAGACTAATTGTCTCCCTGACATTTACATTCACGTCAGCAAGAGCTCTAAAACAAGTCTAAAAACAGCCGGATAGGATCCCATCAAGAGAGAGATCCGCCAAAGATTAATGGTTTGTTTGCTACTTCAAATGCATCCATCCACTGATTGTTGTTTGAGGGTTTACACAGCACACTTACTTGATTCGAGGTTTTATGTAATCTTTTTCTATTTCTTAATTAGGCCGGGGCGTGCTTCTAACACACCAGGTTGTGTAAAGGGCTGTCTTATCACGTCTGAAGGCATAAGTGTTCACACATGCTATCGCGCTTGAAAAGCCTGCCGTCGTAGAGAGGCGCACGAGCGGCACGACTAAACTATCTCTCCTAAATGTTCTCGCACTAATTTGTGTGCAAAAAAGTAACAGAAAACGTTGTGTGAAAAATAAAAAAAAGGGAGAAGGAGTCGTTGTCGACTTACTCACCTCCGCACACCTGGCCAGTGTGAGGTGGGCGTGGTTGTTGGTTTTGAAACGTCATTAAAAAGGTTGGATGCCTCCTCTTCCACAAACTCCTCCGCCAAGTTCAGAAAAATCCATCCAGACACTGTAAACCTGCCGCGTAGAGTAAATCCACTGCCAAGTTAAAAACAAAGTGTTACCACTGTAACCAACAGCAAGGTAAGCTTCCAGTTATCCAGCAGACCAGATGTTCTGAGGTCTGACTTTATTCCCCGCAGATCGTACTGTGAACTTTCAGAGCAATCCCATCTAAACCGGGATAGAAAGAAGTCTCCACACTGACATTTCCCGTTTCCTGTTTGACCTACCTGCACTCGTTTCAGCCCTGCCCGCCCAAAACTGTCCTGTTTTGCTGTATCTGAGTGAATTGCCGTTTGCTCCCTTCTGCAGTGCTCTGTGACCTGTGGAGAGGGGATGGAGAGGCGCTTGGTCACTTGCCGGATCGGAGATCAGTGTAACGGAGAAAAGCCTGAGACTGTGAGACCGTGCAGACCTGGACCCTGCCATGGTAGGCATGTCGTTTATTGAGAACTGAAGGGAAAGTGAATGCCAATTCTAGCCAAACACTCATAGTTCAACATAGTATTCGGCCGCAGTTTCTTTTTACGGTAATTTAACATTTCAACACATTTTGCCTCCTTCAGAATAAAAGCCAGTAATAATCAGGCATGTCATTTATTCTGCAAGTCCTCTAGACAAAATACGAACTATATTACTTGTCACAATTTTCAGCAATAACCAAAAGGAGCCATTTTTACAGGTTTCAACTTTTTAACTACAAATCATCCGACCTTGCTGGCAGCCACTGGTTTCAGTTCATTTCCACAGGGCATTATGATCAATAATTCATCACAGTGAATTTCAAAGTCTGCATTCATTTGTTTTAAAGTTCTGTTTTTCTTGGGTGGTAAATGTAGTTCATGTCCAGGTTGAGTTAGGAGTCTGCACTGGCCTCACAGCAATACAGTAGTAAAAGTTTGACAAAAACAATATAGACAGTCCCTGTGATGAATTACGCAGCTCAAGCAGGCCACAAGAGTCTGCCTATTGTTTTCATGGGCCCCAGAAATGAACGGAAAGCAACGGCTGCATGGAAGCAAGAAAAATATATTAGAAATTGTAAACACAAGTGCAGAGTTTGTAGAATATTCAGAAGTGTAGTATGGTGGATTTGTAGTTAATGGACTGAAACACGCAAAGTCTCCCCTAAAGCAAGACTCTGTAACTTCTGAAAGAAGAAATAACAAAATCCTCCTCTTACAAATGAGAAGTTGAACTCGTGAGCTTTAGTTCGATACACCAGTAGCTTATAGAGGCTGAAGTTAGCTAACGTTAGCAAACCTGAGGTACATATTCCTGTGTAACTGACACTTTATGACTCCTCTCTTTTTGTGCTACTTCAGCACATCAGAGATGGACACACAACACGGAGTAAACACATCCCACCTCACTCGGAGACATGGTTGTCGTTTGGTGGCTGTGTTCCTGTTCCACTCAGTCTCCCTTTCATTGCATGATTGAGCAATGAAAGGGAAATAAAATGTGCCATCGCCCTGTAATTGCCACTTGTGGACACGGCTGCTGCTGTGGTTTAATCTAAGTTAGAAAGTCTTGCTCTGACAGCCTACATCATTCTTATACAACCTTTCCTAGCATCCATCTTTTTAGAAGCCTCTTCAATTAACAGTGTGTGTTCGAGTATGTAATTCTTAAATACCGATTGCTGTTTTGAACTCTGTCAATAAAACATAAATGCCAAGTTGATATTTGCAGCCAACATACAGTGTTAAACTACGATGAAGGGGCTAAAAAAAAATACACATTTTCTATCAAGCAGGGGAGTGCATAAAAGCACATTCAGCATATTTCATATTGATGCACAGTACATGCAGCTGCAGTACAATATCTCTGAAAAGGGTTCTAAAGAGTTTCTCAATCAATATGTCATTAAGGTGCAGAGAGTAATGATTAAAGTGATTTCAAAGAGAAGCAGGACTTTGAAACAACTAAGACGAGGACAGAACAGACAAAAGGCTGAAACTCAGGAAGAAGTTTAAAGAGGGCGGACATACCTGTGTTATTGAATGCTGAGAAACCGCTGACTTACTAATTATTACTTACTAATTTTTTAGAATGTACAATATAATAATTGTCATAGTAAGCTGTCTCTGCAGTTAGTGTAGAAGAAATAAAGGTACCTTACCGTTTTGTACTAGTGGGAAAAGTGTGCATCAGTGTCCTGTTGGATCAGGCCGTGCCACTGACAATTAAACTCATCAAAGAGAAACCAAAATGTATGAAAGTGAATGTGTTTGTGTGTTTTTAGGTTCGCACATGAGTTTGTCTCAAATGGCCCCTTGAGGCACAAGTAAAGTATTTCTAACCTAATTGATTTTCTTAAAGGACTTTTTCTTTGTTTTTGTTTTCCAAGATCATCTTCAAGCTGTCTGCAGTTTGGTCTGCAGGCTTTGACACTATAGCGCCTTTGTGTGTTGCATTGATACAGTAGTGTCCATCAACAGCACAATAAAAAGAATCAATGACTTTTCAGCATGAATACTGACAGATCTAAGTTTTACACTTTCCCAGCGTGATCAAGCTACATACTCAAAACTGATTCCAGTCTGTGCCACTCATGTATTAGCATCACATTTGAGTCAAAAAGATTTAAAGAAAAAGAAAAGATTTTTAGCCAACAGCTACCGTCTTTGTTTGGATTAAGAACAGAGGACTTATGAAATAGGTTAAAATTCTTTTATGTTATGCAGCGGACACATTCTTTTCAATCCAGAAGGTTAAATGAGTCTTTGAGGATTGTGGAAATAGCTGCAGAACAGCAGTAAATCTTGTCAAGCAACCCTCTGGGTTTTCCAAGTATCGCCGGGCATTCATCTTTTAGAGAAACAAATTCTTACCATTGTCACTGGAATGTAAAGCTAAAGCGCACACGAGAGGCCCAAACTGGGGCTGACTGAAAACCCGGTTAGAATTCATATGTTCAGTAGCATAAAGCTGGGTCAATGCTCTTGACTTCGGCAGAATGAACATCAGTTTGTTTTACAGCATTAACACTTAGCCGTCAGCCTGGGATTAAAAGCAGTGCCTCAGTTCTGTAGTCCATCCACTTCCACTCAACGTTTTTGATCTCTGTCACAGGCCACCTCTCACCACTTTCCACTTGTCAGCGCTTTGGCGTGCACTGAGCTCACAACGTATGCTCTTCACCTTTCAGATGAGCCATGCAACGGGGACAAATCCATCTTCTGCCAAATGGAGGTCCTAGCGCGATACTGCTCCATTCCGGGCTACAACAAACTGTGCTGCGACTCCTGCGGCAAACGCAGCGGAGCTCTGTCCTTGTTCTCCGAGGCGGCCGAGACGGAGGAGCATGTCCGCTTCGGCTCAGCCTCCCAGCTGCTAGAGACATTAACGGCCTCTATAGCTGCCAACGTCACTCGCAGTGGTAAACAGGGCTCAGGCAAGGGATCCGCCACATCGGGCATTGCTGCGAAACACCTCACCACCCCTGCCCCACTCCGGAAGACCCCATCAAAGATCACTACAGCACCACGACGCGTTCCACGACACATGGGTCTCGCTGGCAGGAAGCTGCCCGCCATGGCGCCGTCTCCCCTGGCAGATCCTACTGAGGGTCAAAGGTCAAGTAGCTCCACAGATAGTCGGTGGCTCACAGCATATTCTGAAGTGGAGAGATGAAGGCGACACCCTTCCCTTTAGGACTCTTTATGTACAGTAGATAATCCAGCTTCATCTTGAGTCTTCTAATACCAAAAACACCACAGAGAGAGAAACAGAGAGAGAGAAAGAAAAGTGCTGGTTCACTTTGTTGTTAAGAGTTTCCCTTCCCTTTTTGCCCCTGACACTGACTTTAAATATCACTTTGACATCTTACAGTGAGCGCCCACAGTATTTGAGAGGAAACAGCCACGTTACTTTGCTTTCATACTTTATACTTAGACGAAAAAAATGATACAATAACATTAAGGTAAAGGGGCACAGTGTTTGAAGGGAATTTTCATCCGTTTCAAATGAATAGCTTAATAAACACGGCTTTGGTAGTTCATAGTGAATAACATCAGGGATACAAAATAGCCAAAGGACAGTTTAATATTCAAAAGACGCCTGTACTTGCTACACTGACTCCAAATTTTTAACATCTCAGTGGATATTACAAAGAAATTGTTGCTTAATTCCAGTCAGACTCTTGACTTTTTGACCCAACAAGTCTTGAAGCTTTCTTTGATTTCACCTACAACGTAACAGCTGAGGTGACAGGTGCAGGAAGGTGTCGGCATTTCCTCTCTGATTGGTCTTTTCTCTGGTCTTGCTATTTAATTAATCTGCTGTCTATAGAGCGGTGCAGCGGGCCCTCCAGCAAACGCTCGGCAGATGGTGAGAGACAAAATGTCAACAGGTGCAGTCATTAAAGCTGTTTCAATTTGGGAAAATGTATGGCAGACTTGCTCGAGAAGAACCCACCCGGGTAGCGAAGTAGATACAGGAACTAGTGCAGAAAAATACCTGTTGCCCTCGTCGTCACGTAAACAATCATAAAACAGCTTGAGCGTTAATAGATGCGTTCACCGTGATGCTGTTCCAGAGGTAAATCCCAGGTGTACTGCGTTTCAATGCCATTGCATACCTTGGTTTACGTGGCATGTGACAACTAATAAAACGCCTCCATGTTATATCGCTAGATCATAACCTTGAGCTGGATGGGAGGTTTAGTTTGCTATGATTTTGAAGTTAAGGATAACGGACAAAAAGTTTTAAAGTTCTAAAACACATCATCTGATACAGCTGAAAATCCCCTTTTACTTGAATGTTACAAAATGCCATTTTCTTGTAAAAACAAAAAAAAATAATCAAAAAACAAAAAAAAAAACACGGATATAAAGTACTGTCCAAGCACTTGTGGGATCACTGCATATAAAAAATCAAACACCGGACTTTGAGTGCATATGGAAGGTGACCAGAGATGTACCAGTGAAGACCATTAGGAAAATGGTTTTAGTTGTATAGTTTTTTTATATCCAGCAATGTCTGTTGAGTGGCACTCTACGATTTCTATGGAAATGGGTATTTATAAAGGTTCCTGTAAATACTGTACATGAAAATATCAGTATTATTTTAAAAAAGCTAAAGAAACTGTCAAACACCCTTTTTGATCGATTAGCGTGACAGAGATTCTGCCGAATGTTTACCTTTTCAGTAGCAGTGCTATTAACATCACTGTGAACGGATGAGCGGCGCATTATTCCACTCCGAATTCATCAAAATTCTCTGGGGCAGTTCCCCTGACTGCAGGGGGGAATATTTTTTAAGGAGCAGTTCTAAATTTTCCGGGAAATATACTCATTAACTTCCTTGTCAAGGGTTAGATGAGAAGATTGGAACCACTCTCGTGTCTGTACGCTAAACGTGAAGCTACAGGCAGGAGACCGTTACTTTAGCTTAGCATAAAGACCGGGAACAGAGGGAAACAGCTTGTCTGCTAAAGCACACTAATCAATGTGTTATATCTCTTGTGTTTATTCGTACAATAACCAAAGTGTAAAAATGATATTTAGCTTCATATTTATCATACCAACATGAGAATATAACTTACAGCAAGAAAGTGAATAAGCATATTTCCAAACATGTCAGACTGTTCCTTTTAAGAAGTATCCGATACATGTTACTTCATCCCAGCCTTTACCTTTTTCTAAATGAGAAGTTTGTATGGTGCTAGCCATCGACCTTTTTGGCTCTTTGTATTACCCTCCTTGTGAAAGCTCATGCTCAGAAAGGTTGAAATTGTTAGGTCAAAGAACGGAACTAAGTAGGGAACACGTTTGTCAAGTGTTCTCAATGCTATATGTTTCTTACAGTAGGCTCTTGTTCAGCTGAGAAATTCGCAATGCATCTAACGTGTGTTGTTCAGTTCTTACGTTGTGTGGCCATGAAAAACACAAACACTCATCCTCAAATGCTATTTAGTGTTGTATTTTCAGATTATTTTCTATAGTGACATATACTATTGAATTTCAAACACCTAAAGCTGCATTAAGCAATTTTTGACCACTAGGGAACAGACAGACTCTAAAACAAACTCAAAGTAACACAGCTCTGGTATCCCCATTAACTTATGAAGTGCTAATGGCTATTCTCTTGGCAAGCAGTTGCTTATTTACATATCCAGCAGACAGAGCATCCCACTAAATCACGTTTCTGTCCACCCGATGAATGTAAGTCAACTATTCGCTCTCTTTTTAGCTTAGGAGTTGGTCTCCACCAACTCTCCACCAACTCCTCAGAAAAAATATCCGTTTCTTTAGCTGCTAGATTATCCTCTGTGTTCACCAGCTACCTGTTTATTTCAAAATTTTTAAAAAGCGGCGTCGAGCTGTGGAGTTGAATGTTAACTCTCAGTAGGTTCAGCACAGTGAGGAAACTCTCACATTACACAATTTAAACATCAAAAATGTGCTTAATGGAGCTTTAAGCTTATTACACACTTCAGTCTGAACAAGGTTCTGTTGTACAGTACGTTTTGTGTTTGCAGGAACTAAAAGCCTCATTGTAAGCACAAGAAGCTGAACTTTCAAAAGAGTTTTACTGTATGTGGAACATGTTTTTTTTTTGTTTTTTTTAATATTCTCTAAATGGCTTTTTTAATGGTGGACAAGGGTTCAGGAGAGAGAAAGCTATTTATTAAAAAAAAAAAAGGATTTCCTCACAACCACCATGCATCTGACTGCAATAGCAAAAAACACAGTTTTGTGTTTTCAGCAAAGAAATAGCTCGCAACTATTCACACTCACTCCTGTGTGCCAATGTATAGTACATGTATATAGCATTGAGTACATGAATATTTATTGAGAGTTAAAGGGTTCTGCTTTGTTTTTACGGCATGTGCGGTGCCAGCTGATCAAAAAGCTGACGTGGATAAACCATTAAAAACTGATCACCTTTTTTTTTTTTCATTCACATTTTCAAATTTTAACTGGATTTCTACTTTAAAAAAAAAAAAACATGATAGGATAGAAATGACATTGTTTTTTTTGCAAACAATTAGATGTAAATATACATGCTCAATTTTGAGATGTCTTACCTTTTGTCAGAAAGCTGTCTTTTCACAGCTGTTTTGTAGAAGTCGTTAACAGAGCTGTTACATTTCAGCAACATGTACTGACCAGACAAATGCTTTATTTTAACCAATAAAACATAAATAGTGTAGTACCAGTAAACCAGTAAAGTTGTTTTTTATGCTGTTTGTAGTTGTCAGTATTGTCTAACCATTTTACATTTTCCTCCCCAGTTCTTTTCACATCCTTTACTTGCTGCCTATAAAACATTGCTGCTAATGTTATAGAGAGCTTGTAATAATAAATAGGATAGTTGTAGATGTTACATTGACAATCCCTGAGCCTCAGACAGATATTACTGCGTAGGATTCTCCATGTACTGTATCAACACCCCTGCGCTATCCGTGCATTGAAGAATTACGATTGTCATGATTGTCAGTCACTCTCTGCTCTATTCGCTTTTCTATGTATTTGTGTAGATTGAAGTGTACACTACTGATACTGTTTGTTGTAATGGGGAGCACATAGCAATAAAAGATATGATTAACTACTCTGATTTCTTGCTTTCAGCCTTTCTCCACCATCATTTCAGCATGTGTGAGGTTCAGTACTGTAGCATTAAAGAAACATTCTGGTATATTATATATCATATTTAGAGTTCGGTTTGGTTTAAATAGCTCAGAATCAAAAATTCATCTCAGGGCTGTCCAAGTGGGTACAATGTAAAGCACCGTCTATCTTTAAATCCTCAGTTCAGATAACGAAAACGACACTGACAACTATGGGTGTGAAAGTTTAGTCTTGACCTTTGAAACGGTAAGAGTAACAACATACTCCCCAAAATGTATTGATGCAGTGATGTGGATGCAGCAAAAACTGGATACACACTCGCACACACACACACACACACACACACACACACACACACACACACACACACACACACACACACAGGATTTAATTAATGGACCTTTTTAATCAAAAAGAGCTCCCAGTTGTCTATGGAGGTCTCTGTGTTCGACTATGACCTTTGTACTACTTTGTTTTATAGCTGCAGGGCTAGCAGGTAAGATGCCAACTGTTTACTGCTGTAAAATAATACCCTGTTGTATCTCAGTTGAAACTCCTAACATAAAATGCTCACCGTAGTCTTAAAAGAGGAGATTCTAAGCTTTCAAACAAGGTACGGACGTACTCACGTTTGGAAATATGAAAAACGTGACATAAATTGCTAGCAACCTCAGGTCCATGACAGATTGACACACTGCACCAGGCTTGTAGAGTGTAACCTCTCAAACGGTCAACTACAAATCGTACACATCAAACTAGCAGCAGCCACCAACACCTTCCCTCTTCGCCAAACACCTCGTTTGAGAATAAGAGCGCACTAGGCTACTAGCTTTGATTTCACCAGAACCTTTACCCTCATCCACGGTCACTCGGGCAGCAGATCTATAGTAATAGTTTGACACTTTTGGGAATCTTGAGTTATTCACTTTTTGTGCCGAGAGCTAGGTGAGATGTACTGTATGTTTGCGAAGTGTGGAGCTAGAGCCAGGGTTATTTTAGTTTAGCACAGAGAATGGAAGCAGAGTTCAAAAATACGCCTGCCAGCAGCCCTAGAGCTCCTGTCTTAACACGTTGTATCTCTTTTGTTTTATCTGCCCTCTGTGTAAATTTTCAAACAGACATTTTGGTCAGAGCCAGGCCAGCTGTTCTCTCGTTGTGTTGAGCTAGGCTAATCGCCTCCTGGCTCTAGCTGCATACTTAACACACAGGCATGAGAGTGGTAGCAATCCAATTATTGTAAACAACGCAAATAAGAATATTTCCCCAAGGCTTGAATTAAAGGTACAGAAGTCTTCCCAAAGTTGAAATGAGCTGAAAGCTAATGCTAATGCTAAAGCTATGTAGCTTATGTGATCAAACCCAGAAGGCTGATGTACTCTACTCTACGAGACCTATTGATAAACAGTACGAAACTTAACAAGTGTAACAACTTTAACAATAAGCCTGGCATTATTATGAGAGAAAAACTAATAAAATAAATATGGATATTTGTTTTATAAATTTAATTTTCTAATTTCCTAAAACATCAGGGCACTATAGTTTTTAGCAAATGTTTATAAAACAGAAGTAAATAGTGAATTTTTAAGGGATTATTTTTAGCAGTGGATTAATACACTTTTGTATCAGGCTTTAGGAACACAGACAATCCCTGTTAATCTGGTCCCTTAAATCACATGGACAAATAAAGTGGGTTGTATGTGAATGTGAATAGTGAAGTTATTTACTTAAAATCACCAATCATGAGATATTACACATAATTTCAATCATTTCCTCCCTTTCTTTACTCAGTCTCCTGCTTCCGAATGAGGTTTACGTTTGCTGTGATAAACACGTCTCTGACTGAACAAGTTCATGGATTTACCATAGAAAATTATACAAATACACACTGCCGTAGGAAAACACAATAAATTATACAATAAAAAAAATGCAATTAAAACTCAACCTCATTCCAACCCTGTCTCCTTGAAATTCCATTTACATGTTATGAATTACTTTGACTATTTTATGTGTTGAATTGAAATGTTATCGTGCCTGGATGATGTTCACTGGCAACATTTGAGGGAGGACCATGTGTGTGTGTGTGTGTGGGGGCTCAGGGTGGATGATGGGCTTTCATAACGGGTAACGGGGATAACGGGTTTCACATGCTGAGTCACTCGCGTGGTTTGATTTAGGCAACACTTTGTTTAAGGTCAGCGAAGAAACTGGGGTAAAAACATTGTGCCTTGCTCTTCAGTTTTCCCATTTTAAATATTTAACCAAGAACATAATCTTTCCAAGTGCTGGGATCATCTAAATGTAAACATGAAAGTTTTGTCATGTTTTAGTTGCCATAAGCAGGTACTGTAGGATTCATATGTTTCTTCATTATGTTGATAAAAATGTAATACAGCCAGCAAAAGTTCACCGTGCCTGTGGGCTTGAGCGCAGCAACATCTCACTGGTATTAATGTCCTTCTACACTTTGCTTACATTCTCTCCCTATAAAAAGGACACAGCTAATATGGACAACAATAATTCAGTACCCTACCGGATTAGTCGGGTGGCCTATTTCAGCCTTTTCATAGGGAGCTGGATTATTTCCCGTTAAAATGTAAAAACTCCCATCCAAACACTTTACTGGTTTGCTTTATTGCTGCAGATTCTCTTTGGACTTGACTCAATGGGATTAGCTGAAAAATGGATTTCTAAGAGGGATGATCATGAGAAAAAAAGCCCAAAAATATGTAGTAGTAGTAGTATACGTGTAGTATGCTTTGTCCAAACACTAAAAAGCTAGAATTCCAGCTATTATTCTCATCCTTATGAGTGCTGCAGTGCATCTTTTTTCATGGCACTGAGGAGACAGGAGCAGGAGCACCGAGGAGACAGGAGCAACACTTCAAACACTTCAAAAACTTTAGATGTATAAAATTAACGTCAATCCTCAGTGCCATGCATCTTTTTCACAGCACTGAGGAGACAGGAGCAACACTTCAAAAACTTTAGATAGATAATAACGTCAAATAAAAAGCAAAGCAGCACGGCTGGAGACGTCAGTTCATGTAACCTCTGAGCTCTCTGTGAGAAATGGGATGAGACGGAGCCGCCGCAAACGCTGGAGCAGAAAGAACGGAGGAAGACCGAGTGCCGGTGACTGTACGCGCCAGACAAAATCACCGCGCTGCCCGACGAAATCAGGAAATGACCATAATAAAAGAGATGCAAGACAGGGAGACTGACAAAGAATTTTTTGCAGCGGGGCGGGGGGGCAGATCATGTCCACAATGTCCACTCTGGTTAAAGCCAAATGAAAGTTAATTAGTCTGACACGGGGCTGATTGAGCAAAAGAAAAAAATGAAAGTGGTATTTCATTTTTTTCTCTTTCTTCCTTCTACTTAATTATGGTTCACGAGGAGCCGTAGGCTACATGAAAACCAGTATTATTCCATGAGCAAGAAGCAAAGCCACGTATGACTAATTATTTTGATTGTGCCGCCTTCCCTTCGGTACTCAGAGCTCGGGAATCTGACACTGAGCTAGTAGCCCGCGTGCATGACTGCTGAGGGCTTATCCTCTGAGCTGACGAACTATAAACTCCTTTGCACTTGGGTGGCTGCTCTTAGCAATGCAGTGGAAAACGTGACATAAGCCTGCTGTAAAAAAAAAAAAGCCACAAGCCTGTTTGACTTACTCTGACATCTTGATAACATGTTAGCGCCGGACGCTTTTTATTTTTTCGTTCCCACTGGCTGTCAGATCACTGACATGTCTGCTGCGTTCACCTTCAGTAAATAAATCTATACGATCCAGATCCAGACCTCCGCCAAGACCAGTGTCAAAAAAACATATAGCGGACTTCAGAGGAAAAAAAAATTCAGATTCACAGTAAATGAACCAGATCTGCCTTGAAATTCAATGGGGTCTTCGCTGGCCCGCAGCGCATCTCTCCACCAGGTTTCGGTGCAAATTGGTCCAGAACTTTTTGCCCAATCCCTGCTGACAAACCAAGAAACCAACAAACAAACAGACGTGGGTTTTCACAAAGCCTCTTTGGCGGAGGCAACAATGTCAGCGGTGTTCATAGTTGAAGATGAACGCGTGAACAAACATCAACATGTTTGTCAGAATACTGTCGAAATATTTACTGCCATCAATCCCAGATAATGCAGTAAAGGACAGTCAAACACTGACTTTCTGGGAATTCAAGTACCATTTTAATTAGGCCTAAGGACAGTTGATTTTATGAACTTCTCTCTATTCCATTGTTACTATGGAAAAAGACTGACCTCAGAGATCTTTCTCTAAACCTAAACCAGTACGTTTTTGCACCTAAACCGGACCAAAGTTTAACTGTAGCATTGCCGCATCATGAAGCAGGTTTATTTTTTAAACAGGGATTCGTGACGGTTTTGGAAGGCACAGACAAATCATGTTGTCCTGCTGAAAGAGGCATCAGATCAGGAAACGCATGTAAATGTCATTCTAGAGGGCATGGGTCCAATGGGGTATTTTGTCATTTGGAAAATTTATTGTACGTGAAGTACAATCACCAGTTCTACTGTAATGTGTTATTTTCTAGGTGATTATACATGTGCAATGGAGATTGATGTGTGGTGGTCCCGCCCTGTCGAGCAGGCTGCACAGACCGCCGCTCACTCGCTTTACATGAATAACTACGTTTAAAAAAAAAAAAAATGGAAAGAACTGGCTGAAAAGCTCAGAGAAAAGAAGTCAGAATCCAAAAAAATCAAAATGCTTCACAGAGTTGTACATCTAGCTGCAGTAACTCTGCAGAAAACAGAGACCACAGCTCCCAGTCATTCCTGTTCAAACACCAGTAGAGTTTTGTTTGTTTGTTTGTTTTTTTGGGTAGAAGACACCCAACTTCATTGGGTACCCCCACGTCCACTTCTGAAACCAAAGCTACGCCTTTGTTGGCGCTTATCATCAGTATTGGACCTCGCTACAGCTCTGGTATCTGAATGAGAGCAAATCCCCGGATCCAGGCTCCAAGATCTGGTGGAAAGCCGCTACAGCGACATATTTACGAAGGCCCATGGTTTTCTGGAACGAGATGTTCAGTAGTCGCAAAAATGGGTGTAATGTTCAGGGGTCCACATACTTTTGCCCATGTAGTCTATCTTTCTATACAAACATTTAACTGAGGCTCTTAAGCTTGTATGCAGCAGTAGCTGACATCAAAAATGTTCTTTTAAAACCTGATTCGAACGTTGCTAAATAAAGATTGGTGCACGGAAGTTCACGACATCTCCTCCTTTTTCTGACCAATCCCCGCCCACTTCAAGAGACAAAAACTGATATCAAGAAATCTCATAGTGATGTGAAATAACCAAAAACTGCTCTAAAATTAGTAGAAGGTAGTGTGTTCACAAAGGATCCCATCAGTCAAAGTGAGGAGCAGAAAATAGGTTTTCTGGGCCTTTAAATTGTTCTATTTTGATATATAGATGTTTCCTGTCTATCTGCCTGGAAGAGTTAAACGACGTAATAAAATTGGTTTGGAAATAGATTGCTTCCTTCAAATTCTAAGGCTGTTCGGCATGTTTTTCGGGTGCTAACGTGCTGCCGAGAGGAGCGTCTCACAGTCCGCCCCGACAGTGCAGGGACTTTGTCACAGCTGTGCTCGGCTACACACCGCGGACCTGAAATTGGGAGCACGGAACGAGGGCTGCGTCATGACAGAGAAAAAAAAGGGAGCATTCACAAAAGATTTCACTGTTGCTGCGGGAACTCTATGTAACCAGTCAGGGAGCGGATGAACGTTCTCGTTTTGACAGTTTTTGCAGTGTGCACAGCCAGCAGTCCATCCCAGCGGCAGGCGGCCAAGCGGTCTCAGCCAGAGCGAGCCCTTTGTATGACAGTGTCTCCAATTGTTCGAGCTCGTCTGAATGGGAGGTGAGCTTGCCAGACTTTTTCGATGTGATTGCGCGGCTTGGGAGACACACACACACACACACACAAGGGGGTTTTGTCAAACTCTTGGCGGGGCGGTCGCTTCGTGTGGTAAAACGTGTGATCTGGGTGTTTGTCCGTCGTCTGCGGAAAGAACAGACCGTCAGGTCCTCTCTGCTCCGTAAGTGGCACTCTCAGTTTCGCTAAGGCCATAATTCACTCAAAACTGAGATGCTTATTGTCTGTTCATGTAAATTGAAAGACCGGTAACATGGGCATGTAACTCTTCCATAGGCAATTGTAACCGTCGGTCCTTGCACACGTGAACCCTGCTGTGGCGGGAGCTCTTCAGCGCGGACAACAGGAAGTAGATGCGCCGTGGGCCTGCAAGCGCGCGCAGCCTGAATGTGGTAGCGGTTTGAATTCGGGAGGGGAGTAAAGGAATTTGCCTCCTCGACATGTGCAGGACTTGAGTAGTCAGCCTGGGCAGGAAGGGCCCGCCCCAAAGCCAGTTGAGTGACAGCTTGGCCCTTCAAGGAATAGCAAAAGCCATAGGGAAAAGAATAAGGGGGGGGGGGAAGGGATACAATTAAATACAGGACATTATATCAAAATAAATGAATTAAAAATAATTAAAAATATACATATAAAATAGAGTCATTATATGCAAGAAATATATGTATATATATATATGTGTGTAGAAATAAATGAACAAATACTGTGCTTATAATTAGTCTATCATATTTTGTTATTTCTCTTTATATTTCCACATTTACCTTCTTATTCTTCTACAGATTTATTCTTCTTTATGGAGCTCCTATGACTCCATACAAACTGGCCATCAGAAGGTCCCCTCCTAATGTACTTTTAGTGGAAATGAGCGGGGACGAAATCCATTCTAAGGCTAAAGTTAAGTTAACATGAGGTCTCGCCAGTGTGAGTTAATTAAATCAAGTGGATCCCCTCCAAAGATTAAGAAGAAAGAGAGCTAGAGAGAGAGGTACCAGCCCTGCCTGCTTTCACACCTCCACACACTCGGCCAGTCGCTGCATAAAGTGGGCAATGATCATCGGACTGTCTGCTTTGGAAAGTTACAAAAGTTGTCGCCCCCCCCCCCGTCCCTCACTGTGGCTTTCGGACCCTGATCTTCAAGCCACCAAGCGTTTTGCCTGAAGCCCCCCGAGGCCTCACGAATTCACCGCATCCTTCGCGCTGACCACTCTTGTCGTTACGGCCCGGGCGTGTGTCCATGCCCGCACCCTCCCAGGGTAAAGCTGACCCGTGGAGTGTGACCCTGTGAAGCAAAATGAAGTCCAAACCAATGAAAATAAGTTAAAGATTGTCAATTAAAAAAAGAAAGAAAGAAAGAATAGATTCTCTTTAATTGTATTGTTGCTCTCTGTAGGTTTGATTTGCTGATTTACAACTTAAAAACTTCTAAATTTTTGTGAATTCAGATCATATCTCTAAAGAAACTGTTGCTCTCTCTTCTGGCTGTCGAAGCTACGGGGTGGCACTGTGTGGGGGTTTTTTTTTTGGATTGTATTTCTGTTGAAGTCTGATGTTACGAGCACATTGTGTCGCCTCTCCTCTGATTCCGTCGTTTCCTCGCTCTCTTATCTCTTTCGGCCTTGCGCCCCCCCCTCGCGAGCCGTCAAGGCTCGTCAAAGCGACTGCGTGTTTGCAAACTCCACCGGACCCGAATGACACAGTCTACACTGGAGTGTCAGCTGTGTTGTGGATTCTGTGTGCATGGCTGCCCTGACTCCGCGCCACTTGAGCTGGTGCTTATTCACCCGGTTTATTAATTCAGCCTCAGTGCGCCCTTCATTGCCCCCCCCCGCAGCATATAGCCTCGCTTTAATCTGCGTTATTAGACAAACCGCGGTGAGCCAGGCCACTGTATCTAAGTGTGTTATGAAGCTCTACTTACTCTCAATGCTTTAATGGGTTTTGTTTTGTTTTTTTGCAGTAATGCAGAGAGTTCAGTAGAGGTATCCCGTGACGCACCACGTGTTTGAACCAGGATGTGCAAAGTGAGTCCAAAATCTACCCCTCTCGGAAAAAGAACTTCTTAATCAATCGTTATATGACCGAGGGAGACTGTACAAATTAAAAGTTATATATTTGCTTTAAGGGAAAATACATGTTTGCAGTATGACTAATGATCAAATTATACACAGAAGCAATGCACACATGTAGAGTCGACGTAGAACAGTCCAATAAGATGTTCTCAGGTGGCCATGAATCAGTTACCGCAGCTTAGTTCAGATGCAAGACATTTGTTATCAGAAATGTTTATACCAACTGGCATGAATGCACATTTCCCGGGGGGCTGGACACGTGGTAAAAGTAAAACGAGTGGGGGGGGGGGGCCTGCAGGGGCGTCAGTTATGCTCACCACGGTGCCCGGGGCTTCGGTTTGGGTTGGGGGGGACAGAGGACCGGAGCCCCCGGTGTCTAGGGCCGGCGGCAGGACACACACACACACACACACACACACACACACACACACACACACACACACACACACACAGCGGGACACGAGACAAGTGTGCTCCTATAGTACACAGCTGTTAGATGTCACTTTTTCTCCTTTACATTTTAAAACGACAGCGCTGTCTTCATGTTGATGTAAATTTCACGGGGACTGTCCGGTGCTTTTGTTATAATTAGGTTTTATTAATTATTAATTATTAACCGAGACCGCGGGGCGGACCAGTAGGAACCATTATGTAATAAGAGAGCTTATAATGTATATATTCTTCTAAAACAAACAAACAAACAAAAACATATTTTAATACATTAGTCTTGTGAACGGCAAAACCGTGGCTACAGCGTTTGAACAGGGAGCGCTGACTCCGCCTAGCCGAGCGAGTTTCGGCGTGCGCCGGGTAGAATTAAAAATGCACCCTCTAAAATTAAAAAAGTAAAAAAATTAAAAAAAAAAAAAAAAAAAAAGGTTTTTACCTGAAGTCCACTTACTTACTGCGCATGTCAGGGGAAAACTCGAAAGCGAGGTGGATAGACTCACCTGTTCGGGATTAGCCGGTTATTTTTGTGAGTATTTCCAAGTTTAGTCATTGATAATTAATTATTTGGAAAGCCTAAGTAGGTCTATTTTATTTTTGTTTTTTAGAAAAAAAATATACAATGCAAGAGTTCGTTTGTTTATAAGTACTTTGTACAGGTGCTGGGCATTAAAGCTAACTAGTTAACTGCAGCTTGTAATTAGCATGCCGAACGGCTAACATTAGCATGTTCTCGGTACCCGATGTGCACAAACTGTAGCCCTGCTTTGGAGCTGGGAGTGTCAACTGTTAGTTGAGTTAACCTCGTTAATGACTTAAATGATAACTAAGATAACTAAGGAGGGCAACCGCAGACAGAACAGAACACAGACTGTGAGTCAACAGTGCAGCTGAAGTTATCACAGACTAGCTAACATGCTCGGCTTTTGATACCCGTCTAGTGCCAGACATCTACTTGTACAGAATTCCTTTTAGCGGTACCCTTATGGTACACCCCTGAGAAGATTTAGTATGTGATTTAATAAGCGATGATGTGTCAAAATATGCAAACTGAACTCCTGTTGTTAAATTGATATAATATCCAAGGCTTGCCCCAAAGGATTTAAGTGAGAACTAGGACGGCAGCTGTCACTAATTAGGAAAAGGCTTTTCAGGTGATGAAGGGCAGGAGTTTGTGCACATCCTGCTGAACTTGGAAATCTGTAGTTCAGCTTTCCAGTCATGGAAAATGATGGTTTTCTCGTAGCCCCAGTGTGTGTCCCTGATGTAACGGCAAAAATTTGGGTCGAAGAGGTAACCATCAGTTTCTCTAAAAGATAATTGAAAATGTTGAAAACCTCTTTACAGCTTTTCTTACGATATTTTCAGAAGCCCCAAAGACTCTCCTAACCCGTTAGGAGAGGTTAGGAGATCATGCTGTGGATGATAAATCAGAAAGATGCAGAAAGATTTTTAACCTGTTTCTCAAGTTGCGACTCGGTTCCCCATCTGGGGAGCCGATGGGCTGCCATCTTTGTTTTGATTTGGTAACAGGTGGTTCAGAGTCTTCTGAAGGACAGCATGGCAGAAAACATTTTGAGAAGACTCATTAAACGTGGGGTTCGCTGTTTGACATACTGTACTACCTCTGCTCTTTTCCCATTAAGGTTAATGTTTTATTTCATCAAAGTATACTTTTTTTTATTACGTTAGAGTGGGAGAAATACTGCAGGAAACCTCGAAAAAAAAAAAAAATTACTACCTGGATGAAAATGTCCCAGAATAAATGAATTGTTCAAGAAAAGTTTTGATTGTAAAACGGAAAGTGCTAATGTCCTCGCAGCAGCTGGAGGATCTGTTGAGGGTCCAGGTGAAATCGTGCAGGATCACATTTTCAGTGTTCGATTGGTCATGGCAAACACGGTTCAGACTCATCCTGTTATTCACCTGGTGGATGAAGCTTCTGTAAATTAAATAAGGTCTTCTTAAATTAAGAAATTTGTTTGCAACATCGGGATTATAGAATTTAGATGCAAAGATTTAGATACATCGTGCCCTTTTGTGGACACTAACCCTGGTCTCATCATTGACTTACACCAACTGTTTTTGCAATATGTTACACAAAGAAACATTTTACTTTCTTGGGCATGTACCTTTTTAGATATCCCGTAAAATGATTTCTGTGAATGACTGAGGACCTCTGATAGAACACAGTGACAAAAGAAGGAAAAAATCCTCACTGCATCATTTTGGGGAAAATGCACTTCTCCACATTAGCCCCAGGGCAGCTTGTTAGCTTTACTGCTTGTCGGTCCATTCAGAGCACTGAAGTCGTCCCGAATCGGTCAGTTGGTGAGTGCGAGACAGTTGTCAGTGCACAGGATGTGATGTCACTTCTCTAATAGTGACGATTCATGTCTTTGCAGGCGAAGGCTCGCTTGGAGACTGGACCAGTGCTCTTATGGCCTGATCAAAACCTTCTGCAGCACCAGAAGTTGTCTGAGGAAAGATCATCAACATCCAGGCTGCGCTAGATGAGGTATGAATAAAAGTTTTGAAAAATAAATATCCAATTTTTAATTGGTCATTTGTTTTTCTTGATTGAATTGCTTTGTGTTAGTTGTGGGTGCATTTGACTGGCGTTGTAGTTTCTCCAAACTTGAAAGCAAATCATTGTAGGTCATTCAAATGTGAAATATCGTCCTCAGAAACTAGCATATACTACGTCAGTCTGTTTTTTTTTACGGTTTCATTACCATCATCAGGAGAGGGCCCACTTTATATTGATAAAATAATGCTTTACCTGTATGATATGGCTTTTTTTACTTCCATCATGAGTGTAGTATTATGTAAGTGCATGCGATACAATGCATTACGTTCTTTTAAAATGGTTTCTCCTTGGTTTTCGAGAGCTTTTGGATTTCCCTCTTATTTTTCCCTGTCATTGCTCATATATATCTGATTTTATCTCTAGGTGTCTTTGTCTCTCTGGTCGATTACATTTTCGGTTGCAGTTTGAGTAATTGCGACAAACTCCGTATTTAAGGTCATCCAGGCTGTTCTAGAAATAATTTTTTTGGGTGTTGTGAGTGGCTATTTGTGAAAGCATGTTAGTCTACAGAGCAAAACTGCAGTCTTTTGAAGAAACGTGTTTTAATGTCATCAACAAATGACAAATCATGCATGATTCCATACAGTCAGTTAGTTATTAAACTGTTAGAGCTGTTGGATTGGATCCCATTGTATTTTACAGGTGTTTCTACCAATCCATGTTGAGCGGGTTACTCCGCAAGAGTATTTTCTGCAAACTTTGAACATTGTTGGTCAGTTGGAGAACAGGTTTATTCTTGGTTTTTTTTGTTTGTTTTTTTGTTTTTGTTTTTTTGACGGCTTGAATCTTCATGTGCTTGGTGAGTAGAAAAAGCTTAATGTGGCTGCAGTTGGATAGTTTTTAGGTTTTGTCAACTGAAGCTGGTTGGTGGTTAGTATTGCCCCACCCTCTTCCCAGAAAAGTTGCAGCTTCCTGCAGTTGTTGTATTTTAGCACAAAAAATCCTTCATTTTTAATTTTCAAAATCAGTGTAAAGTAAAAAAACATGAGAAGGTAGCCTAAGTGAATCTTCCAAAATAAAAATAAAAACTCCCCAGCAAAGCTTCCACAATATCTATTATGTTGATTGGAAGGGCAGTTGTGTAATTTCCTATTTATTTGCAGGTTTTGTTTATGTTTGCTCTATTACTTAAGGTTTGATTGTTTACAATATGTATGTATTCCTTAAGGCTCTTGTGGGTTAAATATTGCAACAGTTTTAATGAATGAGGTTTCTTGGTGTCTTGGGGCATCAGGATGTCATCTGTTACTGTTTTGGAACACACAAAAGTTTCCCACCACTCAGTCTCTTAGTATTTCATCATTTGGCATAAAACTCGGCAGTACAGGGCTGTAAGTGGGTCCAAAAATTAGTTTTATTCCTCCTCCCTGGGGCCATTGCTAATTAGCTACAAATCAGAATTTATCTACTGAGAGAGCTATCCATTCTTTATTCATTACATTCACAAGGACGTAGTCAAAATTCACTGAGGACTGCTGTTGACAATACAAATACAAATGCAAATGCAAAAGGCAAGAAAAAAAGAGAAGCAGATTAATGGGCTGCCAAAGGAAAAAAAGACTGTGGAGGAAAAAATACAAATACACCTGCTCTACTGTATATTTATAGTACTAGAACATCTGAGCACATTATAGTCAATTATATTTCACAGCTATTTTTTACATGGCTATGTCATTTAATGATTGTTTTGTTGCTCAGCTCCTGTGCATTGTGTGAGCATGAACAGTGTTTATTACCTTATCTCAGCCATGGTGACATGTCTGAAGGTTCAGAATTCATGTAATGAAGAATTGACATTCAAATATTGTCTTATTTAAGATTAAGGTATTATATCTGTACATAATGGCATTTTTAGCGCATGTAATTCATTTCTCTGCCACAAACATCAGGACAAACTAGAACTGCAAAAGTACACAGTTTTGGACATAAATAGGACATCTTCAATGAAATCTGCTGTGAAGTGCTGCAATGCTTGCACTCAGTCACGGACAGATGAGATAAGTGTTTAAAACTAACATTTGACATTCATTGGTTTTACCTGCACAACTGGTCAGAACAGGTCAAGGGGGCTCACGTGACAGTCCTCGACAAGGTAAATTGCTGATAACGTTCAGTGTCCTTCAAAGGTCAGAGATAATGCGGAAATTGTTATTGCGTTTGCATTTAGAGGGAAACCCTCAATATGTCATGCCAGGTTAAGCAGTAAGCAGGTAGCACAAATTTCAGAAGCAAAACTGCTCCAGGGGGTTTGGTACATTTGAAGAGCACAACCTGGTGTGTTGTAATTCCGTGTCTCAAATTGTGAACAAAATGACCTGGGGGGAAAAAAGTAAAGACAAGTGTGAAGCTCACTTTCTGGGACATCTTACATACAGAGATATTATTGTATCTTCATAGAGTAAAGGTTTGAATGATGACCTTTTAGGAGTTGTGCTTTTCTACCTCCTAAAACTACCTAGTGTGATTCCATCTACTATAATGGAGATTTTAACTATCTAACTGTATATAAATAAGAAGAGTATTCGGATAAAACCTTTTGACTTTCCAACGCCTCTCCTTTTTATAAACATAGATGTTTCTAATAGCTTGTCAGACGTGTCCAGTGAACAGTGCGATACATTGTACTTGAGAGAGTTTTATATGACCACAACAAGTCAGCTGATGAAACAAAACTGAAGAAAGGGCTTACTATGCACCTAAAACTCAGCTCTGGTTCAACTTAAAACCTCTTGATATTTCACACATTATATGCAAAAAAAAATGCTGCACCCTCTTCCACTTGCAGAAAATGTTAAAATGAATGGTAAGAAGCTTTAAGTTGTTCCAGAGCTGAGTTTTTTGATGGGAGCAAGCCTTCTCTTTAGTTGTGATTCTTTTGCATTGCCTGTGTCTGACCAGTACCTGATACTGACAGCAGGGGACTAAAATTTTTACATTAATTAATGACATCTGACAGGTAAAATTTCAAAAAATATAGGTATGGTTCTTCTGGAGTTTTGTAGTAAGGTATTTAAGTTAAAACATTCAATACATGTAGCTGATTAAATATTACAATTTAAAAAACAATAGCCAAAGCACCATAAGTGCTTTTATGTTGCATATGGTGCTATTAATATAAATTTCTGAATATCTGAAAAAAACCTTGCTTGAAAACCATTTTCAGCTATTAAGCTACAAAACCATTTTTGATAAGGGTGAACAGATCTTCTGTCATATTCCAGTGTGTAGTCCAAAGAACAGACCAGGAACATGTATAACTACTGTACATCTAAATTTGAAATGTCATCACTGTTTCATCTCTGATTTGAGGAGGCACGCTGGGGTCTGTAAGTGAGAATAATGGTGAATTTATGTACAAAGCGTGTACCTGCTGGGAGGGTTGACATCACCCCTGACTGTAAATTCGCTGCGGCTTGATGTCCACAGTATATAATCCCACGGCTGAGTAATTTGTGCTCCCTGAATGACTGAACGCAAGCCACTAATCTTAGCCTAAAGAAAATATATTCATAGTTCGTTTGTTGAGCTGCATGGTGGAAGAAATAATTACACAACAATTGAAGCTTAATCTGTGGCTGAATTTATCTCTTCATAGGCCCAAAGTCTTGTGGGAAGTAGCAAAGACTAAATGGCTCATATCCAGTGATTATTTATTTCATATAAACTCTGATAATGATGTTTGATTCTCAGCTAAAAGTATTCTTAAACTATCAGAATGTTTACAGAAATGTCTTAGTTTCTCCTGCAGGACAATCCTCTTTTCCACTTCCCATCAGTATACTGCTCCAAACTTTTTATTCCAGTCAAGGGGGTTTACAGGAGCTGTTTTTTGCGACTGACTTCATATTCCTAGCCGGTCTCTTTCTCTATGTAGAGGGATTGTTTTACACAAAACGTACCGAGTTGCAGACAATTGCAGATGTTTAGGGTTCAAAGTCCAGATGAATCCTAGTTAGTAGGCAGTCGTGTGTCACATTTTGTTAGTTTATAGATTCTTAAATAGTTATGAAAAGTTTGCCTCAATTTCCGAATTTGCCTTAAAACCAGTTGTAGGATAAACTTGTTAGTCATTGTCCCTCACAACCCAGCTCATGTATTTTGTTTAGCAAACTTTAATTCTTAGATCTGCTGAAAAGTTTTTCAAAAAGGCAATGATTTCTGGTATTTAGTGCATGCCTTGGCAATGCACAATCCCATTTGTTGTGGTATCTCGGTGCAGTATCTGGGCTTGGCAATATCTGTACATCCAGCACAGTTAGCTGTTGCCTCTCCAGGTCCTCACATCTGTCCCAGCACTCGTCCCCCGGGGAAGCTGGTTGACTCTTGGCAGCAGCTTTCTCTCCTCCTCAGCAGTCTGATTGACGCAGAAGCAAGGAATGGCTGACTCTAATGAAATGTGGTTGAAAACGCTGTTGACAGTTGTATTTTGTGGCTCCATGCAGACCTATATGCTTCCGCTGTTTTGTGAGTAGTTATTTTAAATGACTGTGGTAGCCTTCTGTCGCACAGTTCAGAGCAGGTTAATAACAAAAATGGGCATGTGGTGATGACATCCTTCCACAGTTTTCAGTTTCCATTTGACAGCCTCTCCAAGGTCAGCCTGAGGTTAGATGTTAGATGGCAGTTAGATGTCTGTTGCTTTGCTGCACTTCCTTTGTATACCCATGTCCTGCTTAAAACAGTAGCGCAATAGTCATCAACTCTGATAATTAATCAGTGATGAAATGTGGCTCAGACATTCATGTTCCCCTGGGGATGAATAGGACTAACTTTTTTTTGTCCCTGATTCCCCCCCCCCTTCATCTAAAACCATTAAGGGGTCACGGTTTTAGTTTGTCCACTACTTTGGTTTAGCGCCACTAAACCTGCTAAACATCAGCATGTTAACATTGTTATTCTGAGCATTTACAGCCTCACAGAGGTGCTACCATAAACCATTGATCTTGTCATTCAAGTATTCATCCACTTTTATCCTGTATACTATACTCCTGTCCCAGCATACATGTAGCATGATGCAGAATACACTTTCGACAGTTTACCATTCTGTCACAGTTAATCACTCTGTTATACTTACCCTTAAACGTATTGACAATTTAGAGATTTCGGTTCTAACCTGCATGTCTTCAGACTGGAAGGCAACAGGAGCAACCAGAGAAAATCTATGGAGGCAGAGAACATGCTAACTCGACACAGAAAACGAATTCAGATTGATTTCATTGTCCTTCTCCTGACAAATGGCAGCTGTCTTTGAGGTGAGGCACCAGGTGGGCAAAGGCCACACAAGGGATTTTAAACCCACGTAGGCAGAATAATGTTATTTCAGTCAGACTCTAATGGAAATTTGACTGGATTGGCTCTATTCAACGCAACTTGTATGCCCAGACAGCCAGCCATTTCACACTGGGAATGGCAGACAAAACTCTCTGTTTGGGGGGGTGGGGGCTTACCATCATGGCTCAACACTATTAACAGTGTTATGTGCACACACGGTGGAAAGAGCTGCAACTAAACATTATTTTTTATTAGCAATTCATTTTTATAATATACAATAAACTAATATTTTTAGTTTAGTATTTAAGTAATGAGTAAGTATTTAATCAACCGCTATGTCCTTGAACGTCAACACAGATGTCTATGAGGACAACAGTTTGCTGCCCAAAATGTATAACCCCTCACACTGTATGTACATACTGTACAAGCACAGCAACTGCATATGCAGGAGGAAAAGCAATCTTGACACTTGTTTTGAGGAGAAGTTGTGCAAAACCTGTCGTTATCTTCATTATTATTATTATTATTATTATTATTCATTTTTATGGTTTGCAATGCATCCTATTTTGGGAGAGGAAATGTGTTCCATCAGGCCAAGTCGTCTTCAACCTTTTACAGAAAGGGTGTGAAATTAATGAGCACCAGGGAGTTGCCTGTATTTATATAATTCTTCTTTAAAATAATACACAGACACCCTTTCAAAGTTATGAAGAGAAATCACCCAGTCAGTAAAGGGATGAAAACGTGTGCATGTGTGGATAGTGTCTGTGTATGGAGACACCCAGTGTAGTCTGTATAGTACCAACTAAGAGTCCACTATTGTCTCTGTCCAGTGTAACAGGGCTGTTGGAATGATTTTAAAACTTAGAACAGCAGCAAATTCTCACATTTGAGAAGGTGGAATCTAACTTATTTAATGTTTATGAAAGTTTACTCGGAGTCGGCTCAAAACTAATGGACACTATGTCAAAGAGGTTGTCGGCGTGGCTGCATTTTGTAAAAACGGACGACCAAAAAGTCGAGTGTAAACTTTTGCAAACAGCAGTTTGCATATCCCAGCTCAGCAACCAACCTGGCAGATCATCTAAAAATGGTAGGCTAACTTGTCTGCGTTAGGAAGCTCCATCAACTTTCGTGTCGTGTTTCGAAGCTTTGATTGTATAATCCTCAATAGTTCTTGTGCTGGGATCAACAGGTAAATATGGGCAGGTGCACGCTGGTCGGCTCTGAGTCTGTTGTTATCACTTTAGTATAAAATAAATAGGTTAAACTGTTTTAACATGCTGCATATAATAGCTTGTTATGTTTGTTTAGAATTCATTTAGGCTAATAGGGCAACCGGGTGGATTGCACTCAGTGCACTGTGGCCGATATAGTTAATCTAGTGGTAATGTGCGGACCCCCCCACACACACACACACACAAACACACACACAACCAATTGATTGGTTGAAGAGTAGGTTCGATTTCAGCCGACAAAGATTTTCTTTGGTTTGACTACAGCCCTAGAAATCAGATATCTAGATCATGAATGTTTGAAAGCTGGGATAGTGGGTGGTGTGTTTTCAGTTTGCACTACAGAAGCTACCACTGAGTAGCAGTCAGCTGTCTGGAGATGTGTTGCGTGATTACGTGTGTAGCTATCTGACCATCTTATTATTATCTCGTGGTTGGTGCAAATGGCAACATGTTTCATCTTAATCCTTTTGATATGAGCCACTTTTTTGTGAAGTCAGTGGTACATCTCCAGAACCTAGTTTACCCCATGAGAAGAATGTTTGCTGTGATTCAAACAGCCTGCCAGTACACAGTAGATTTCTCTTCAGTCTTCGCCTTTCACAAATCATGATCAGTGAAACGGAGATGCCCAGATATTTTGGTTATGCTGTCAAAGCTTATAAATGAGACAAAGTAAATTGAAAAAAAAAAACCTATTCATTGGCATGTGTGTATCAGTGCTTTGTATGATTCTTTTTTTGGTGTAATATTGAAGTGGTTACCAAAAGGTATATTGAGAAGAATGAAATAGATCGGAACACGACTCACAAAATCGTTCAGTTCAGAATAAAAAAATAAGACATCATCTGCTTTCTTTTTGCACCCGCTGTATGTTGTGTCCGCTGCAGCAGCTGCATTATTCTAGCTGAGCCCCTTTACAGTGAAGCCTGTTCTCTCAAGAAGCTGTACCAACAATCCCTTCCTCCTCTGCTTCTTGATATGATCCATCTGGAGTTTTTCTTTGCACAGTTAACATACAGTACTTCAAACCTATACCAGTTTTTATTTTTTTATTTTTTTTTTTTTTAAGAAAATAGCCACTGTCCTAGCCATCAGCCGTAATCTGTGTTGTTTCGCTGTTTTTCCATAATCTGCAGTTTGAGCAAGTCAGATGCTCTGAATCAACTAACCAGCATAATATATCTTCATATTTGTGGTGTCCTACTTACAGATAAAATAGTCTGACAACAAGAAGTGTAACATACTGCAGCCAGCAACAGTCTTATGACAAAGAAGCAGGTTACATCTTAAACAAAATGAGGAAAATGCTGCGATTTTTCACTACCCAATTAAGTATCTTTGATTAGAAACTACCTATAACAAATATTTTTTGCAAAACATTTGTGCTGTAAGATGAAAAGAATTATCAAATTAGTTGACAACAAATCTCTTTCATTAAAATTAAATGAAGAAAATCAAATCCTCGCCTGATATACTGTATACTACAAGCAAAAATATATTGCAGACATTATGTACAAATTACATAGCTACTAGAGAGATTTTAGTACTTTATTGTTAATGAGTTAAGACCATTAATGACCATTTGGGCATTTTGTTGTTCACAAGAACATAAATGCACCCTCCCACAGTTTGGGCAAATTGAAATATCTCTTGATACAAAGGCAAGACAGAAACGAGCTTGACAATTTTAAAAAGTATAAACACAACCACAACTTTTTTTCCCCATTGATTCAATACTGTCTACAAATTATCAAAACAAAAAAAGGGTATTTTTAAGGAAATATACAGTCAGTGACCAGAAAAATGGAGCCTCTGCTCCTGCAAAAGACTACCCATTCCATTTTTTTGTAACTTAATCTTTGAAGGGATTACTTTTGAAAAACCTGTGAGCATAGTAAAGACTGCAGAGTGGGGGGGCAGGACTTGATAGACAAATGTGGGAGACATGGAGCCCTTTTAATACCTGGGGGTCAAATTTTTAATGCCAGAGCTCCACTTAACATTAGAATAGTCCAGGTTCATTTAATCATTGACATTATGAATCTCCAAAGGAATGGACGGAGGAATGACTGAAACTTTCACTGCCTCTTTGGGAATCTTGCATGATGGGCCTTCTGAACATAAACATTAAAAAAAAAACATACAAATATTACACAGTGCACACATAAGACATAAAAATTACATTGAGAGAAAACACTCAGCATATACACAAAGCATATTTGACATCCATCATCTGAATACTGCATGTAATAAAAGAGGTGATACCTCTTTTGTAAAGACATTGCATCTCGTCACAGTACACAGACACGCCAGGAATAGTTCAAGGAAGATTCATGTGAAATAATGTCAGGGAGTCTGCCACCATGATACTCAGATATCAGTACTGTCCGTCTTGGCCATGCGTGAAACACTAAATCCTACATCTTTAACACCAGGATACTACAGGAAGCCTGTTTTCTCTGCCACAGTGCTTTAGAGGTATCCTAAGGGCCAAAAGTGCTGAACAGAGTCTCTCTTTTCTGGTCACTGAATGTACATAGAGCATAAAGAAAGAAGGCAAACATCAAGCTTTTCAGCAAGGTACACTGGGAAAAAAAAAAAGCAGAAAAGAAGTCAAAGAATAGAGACATCGTGTCAGAAATTACACACATTTCTGTTTTGGCAGTTTGTGTTTTGACAGTAACCATCCCTCGGTTTTTACATTTTCATGTTGTACTGTGGGATAGTTTCAGTACACTTTAATAAGATCTGCCAATTCTCACTGCACAACTGGACAACACTGTAGTATAAAATGACAAGCACAAGTAGACTATACGGTGAATATTGAACGATTTCAGATGCAGCCTCATTGTTACCCTTGCTCCCACGGAGATAAGTGACAAATTTGCATCTTTTCTCATAGACAAAATAATCAAAAAGTAGTTAAGACTAACCCTGTATTTGTTAAAAACATACCAACAATCAATTAATACAGCTCCAGTATACTGTATCTGAATCATGTGACGGAGCAGAGTTCACTGGTTCACAGATCTTGAAAGAAATGACTTTCAAGAAAGGAAAGCACCGTGCCAGGATGAATTTGGCACACAGACACTGCTCTCATCAGTTCTCGCAGTCCTTAGCATCAAAGCAGAAGAACAAAATGTTTTTCCCAAGCCACATCTCTTAGTAAAATTTTCTGCATATCCGTAATAAATTTACATGAGGGAAAAGCACTGCCCATTTTTATAGAGTTGGTCATCCTCAAAATAGCTTCTTGCTATTCATAAATGCTTGATTTTCAGAGTTGTCTCCCTACTGGGAGGATTTGGCTCGAATGAGTCACTGCGAGGCGTGGTATGTTTTATTCTGTTCTGTTTCCAAATAATGCGAGTGAATCCTTCACTGACATTTCCATGGACTTTGATTATCGCAGTACTATTCTGAATAAAACTTTTTTTTTTTTTTTTTTTTAGGGATTGGATTAAGCAGTTTCCATGGGCTGCTTGTTGAATTATCCCATTAAAATTCCAGTTTTCATGATATGGGGTGTAAATGTGGGGACGGTTGCCTGATTAATAAGTGTTATTACTGTGACCCTGGAAAAAACTTGTTAGGGATTAGTCGTGTCTATTTAAATTGTGTATCATTATACTGGTTAAGTTTAGCCCCTGGTCTAAAATCAGCGTGCAAGATATAGTAAACTGCAGATGCCCATATAAATCTTGCTTACACTACATTACTAAGTAACTCTCAATGTTTAGACCAACATTAAACCAACTACAAACCCTTTTTTTTTAAAAGCAAGACAATTTGAAAACTGCCTACCTATTTCTTTGGTCACTGGCCATTGTATTAGAGGGATAATCCACTCTGAGCTGCTCTGATACATAAACATAACAGGCCTGGCGGAGAATATGCCTCTGCTTTGCATCATGGTGTACTACGTTATCACCTTGTCTGTTATTTTCAGATGAATCATAACACCTCATCGTGCATTGCTTACATAATGGCCCGTCTACATTTCATTGCAAAGTCATGGTTACCCTCAGTATTTTACCTCAGATGCTCTTTCTTTGATGCTAGTTTTGAATTGATTGACAAACACTGGTGTTTCTTTTAAGTTGGCAACCACCGCAAAGTGGTGACCTGCGACCTGTGTGGGGAAAATGCGCAGCCCGGTCATTCATTTGAATGGAGCCAGTTCGTCAACGCAGTCGAGTTGCATTGGCCAATCAAGTATATGTAAGCGCACATTCTTGGTGGACTACTTTGTAATATGAATGCTGTATTTTTGCTGTTTACCTTGTGATCACGGTGACAAATGAGAACACAGTTGCACCTTGATAGTAACGTTTTTAAATCCTGTCTGAGAGTATAACAAACAGTTGTGGAGTGTTTTGGCATTTCACCCTTTTAAGCCTTTAAATGCGTTCATGTTCTACTCCAAGTGGACAGGCTGGATTGTATGTCATTGTACCTGGTGCCTAAACAACACGCCTCCGCCAACGCATCTCCATGCACTGCTTCTAGACAGGGCTGCTGTCAGTCTAAATCACCAATAAGGCAGAACAAATGTTGTCAAGCAGTTAGATTGCCATCTCTGTAACATCAACATAGAAATGTAATCAGAAAATTCTTTTTTTTTGTTTTTTAACTTGATTTCTTATTCATTGTATTCCCTCTATCAGGTGAATAATATTGTATGCCCTGTACGGAATCATTTTCACTAGGGCAACTTTGCGTTGCACAGTGAATCAGAGATTTGGGGCAAAATCTGTTTGAAATTCTATTTAGTTATTGAAGTTTTCTTTTTTCCTAGAGGCACAGCAGTGTAATTTTAAATCTTCTGGTAATTAAATTCTCAAATCCCTTATGTCAGCTTACGTGCAATGGAAATAGTCATTATACCACTAATACCACAAAGCAGTGGCATTATCAAGCCTTTGTTAATACTCAAAACTGTCATTCTAAACCTTGCAGTTATATTTTGTGCAGACAATCTCAGAGGTAATAGATAATGTGATGAATAGCCCTTCACAATTAAATAGGACACCATTTACTTATTTACTTTCTATAAAAACCATCAGAATTTGTGTCCCAACAAATAAATGTTTAAAATTGTTATTTAACTTCATTTAAGAACGTTTAGGTGCAGACACATAAACCAGACATGCCAGTACACAAGATACTCACATGCAGACTATACAAAGTACCAAGAGACTCCAGATCTTAAAAAACAAGTTCACAGTAACTCATTCACACTACTTTAAAAAAAAAAAAAAAAAAAAAAAAAAAAAAATTGAAGCAGAAAGGAGTTGGTTTTTCTTTTCTTTTTCTTTTTTTTTCCACCACAGGCACCAAAAAGTACAAGTTCATTACATTCAATACTGGAGTGTCACAATTAACATCTCGTTATGCCAAATGGCTCTGTTGTGATGGGGCATGTCACAAGCAATTCTTCAAATGCCATCAAGAGTGTTGTAGTCAGTTCAAGGATTTCAAATGGCAGCTTTAAACCCAGAAAAACATAACAGTTGTTTATGAAAACAAACTGGAAATTGTGAGCTGTTTTTTTTAACTTTTTGTTGTTGTTGGTTTTTTTTTTTTTTTACATTCTTATTACACTCTATTTTTGGTTTTACTGTATAGTAGGAAATACTGAATTAGAAGTTCAATAATGTATGAGTACCAACTGACGTGTCCCGCATTAAGTATCAAAATGTGCTGAGTATTGTAGGTTGGCAGCAAGCTTTTTCTAATTCTCGGGCTTGTTTACTTATATCCGATGAATTTTCTTTCCTGATCAAAATCAGGTAACTTAAGACTCTATTTCTATGTAGTTAAGGTTCTTTTTTGAAAAGACTGCATTAAGCAGTTTGGCAAAAGTTGTCAAATGAGAAAAAGGGTTTAAACATGTTTACATTTCCCAAAATATGGTTTTGTAAAGGGTACCAGCACCAAAACTCAGGTATTTTGTTGGCATTGATATCCAACATTTTTGAAACAATACCCAGCCATAGCTGTAAGGTTTAAAAGGACAACAAACTGACATGACCTCTTGTCATGTCAGTTTTTATGCTGTGGCTCAGTTGGATTTCTGATCGCTGGTCCCACTTTGGATCCAGGTTGTGAGTTGGGGAAAATACAGATTTTTTTTGAGTTTACAATAAAATTCCAGAAAGCCGAAACAAACAACATTCAAAGGATAATTCAGATTGAATACTGATTCAGGTTCAATTAAATATCAAATCACAACTATGACCCTCGGCCCACAAAGCTTTGTAGCTTACATAACAGCACTAACAGATGCACTAAGTATGTTCCATAGCCTATAGGAATCACATCCAATTATAACTGGATATGGAAACAGGGTGGTCAGTCAACCAGAAAATCACATGATGATAAATTCTGTCAGAATGCATAATAGACAACAGCACTCAGCCCAAGTGAGTAGCAGTAATTACTGAGGACGTGTGAACGGGCGCTACAAAAAGGGGTCAAATCAGAGTTGCAATGGGTCCTCGCTGTTGAACATGTTAACACATCACACATTCATACCCAAAAGGGAGACATGAACCCTTTTCACCAGATAGGTCAAGGTTTCACTGATGGATGCTGAAACACTGCATGGCAGAATAAGTTATGAGTGCAAAGAACATAGTTGTGAGTACAGTATAGAGGGTGGTAGAAAACTCTTAGCAACTATGTCTGGTGCCATCTTGGAGGTCCCTGTAGAGATAGCACTTTGTTTTGTGATCCTTGTGGTGGTTTTAAATTCACAGATTTTTATAAGTACTGAGACTAACTTGGTAAAGGTCTAACAACTCTTAATCTAATTTGTGTGACTCTCTCATATGACAGTACGTGACTTCAGCAAGGTTAAAAATGCCTGGGGCTCCCTACCACTCAACGGAACTGACATAGCCACTTAAATAAGTGGCAAAATATGTTTGCCACCAAATGGAAAGTGCAGTTGCTTTTGATATTCTAAGTGTAGATATCTACTGACCTGGATGATTGATAATCTTTGCGGACAGCTTGTCAAAAGTAAAGGCGCCTGCTTGTGACAAGTGTGAAAATCTTTAGTGCCGGCTGTGCAATATATATAGTTTTTTTTTTTTTTCCCTGTCGTGAGGGCAACCTCAGTGCAGAACTACTCAGCTACGGCTAAAAACCTGCTGCTGAACCACTGTTGAGTTGATTTTCCCTAATTTGCTACTGATCCTTAAAAATGTTACATAAACCGCCTAAAGCTCGAGATTGAGATTGGGGAAACACATTTAATGCATCCAAGTCTCCAGAACTCAACAGCACAACCTTAAAACTGAATGGTACATTTTCATTATTTAGATAAACCTGCCAGCATTGCAGACTCAGTACTACAAACTGATTCATCCTTTGCAGTCAAGAAGAGGAAATTACTGTTGGTTATTTTAAACTTGCTTGTCTATAATTGGCCAGTAAAAAAATGTGCATGTGTCAATTAATGTATTAGATATTAGATTATACATTATATATGTGAATGGCAATCTTAAGGTATAGCATACTGTACATAGGGGTAGCCTAGCTTTCGTTAGGGATTCTTTATCTGGTGGGGCACTGATTTGTGATTTATGACATTACAAATAATTCAGCTCGTAGTCTCTCAATTTGGCAAACAGAAAATCAGATAAGAAATTGGGTAAAGCAAACAAAATGTCACTCAAAGTACCCACCACGGTCAATTTGTATTGGTTTTTAGTCCACTCTGGATGGAGTTAAACATTTTTCAACTTCCGCCAGTTGTTGCCTCGCATTTTTGCACCCTTCAGGCTATTTCCTCCTCGTGTAGCAGGTTTCCACGAAAACCATCACCCTTTTCCTTCTTGTCTCTTTGTAGCTGGTTGTCTAAATGCCGCCTTACGCTGTACAATTGATTTTCTGTTTCCTTGAATTTATGATTTTTTCTTTTTAAGTGTGTGTTAAGTTCTGCTTATGGAACGTGTTTTTCAACAAGTAAGACCAACAACAAGCTGCTGCTGTCTCTCTCACAAACATAAAACCTATCCCTTCCGATGCAGGAGAGAGTTCTCCCCAGGAGAGATCTATCAGAACCTGAATATAAATATTCTTATTAACAGGGCAGGATCTATAGTACGCTGCCAATATACAGATACAGGTAGAAGAGTTAAGGACCTCCAATATGGCTGCCAAAGAGTGGCTCATATCACTTAGATGTTATTTTATGAATTTTTGCTGATGAATGTTGCTGATGATTTTTTTTTTTTTTTTTTTTAAATACAGTTTTATACATCTTCGCTCTACAAATTTTCAAAATTGGACCCTTTTAAAAATGTAACAGATGCCACCAACAGAGTATGTAAACACTTTTGAACCAAAGGTTGTTTAGTACATTACCCTGCAACAGTTTTCCTAATAGTTACTGTAGTTCACACAGAAACAGATTCACATTATCACTTGTAATCTAAGCTTTAGACTCATTCACAGATATTTACAGCCGATGATACATGTTTTAGGGCCAATGCGTTTACTGTACAGGTTAACTGCAAAAGACTGTTCATAGAGACCAAAAAAAACAATTAATCTGAGATTAAATGGCACATTCATAACAGGCTCATGAGATATTCATGAATAAATAATTTTTGATCCAGCATCATTACACTTACATGTTTACATTGAAGATTTCAGAATAAAAGCCTGGATAAAAATTTAATTTGTAAGTGGATGGTTCACATAAGAGGGAAATCAAAGCTTTCTCCTCTATTCTGCACAAAATGGTCTTTCAAGCCTGAAAGCACACCTGCACAACTGGCCCTTCCCATTTTTGTGCAAATTCTGTCTGGTTTCCTGGTTAATATATACTGTACATGCCTGTTCAATCATTAAATAAAACTGTAATAATGGCTAAGGTGAAGTACTTCAACCAACTGAGGCAAGCTAACTGTCCCTTGTGTTACTCTATTTTGAGTAATAGCTTTATAATTAAAGGCTTAAGCATTCTAACAACAACAAATCATTAACTTAATCATAACATTACCATGACCATTATTATAAATCTGCTCCTAGCTTCCACAGCTTCTGATTTGACTGAAAATGATGTTGGTGGGACAGATATGCCCCCCCCCCCCAATAAGATAATTACCAACACTAACTCAAGGTCAGGGCTGTGCGATATGACGGTATGTATCGTGTGATGATAGAAAAACGTCTATCATCATCCTTTATCGTTCATTTGGTTGTGTCTCAAATCACAAGTCTTTTCGCCCACACGGCACGGATTGCCGGCAGGAAAATTTGCATGAAGGCAACACAAACAAACATGGCAGAGAGTGACCATGACACAGAACAGCGTCATTCCAAACAGGAGAAGGACTCTGACCAGCCAAGATAAAATGAGGAGCTTGTACTTAAAAGAGGGCCTAGTTCTGTCGCATGGATGTGGTTGGGGTATAAACCACTTTACCAAACTGTACTTTGCCAATTTTGCTGCAGACCAGTCCCCACAACAGACTCAAAACACCACTAACCCCTTTTACCTCCAATGCAAGAATCAAGTCAAACAGTACGGGGAGAGTCTACACCACGTGGCAAAGAATTACGAAGATGGACACGGCCCCAATTCACACGGTCGAGAAACGGGGGTTTCGTGAGTTGGTGCTAATAGTTAAAGTATAAACTATTTATTTGTTGAATTTACGGAAAATGTACTGTATTGTTATATGTATCCTTATCTGGATATGAAATTACCTATATCAGTACATGAGATTTTGGTCATATTGCACAGCCCTGGACTAAGTGATGAAGTGAAAACAAACCTCAGTCTAATCGTCAGGCTCGGATTGGTGAGACATGCTGCTGTGACGATAATCTAACAACAAGTGAAAAGACTTGATCAGTTGGTCAGTTTTGTTTTCTTAAATATAATTACAGTTGTGGGTCTAAAAGCCATCACGCTGTATGGCCATGATCGCAGATACCCTCTCGCTGTGATGTAGTCTCTGGCTTGACGTTTTGAGACCTTTCTTACTTTTAAGCCTTGTTTAAAAACAGTTTTGTTTCTTTGTTTTTTGTTTGTTTGTTTGTTTGTTTTTTTTAAATCGTCTTTATAAATTAGTTGACATGACTTAATTTTGCAGGCTACAGAGTTTTTCTGTTCATGGTTTGAAAGTACTTTAACAAGTGCAGGGTAAAAGTTTTTCATCTAATGTGCTGATCTACAAGGAAATTAAATCAAATTATATTTAAGTAGTTAATTTACTTTTGAAATCTGCTCTGCAAACATCAGAGCATTTATGTTTGTTGCATCTTTTATACATTTATACATACAGTTTTTATAAGGTATGTCACTGAGCAGGACAGTAGCCTATTATCATTGCAATATCAACCAATCCTAATTGATTAATTATGCACTGGACAACGAGAGCTTTAAGTTTTGTTTTCCCTTTTATAGGTAGCTACAGTCCCAGCAGCACAACCTGCTTGGCACAATATGTGCAACATAAATTTTGTGCTTTGAAGGTGATAAATAAAGATTAACAACCACATTAGCTATTCTCTTTTCAAATTGGTAATTCAAATTTTAGTTATAGACGTGTATTTCTGTACACTGAAGTAGCTTGCTGTGTTTATTGTTTTTAAGTGGTGCAGGACAGTCAGAGGGATAAATTACTTTTTTTCAGTTTTGTACTTCTTTTTTCTTTGTCTTTTTGTCTTGACAGTGTTAAAATCACCTTGAAAAAATTACATATAAACATCAGCTTCTAATACCTATTCAGGTGAGCCTTGCAGTTTACTTGTGCTCAGTGGAGGACTTGAGTTTGAATCGTACAGGCAATTTCCTTGAAATGTAATCACCTTTGCTTATCACCTTTTTAAAGAATGTCTCTACGTGTCTCCTCAAATAGACACTGCAGTCACACCCCCACTACTGCAAGATGCCTTTTCCAGGTCCTCCATGACCAAGTCCGTTTCAGTGACATGGTGGATTCGCCTGGAAGAGTTCTTATCCAGGCTGTTAAGAGAAATAGGCTCCAGAGTGGTTTGTACATTATTGGCTGGCAGCACAGAGTTTCCCTGCAGCCTGTGCGAGTAGGTTTTCCTCCGCTGTCCGTCCGCCGTGCAGAGGCTGAACTTGAACACAGCTTGAAATCCACTGCGGAAATTCTCATTGAAGAAACCGTAGATGATGGGGTTGACGCTGCTGTTGAAGAAGGCTAGCCAGTGGGCAAAGGGGTAAATGTAAATGTTGATGATTCTGTACTGTTGCTCAGTCAGGCTGGCATAGTCACTCAACATCATGAGAGTCCACAGAGGCAGCCAGGAAAGGATAAAAAGCAGAGCAACTATTAGAAGCATTTTAATCACCCTTTGCTTTTTCTTTGACACAGTGTGGCGGTTGTCGTGGCCCGGCTTTCCTCCTGTTGGAACTGCTGTTTTGAATAGCGTAATGCCAATCCGGGCGTACATGATCACAATGAGAGAGAGAGGGGCAAGGTAGATATTTGCAAACAGGACAGTGGTATAAATCTTCCTCATCTCCTGGTTTGGCCAGTTCTCTCTGCACCAATAAAAAGGGCTTGTTTTGTTGTCATAGCCAAGTAACACCCGAATGGTTTGCTCCTTGGTCACTTGTAGCATCACCCCAGAGGGACACATGATGGAAATGGCCAGAACCCAGATAATGACTATTATCAAGGTGGCTGTGGATATGGTCAGTTTTTGCTTGAATGGGTAGACAATGCATCTGAATCTGTAATAGGATTAAAAAAAAAAAAAAAAAAAACAGAATAAGGGAGATGCATGTAAACATTTAACCTGATTTTGAAAATATCTTTGCCACTGGAAATTGAGTGACAGTAAAGAACATTTGAGAACATTGGAATTAAAATAATTTATAAATGGACAAATCTAGGCTCCAATCACATTGAAGGGCTGTTGTCAAAGACCTCAGGGTCATAGATATAAAAAATGGTGATGAATAGCTCATGGAACATTTTGAGATTGTAAAGGACCGTTCTTTTGAGGTACTGTGATATTTCTTCAGACAGCCCAGCTCTCTCAGTTTGGGGAAAGAAAAAATCACAAAATGTTCTTCAAATAAATATCATACATCCACAGGTGTCTGGTATATTTTGATCTTTATAAATCAGCTGATATAGGCATGGCCCCCCCCTTTTGTGTAAATGTTATACTGTATATTTCCATCTACTTGGAAAGCAGCATCCCCCTGCAGTCTGTGACAGTCCAACCAGCAGCAGTGTGTCTGAGAATGGCAGCCACAATCAAGTGAGAGAGTGTCGACCTCTCCACCTTTTCGTAGCTGCGATCTTGCTGATGAGGTGGCTAACATGAAATCTTCCTTTGTGCTTCCTATTGAAGGCAGGCCAGCCTTTCATTATCTCTGTCTCTGTGCAGTGTTGGAAACGTGTGATAACCACATCTGTGACCCTCTGGCCAATATGCTGTTTTTAGCTTTTTGAAACCCCACTTGCTGAAGCTTTCATAAAAATGCTTTACCATATATGTATAAGTAAAGATGCAGTTGACACTTGATGCTCATGTGCAGGTGATTCCACACAAATTTCACTGTGACACTGATTTTACAAAAAAAAAAAAATGTCTACATGTGAAACACAGGAAAATGTGTATGCATCATTCTGTGCAAACATTCATACTTATGGCTCCTGGAGTGTTAAAATGACTTCCTGTTATGGGAGCTTCCTGCATGATATTGAACTCACTATGTCCCTATCTAGATCTAGAAAGATGCAGCAGGAAGTATTCAGGTCCTTCGCAAGTGTAAAAACACGTTAAACAAGTTAAATTCCTCCAAAAAAATCATACTCGTTACTACTGATGAATAAACGTGACATGTAAGCATTTTAATCTTCATGTATTAGAAGATAATCAGGTGTTGTATCGAAAATCTGAATCTGCACAGTAACTAATACGTTTAATTGTGAAATATATGTGGTAGAGTAGAAAAACACAATATTATGAAATTTGGTTAAAGTTAATCTGGAGTTTTTGATCTCTAGTAGATGTATCAAGGAGGTTTTTTTGTTTTGTTTTTTAAATGTGTGGGTCCCACATGCGCACATGGGTGATTGGATACACATTCCTAACAATTGTTTCACACTAGCCCACTGACCTACGGGTGGGCAGAATTGCGACAAGATGTGCAACAATGCACCAGCAAATCTAGTGAGGAAGATTTGCTAGCAAGTAGGCATGGATGTGAATAATTCAGCGTGTTTTTTAGACCTCACACAAGGCGTTTTGGAGAATGACATGGTTTGTAAACATAACTTTTGTTTATGAGAAAACTCCGCAGAGCTCCTTTTTAAGTAGTATAGTGAAAAATGAGCAGAAACATTGCAGGGGATAAATGGAAGGCATTACAGCTTAGATAACAGAGGAGACTCTCTCTAGTCCTCAGTGAATAAGAATCTTGGGATCGTTACTTTACAACAGAGGTATTCTGATGCTTCCAGACCCAAATGATCGTTGATTCTTGAATGACTAGTTGGTGTTAGTGATATTTAAAAAAAAAAAATAAATTAAAAAAATAATAATAATCATGTGTCAAGTCTCTCAGTGCCACATGCTGTAGTATCTGGATGGTATAATGGATACCGATGTGATTAGCATTAGGGTCATATATGGATAGATTCAGAAATTAAGACTGCAGAGGGATCTGTGTATGAATACAGTACCTGCAGGAGTACAGACGAGAGCTCTTTATCTCCTTACCCATTCAAAACTGAGTCTAATCATGTGGCTGATAGATAATGTGACTTTGACTTTTGGATGTCAAAGCATTTCAAACGCCATCCGTCCTTTCCAGAGGCGCCGACACCCTCCAGTGATTTTCAAATAGCGACAGAGTGACGTCACTACACGTCTAGTGTCTGAGGACCTGGAGATGTTAAGATACCAGCCCTGTCAGTTTTACAGCTTGGAGAGCTGTTGCCACCCTCTCGTCCTCCATTATGTCCTCTAATTCCACTGCACGTGTCTGTTAGCTGGGCTCTAGTGTTGACAACAAAATAATTCCTCACTGTGAGACTCTGTAGTCTCCCTCCAGTGGTTTATAAAGAGATTAAGCAAGATGACTGTTGTCATCCCGATGAACAACAATGAGGTAAAAGTGAACAAGTAGCAGATGAAGATGATAAAGCTATACAATTCCTTTCTTTGCAAGACATAACAAAAAATTTACAGATTTGGTGGATGAAATTTTGTGGAAAATTAGAGGAAGGGCCAGGGAACAAGTTACTTGATTGGGGCAGATAAAAACTACATCCTCATCAAATAATCAAAAAAGCTCTCGGAAAGAGACAGAAGAAGTACCTTTTTAAACGTTCAATTTTATAATATTTTATCCCATAAATTAATAGAATTTTGTATCCTGGTTTGTGCTTTCTAGTTTTATCTGTTTTCTTTTGCACATAAGGGGCTTTATGAGGTGCAGTTGAAGTACGAAAGATGCTTGAAAAAAGAGATGTACTGTGTCATTTTTATGAAGCAGTAATGGTAAGATACAGCCACTGTACCTGTCAACAGCAATAGCAACCAGAGTGAAGACAGATGCTGACACGGAGATCCCTTGAACCATGCCACTCATTTTGCAGACAAGGCTTCCAAAAGGCCATCCTATTGACAGGAAAGATGCATTCAGCTGATTAACCATTGAGACATCAAATTCAGACAGACAGCATGGTAACTGGGCTATATAAGTTGGATTTAATAGCTGTACACTACACGTATGAATTCAGACTGCTTCAAAAAGAGTCACACTCGCTAATAAATCAATTTGCCATAATGTCATGTCTGATTTTCATAAGGGGGAACAGTCCCTTCTTTAGCAGTACTTAATCAGGGCTGCTGGTGCATAGCAGCAGTGGTGCTGAGAATGTAGGTGTCTTATTGTGGCTGATTTAAAATAATCAGACTGCAGGCTTCCGTCATATAAATAAAATATAAACCCCCCCAGCTTCTGTAAGCTGTACTTATGTTTAACTACCATACACCTTTATAATAAAGGTTGTCTGGGGATGAAAAATCTTTCTGAAGTTCATAGCAGTGGGTATTATAAGTGAGATGAAATGAAATTAATGATCTAGAGTTTCATTATCGGAATTGTTGGATCTAGCAGTTTTTTCTTTCCAATATGAGTCCCACAGCTTTATAAAAGTGCAGTACCAAATTGCTGGAGTACCCCTTTTAAAGGAAGGATTTGGTGGGAACTAGAAACTAAGCAGGATGAGGGTGATAGGGATGGAAGAAGTTTTATGATTAGAATGATGCACATTTTATACCATCCTTGGGGCGGTAATGCACCATTTTGGTTTGCAAATGTAAGCAATACCTTTAAAAAGACAGTTGTTTGATGTGAAACAAGTTTTGCTAGTGGTCTGGTTTCACTAATGTTACACGACCAGACTGAACATTAGCTATTGGATTGGTCGTATCACTACGTAGTTGAGAAGACGTGTACATATACTGTGTGTGCATAAATTTGTCCCTAAAAGTTTTTTTTTTTTTTTTTTTTATCCCTTCATTAAAACAAACATGTAACTCCAAACACCTTTTTAAGTTGATAATCAGTCTGTTTCAGGTTGTCAATACAATGATCAGTGCTGAACATGGCTGTGTGTCGGCTTGAGCTCCTGTTTCCACGGAACTGATTTTACACCTTCCTGCTATCTATATAGGTCGAAATTATTTCAACTTTAACCCTGTTCAATATTAACCATACATAACATAACCAATCGCATTACATATGACCAAGAAGCTTAAGTGCAGAGAAATCATCTATGATTTTCCAGAGATAGATTTATTTAATTTTAAAATATGCATTGGCATTTTCTTCGACATGATTTTACCCAGTTCTTGTTTGTAGATAATGTAAAATATTCTTGTATGATGATGTGTTGCAATCAGGCTCAACTTGAAGAGTGCAGCTCAGGCTGCTTGTCATATGAAGCCTTCTGGAGGTGGATGTGCAACAAACAGTCCTGATCTTTGTTCTGATAGGTGGAATGATGCAAGCACTAGACTAGGATGGTGAAACTAACGATAAACTGAAATGTCGGCTCCGTATTTTTTTTTCCTTTGCTGTTTATTTACGCTTTCACTTTTTTCTTTTTCTTTTGTTCCTTTTGTCTGCATTATGTTGGAATGCAAACAGCTTGTTAATCCTTCTGTCAAAACTGAAAAATTTAGAGCAGATACGGACTCCTGCGTAGGCAGAAAACACTAATTGGCCAAAGTCTGACGGATCTTGAGCTACCAAGTGTATGTCTTTCAAGAACACTACTACAAACACTAAACTTATGTACTGATTCTTAGTTACTGCAGTTTGAAGTTGCTTAAACGTTCTAAACAAAAATAAATAAATAAAAAAAAAAATCTGCTGTCACATTTCTTAATCACAATAATAACAGGTTAATGTGATAATAATACATCTAATCTGTTACTTATTGAGCCGCAAAAGTATGAAGTGTGATATGCAGTCCCATTATCCACAATCTTGTTAAGAAGCCGTTTGATGTTGAATAGATGCGGAAACTGTTGGGTGACATTGTCGCTTTAATCTTGTCCTTATGATGCTTCTTTCATGTAATTCACAAATTTGCAAGGAGCCAATAACCATTGAAGCAGATGACAAATTCCCCATCACTGTCCACTGACGCATTATGCACTATAAACATCTTAATGGTGCATTAGATTAAAGCCCTCTCGGAGAGACAGTTTCAGAATGCTAGTTGTCCAGTTTTAACAGAGGCTTTCATTAACGTAAACCACAAGAACACAGAGGCAGAGGGACACACACATCACATCCCTGATAAACATGTCAGGAGGATATTTAAAAATCTTATTAAATCAGTTTTTTCAAGGCACGGAAGTCTAGAAAACTTATAATGAACAAACTCTTGTCCTTCCAACCTGGCGTTCAATATTTAGCTGAACACTCAGCATCACTGTCCTGTTGTTGTGATTCATCACCTGGTCAAATGTCATTGGCTCTCTGAGTGTCCCACATCCCGCAACTGAAAGGCACTGCACAACATGTGGCTGTCATCCCAGATGAGCTGGGCCCAGTTTATGATTGACACAGAGCTTTGTGTTACAGCTGAGTGAGTTCAATTTTCTTGTCTTTGACACCACCAAACCTTTTGCCTCTTGCTCTCTGAGTCTTTCATGTGCTTTTTTGCAAACTGCAGCCTGACTTGCCTTGACCTTTTTTTTTTTTCTTTTTTTTTCCACAAAGGCATAATTTTCTGCTTCTTCCACTCTGATCGGATTTGACAAGTGCTATTCTGACTGTTGTGCTTCTAGCAGGATCTCCCTTTGCAGTCAAAGAGCGCTGTTGTTTTGTCTGTGATCTTTGGCTTCTTCGTCTCCTCCTTGAGGGAAACAAATTTTTTCCGGGTTTCTCACTGTGGTCAGACAGTTAGCTATAAGAAAAATTGGATTACTTCCAAATCTGATGAATTCCAGTCAACTGGCGTGAAAATAGTGCTCTCCCTTGCTCTTCTTCCCCCCTCCTGTAACTTCTGCCTCTCCACTAGACCACATAACAGACTTGGGTGGACAAAATGACAAACAAATTTCAATACAATAAACAGCAATTTGGACAAGCTCTTAATATTCCTTTAAAGATCTCCTCAAGACATATTTTAATATAAAAACTCTTCCGTGAGTAATTTTTTTTCACCAAAAGAAAAAAAAAAATCGTTAAAAATGATTGAGGTCATATACTTGAAAAATCCAGAATATATATGAATATGCAAATATTTTTGTTTTAAAAGTTTTAACTACTGGAGACAGTATGTCTTCATTCTCAGTGTGTGCACATCACACTCGTGTAAGCTGCATAATGGACATGTCTAGCTTCCAAACCAGTTGTGGTGTCCTGAAAAACATCTCGTATGTACACACCTTAAACTGAGATTTAAGGTGAGCACAGAAACCTTCCCCCCTTTAGCAGATGAATGCGAAAACAACCCTCAAGCCCTGCATCATTCTGCACAGTTAATGTCAAACTTTCACTTAAAGTAACAATACACACTTTTGAGTGGGGAGAGACAAAGTTTTTCTTGTTACTGGTTTGCTGTTTGCTATTCTTGTCATGCTGTGCATTACATTACAACACATCACATTCATTTTGCAGACGCTTTTGTCCAGAGCAACTTACAGTGAGTGCATCAAACATGAGCTACATGTCAGTGCACTTTTTTCCTCCTCCTCCTTTTTTTGATAGCTAAGTAATATTTCTTGCAATAGGAAATTGTAGAGTAGCAGAGTGGGCAGAGCTGCAGGTTCAAGAAATATTGTCCCTATTGTAAAATTGCATTTGAACATTTTGTTATAAAGATAACCTCAATGTTCCGTAAGATGGAAACACAAACATTTCAATGTGAAGAATTTTCTTTGGTGTTAATGATTTGGCCCCTTATTGTTTGGCAGCCATGGTAATGTTGACTCTAAAGCAAAGTTTATAATTTGATCATCTTTTTTTTCCTTGAACTTTGTGAAGAAGAAATGGAGTAAGTAATTAAAAGACAGCAAAAATCAGCACAATACTGCTATTAGCATGCAACTTCCACCCCATTATAATCATGTCAGTATTTAAAATCTCATATTACATATTACTTTTCTTCCTGGTGAAGCCTTTCAGTTTCATTATGCAATCCCAGTGCTTCAGAAAAAGTCTTACACTCCTCTCCAGATCGATGCCTTGCTGATTTCTGTTGACAGTTTCTGCACTGAAAAGCTCTGGCATCTGCGGGACCCTAAACAGACACATGCCGTGTTTGGATTTGAGTCGTGACTATCAGTTGAATTGGCCAAAGCTCAACACCATTCAGAGGACTTTGAAGGCATTTTCATTGAATAGACTGCGAAGACTAAGGGCTGAATAGTTCCTGGTTCAGACTACTCAACACCAGTTATTCACTTTATCCCTTGAAAGAACTTTGGCTTTATTAGTGATTATGTATGGTGTTAAAGCCTTTAAATTTGCTCCATTTTGTATTTAGACTGCAGTAGTGAAAAATTTGGGAAAAGTTAAAGTGGTTGAGATGAATTCTGAAGGAACTGTAAAATGCCAAATGCATTAAACGTTTTCTGATAAAACAGGTTAGATTTGTAGTTTATATTGTGCAGACCATGGCGAGCATCTGTCCGCCACTCAGCTGTAAAAGTCTGTTTTCTATCCCAGACCACCCCTGCCCCCCATGTTTCCTTCATTCATTATTTAGTTCTGGTAGCTGCGAGCTGACTATTATATTTGAGGATTTAATTCTGAGTTATGTTTTTACAGCAGGGATTTAATCATACAAAGCACTCTGCCTACTGGATTTCCCCAAACTCCATGTCAGGGCCTGAAATGTGCCTTATTTAGACAGTAATGACTCATTACGCGGTTTTTGGATGCGTGATATGTGCTCTAGTGAAGAGGCAATAGGTGGATAATTGGTGTGTAATTATCTTTTTAATAATATAAACCAATCTAAAATAATCCGTGGAGGTGAATAAGGAAATTTAGTTGATCTACAGTCACTGCAATCACAGCATATTCTTTTGTCATTCGATTGGCATTCTTATCATTAACACGGTTTGGTTGTTATTTTCAGAATGACTCTTGACAGGGTTATATCCAAATCAATTTCAAGAAGCCTAAGAATATGTGGAATAAATTTTCATTTAAGGTTTGTCATGTTTTGAAAAATTGATGGCCTAGATTTTAGTCAGTTGCGAGGAAACTTGGGTTCATCCTGAATTTTTTTATGTCTGGTTTTCACTGTTTTTGTTTTTAAAACAGAAAAGATTAAGTCATCCCTAGAGAAAACACGGCAGCTACTGTAGAAAGCCAACATGAAGAATCTGAACTCTCAGTCTCTATCACACGCCTTAAGAATCGCTCATGTGAGATTTGTGTCATCGAGAGCTAACTGTCAAGTCAAATCAGCACCACATGTAAAAAGGCCTGGTCCTATTCAAGCATGCAGGGAAGATTATTGCCTCCATGATAAATCACGAATTCAGCCTCTGAGCCTTCTTTTTGACCATCACAGGCAGTTTAGAAAACAATAGGTCATGTCATGATGTTCACAAGGCTCATTTTGCGTGGGATGGCATCCACTTACATCTTTAGTAGTCCATATTTATGCAAGGGTAAACTGAAAAACAAAGGCAGCCCAGCAGTTAATGAAATAATATCAGTGGTTTAAGGGATTAGGGATCGAGGTTGATCAAAGGATTATCAAAGCTAGCAGCCCTGTGAAGCTGTACTGCTTCATTACACCCCTAACAACAAAATTATTTGTTGGAGTAAAAATGGAGAGAGAACTTGCTACATAAATCTTTATCACAATTGGGGCAAAAACGCAAAGATCGCCTTGAGGGTGGCACCATAGGAAAATTTGGGGGTTTTCCTCTGTAGAGTGGCCATTTTAGGAAATCTCAGCATATCAGGCTCATCTCTACATCATCAAAGTTGGCTCAGCTTTCAGCAGTCTAAGCCCGACTCTCACATTTACTTCATCCAACAACCCCAGCTGTTCTTCTGCTCAGCTGTGCTTCAAGATTAAAGCTCACATGTTTGGGATATGCCAATTAGCAGTGTTCCCATGTTTAAAGTAATAGTTCAACATTTTTGCAAATGTGCTTATAACTCTCACTTTCTTGCAGAGAGTTAGATGGGAAGAGCGATACAACCCTCATGTCTGCAGAATAAATATGCAACTACAGCCAGTAGCTGCTTAGCGTAACTTAGCATTAAGACTAAGGGGAAACAGCAAGTTTGCCTCCATCTGAAGGTAACAAAATTAGCCTGTCACTGTTAACCCAGGCAAGATGACTTTACTTAAAAAATTTGAGGCAACTTGCCTTAAAAATGTAAGTAATGGTTAATGGAGAAACTAATTTGAGTGAAATTGATTTTAAACCGCAAAAAAAAAAAAACGTGGCTCCTTCATAATAGTACAATATACCAAGATTGGTTAAGTAATGGAGTCAAACTCAATTTAATGTTTGATTAAATTGTTTAAGTAGAAAGAAATTCCTGTCTAACAGTGTACCAGCCCCCTGAAGCTCAATAATGAACACATTAGGCCTTGTTTGTTTAATCTGAACAAAAGCTTAAGTGTAAAAACAGTGAATTGTGGTTTAATGGGGGGGGGCTATGTGGGGCTATGTAAAAAGCTGAGACTTGAGCTGTTTCCTCGTGTTTCCAGTCATTATGCTAAGCCAAGCTAGCCAGTTTCTCTATAGCCTTATATTTACCATACAAAAAATGAGAGCGGTATTGATCTTCTCATCTAACTCTTCGTAAGAAAGCAAATTAGCATATTTCCCAAAGGTCTTCATTCACTGCTGATGTTTGCTACTGAAAATCTGGTAATTACAGATGTTTACATAGAACATCTTGTGTCTTGTTAGCAGGCTATGTTAGCATTGAGCAGAAAATGCAGCTGAGGTTGGCAAATATTAGGTCATGTTTTTTGAGGTGTCTTGTCATGTTTTGTCTGAAGTGTTTAACACATGGAAAATTCGATTTGTTGGTTCGGTTTGATGACAAATAGGGAGATCACCAAAATCACTGGTGTTTATCCTGTGGAGACCATTAATACCTGTACCAAATTTCATGGCAAGCCATTCAATAGTATAAGAGGTCAAGTCATATATTTGTCACAGATATCTTTACCAAATTTCATGGCAGGTCACTTAAGGGTTGAACTGACCAGCTGACTGACATCGTTATCCATATGACCACATTTCCAGCTTGGCAAAAAATTCCCTGTTTTGACACAAGTTAAAGTCGCAATTAAACAACGCAGTTAAAGCTTCTAATTACTGGCCTGCTCACCTGTAATTATGTTGTCAAGAAGTGTTGTGGGCATGCAGAAAATCCCAACCAGGAGGTCACTCACAGCAAGGTTTAGAATGAACAAGTTGGTGACAGTCCGCATGTTTTTGCTCCTCAGCACGATGAAGCACACCACTCCATTCCCCACCATGCACACCAGGAAGATGAGCAGGTAGGACACGATGAAGATGGCTGCAGTAGACGGCTGATGCAGGTAAAATCCAACATAGGTGATGTTGTTTATGGGTATGACAGACTCCACGGAGGAGTTGTACAGTGTCCAGTTGTCAAAGAGTTGAGTCGAGTTGGTCTCAGGTCCTTCATTCATTTTAAACCTGAAAAATGAAAGACGAGCAGATGACTTTATGGTGAATCAGGTACCTTTCTAGGGTAATTATAAAGAATGGGAAAGTATTAAAAGCATGATAGGTTTTAAAAATGCCTAGCTTTTATATTCTTGGACTGAAATTTAATTACTTTCGTACTTAGTGGCTAAAAGTAGGAAGAAAAATGGTTCTTGAACCAAAAAAAAAAAAAAAAAAAGCTTTTAAGTGACACTATTGGCATGGAACAAAAACACATTTTGCCAATCCATGAGGGTCAATCCGTGTGTAGCCCAAAATTTGTGACCACGAGGCCTGTTCCCACAACAAGCGTGCATGTGCCAGAAAACTTAACAGGAGGCTTGTTTTGCGTACTGTACGTACAGTATGTGCCGTATTCCACATCCTCGGTCACACTCTTGTTAAGCAGTTGCGCAAACTGTTTTCTTTGTTGTATTTCTACATGAAAAAGTTGAAACAAAACAAATGAGCTTTTCTTCTTGCCGTCAAGAGGTCGCAGTCACATTTGCTAGTGTGCATGTTTGGAACGTGTCTGTGTACACGTACCCCTGATTGTAGTATGTACGGAAGCGTTTCCGATGGCTGCGTCCATGTCCATCCTGGAGTATGATCAAGGCTTAAACTTGGCCATGTTCACATTACGTGTAAAGAAATTTTAATTTTGAGGCACTATTGAACACTTACTCTTTTTTTTTTTTTTTGACACTTGGGCTATTTGAAACATAGTGTAAACACACCGTTGACATATTTATCACCTCGTAAAGATGATTAGGCAAAAGCGTTAGCAAACAGTTGTCCGTTTACAAATCTAGCCAAGAAACATTAGCATTCATTTGGATTCATGTTTGTGTGGACCTGATGAATTTCAAGTCCAGTTCTAACTTTTTTTTCAGCTCTGGTTTAACCTGCACTAACCTCCTGGTGGCTCTTGACCTGCTAATTTGTCCACTACATTCACCTGCTTGTGTTGCTTAATTAATGTGATAGGAAGAAGAGAGAGCCATTGGGTAGAGCTCATACAGTAGGACCTTTCAAGCAAATCGGTCGATCAGGCTACAGTAGCTGACTAACATGGGCGCGAAGTAACAGAACTGAGGCCAGAAAGTTAACTCTCATTAAAAAGTGACATTACAGTGAACTCACTTCAAAGAAGAGCGAAAGTGGGTTCAAGCTTTGTATTATAATTATGAAGTTCAGAAGAAACCGGTGAAGTCTGTGATGTTCTGTGCATTAGAGTTTTTTTTGTATCTCATGATGAAGTGCTATTGGTGTGTCCACTTACCCTCAGCCGCCCTCATTTCCTTCTATTTAGGTTAATGATTTTCTGAATTTCCTCAAATGACTTTCAACAGCCCTCAGAGCAGGAGCTGTTTTTGCTGGGTTTGTGCAGGTGAAGACACAGCAATAACAATAGCAAAGTGAAGTTGTTTTTTCCCCTTGAGGGAAAACTGCAAGCAGAGAGAGAACAGTGCCAAAGTCAGCAAGAGATCCTCAAACAAAAGGAGGGCTGCGATGCATTTAGATCCACTGAGAAACCAGTCTCTCAGCCCGTTTTGATTTTTTTTTTTCCTACTATTTCATTATTGAACATTGATGCAAAATGGCAAGTTCAGACAGTAATCCTTGCCCTTTGTTTCCGATTATTTGCTACCAAGACCTGTTGTTTACTGATACTAGGGCGGAAACTAACAATTATTTTCATCATCGATTACTTTTCTCTGCATTTTTTACATTTTTTTTTATTCTTTGATCAATCGCTTGATCTGCAAAATATCAGAAAATGATAGAAATTGTCACATTTCTTCAAAGCCCAAGGTGACAAGTTTGAGTTGCCTATTTTGTCCAAAGATAATCAGTTTGTTATTTTATTGATCAAAGAAGTTAAAAAAGCAAAAAATCCTTACAATTGAGAAGCCAGAACAAGGCAATGTTTGACATCTTTGCTAGCAGAAAGTATTTGAACAATTATTATTATTATAAAAAGCCATTTTTTGTTTAGCTTTGGTCGAAACAGTGACACGGACTATAATAATCTGGCAAGTGCCCAACAGTTGCTTGATGAATAGATTAGATCTATAGAAAATGACATTTTGACAATTGAATAAATCTTTTAAGCCATATATTAAGCAAAATGCCAAACATTTGCTGCTTCCAGATTAAGAAATGAGATTTTTTTCCTACTTTTCTGTGGTTAAAAGTAAATAATTGTAAATTGTAAATCAAATACCATTGAATTTTGGACTTTTTTTGGAATGAAAAACTAATTTCACATTGTCACCTTGGGCTCTAGTAATTTTTGACTATTTATGACATGTTGATTAATTGATCATACATTGATCTTTTGCAGCCTTAAGTCTAACTATTGATCCTCTTCTTCATAGTAGACTATTTGCAGTAGCCACTTCCTTTTCCTTTTATAAATATTCATATTCATATTCCAGTTTCCAGAACCCACTAAACGACTGAACACAGACCTTCTTCGCTGTGCCACAAACTGGAAGTCTGTTTATCACTGGAGGGGGTTTAGTATGCAATGTCAAGCAGTCAAATTGCCACAAGTGTAGAAACATCCAGCAAAAACTCGGCTAAAAACTCTACTTATGTCTAATATTCCTTTCAGTAAAATGCAAATTCCATCTCTGTAACCCTGTCATAGCTGTTTCTGAGGTGTGCAAGTGTTTTAAAATTGATCTTCCCCTTAAAGCCAACAGCAAAATAAACAGCTTTGACAGTATCTACCTGTGAAATTGTAGAGTACAGATTTGCATCAGAAAAGGTGTTGTGATTTTGAATCCTGCTCATTATGTCTGATTTATTCATGTAACTGCATGTAATCATGATTGGATTTTACTTGTGTGGGATTGGATGAGGACAATATTGCAGAATTTAGGTGAAAAAAAAAAAGGTCCTATTTGTTGACAAGCCATCATTGTGAGATTTCCTGCTTGAATTTAACAATCCCACCTTTATGACTCATACCAATGAAAGAACCTCCAAGTAAGAGCCATTTTCTGGAGTCTGGCTACACAACACTTAGAGCAATAAAAATCACAGCTGGTATAAATTGCTCTTATAGGCTTGCTGCTGCTTTCCCTGTGTAAATGAGTTTAATGAAAAATAAATATTAATAAAACATGAACGGAAAAATAGAGGGCACGGGTGACTAATTGAAGGAGCCGAGGAAGTATAAACTTTGAAAGCTCTTTAATATTCACCCAGCTGTGCAGTTTTAATGAATTATTTATCGAAAGGTACAACATTTTGGTGGTCTATGTGGGATGTTGTGTATCTGAGAACATGTGTAATAATTGAAGCTGTTTCAGAAGGACCGAAGTGAAGGTTGACCTAATCCTGGAAAGATCATACACTTTCTCAGATTTCAGTCACTGTCTCTTTATATTCATAATATAAAACATAAAATAAATTCTAATATGATCACAGACATGATTAGAGGGCCTTAGACAGAAATCTGCACCAGCAATGGCCCCGAGATTTCTTTCAGTATCCTAGATGAACAATGTCACCACAGACTTGCAAAAGGCTTTTTGACTTTCTTTTGAACAGAAAGCCTAAACTAGAATAATGAAAGCAATTTATGCAGAAACCTTCCCAGTTTTACCTGCAGAGATGGGCGAATTTTACTTTATAGAGAGAGATAGAGAGAGAGAGAGATAGAGAGAGAGAGAGATTGATAGAAAGAGATATAGAGATAGAGAGAGAGGTTCAGGTTCTTTCTGTTGAAAATTTCATGAGGTAATACTCCATCTCTCTATACACCAGTTTAGAGGGCATTTGTTTTGAAAACTGAAAAGGATTTGCTTTACTCGTATGTTTGTTTTTTTAAATAAGTCAAATCTGCAGTAGTCAAGTGTGCCTATGGATGCTTGAGCTGTATTTTTGGGGATTATTCCCAACTCTTAAGGTTTAACACATACTCAAAAATGTGCAATTTTTCACCATATTGGTGATTTTGGTGTTTAGGAGATGGGCAAAGAATAGTCTTATTGAGGCAATGCACTGATATTCTATTAATTTTAGTCTAACATAACCCTCCTATTTCTATATTAATGCTGAGACATAATGGACGTAATGTAATTGCATCCTACCACAGAGCACAGTCTGCCTAATAATGTCGAAATCTGCGCATTGATTGTAGAAGTGTTAACTGAAGAAATAGCTTCTCTCTCCTTAGCCACTTTTTTATTCATAAGATTCAGTGAATTGCTTCTACAGTCCACTGCTGATATGATGGAAGTTCCTCTTTCACCCGCAGCATGTGAATTTTTACAACAATCACTTGCCCAGCGAAGAACCATTGTAGTGTTGTGTTCTTGCTCTCCCAGAATGTCAGTCTGTGTTATTTGGCAAAATGCACCGAGCCCTGAATGCCAAGTTAACTTGAGTCATTTTTTTAATGGAAGTAATTTGTGTCCAGCAGAGGTCTAAATGGGGTTTGGGAGGGGTTTTTTTTTTTTTTTTATCCCATCCTGAGAGGATTAATATTCTTGGGAGACACTAACTCTAATTCATGGCCCTGTTCATGCTCAAAATTAAAGCTTTGGAACTTTGGCAGAAATATTGTATACCAGTCGTTTGTTTGCACTTTTAACCCTGCTGCCTCATAATGGTGTGACCAGATTCAATGATTCTCCCTATTTTTATCAGAGCATCATTCGTAGCATAAGTCTGGAGGGGGGAACGATGGAGGAGCAAATGTAACATCAATATGTTGGAGATCACATAATCCTGGCATCGTAACCACGGGAAAACGTGTCGATTGAGAACTGCATTGATCCAGATATGATCTGGATTAAGATTTGCTGCAGTCTGACTTAATGAATGAAAGAGAGATACCGTTTGTCAGATTAGAGGTGTATAAAAAATATTATGCCCTAGGTTACCAAGCTCTCTTAAAATGCAAACAACTCATTGGTCCACAGAGATGTTCTGCAAAATATTACAAATAGCATACATGGTGTGCTCTTGGAATTTGAGGTTTTTGTCTTTTCAGATTGCAATTACTCCTTGGTGACCAACAAACATTCACCTGTGCAGGACAAACTCTGCAGGGACTTAAACGAATCACAACCTGGTAATTTTAAACCTCACTCAGCGTGTCGGTTTAACCTCATTAACCAGACTTCACACCCTGTTCATTATCAGCCATAAGACCAACTTCACCCTGAGCGTTACTGCGGGCCCGAGAGGCTTCCCTTCTGACTCACGTTGACTAATTCTTACAGTCAAGACAACACAGCACAACAGAGCAGCAGAGAATCTCCCTCCGTCAACCGTACACTTCTCGTGTCGTGATGATATCACACAATATTAGTCTCGCTAACAGTAGTAGGTTACAGTACCTACAGCAGGGGTTGAAGCAAACACCATCCACTTGACAAAACATGACTTTGGAGGTGAGATAGTGCTATCACTGTTCATGTATCCCATATGCATCATTTAAGCTGCCCCCAGGGACATCTAATGACATGAATAATCCTTCAAACCAGCAAATATTCACCGTATTCAACATTTACTTCATTTACTTCTAATAATAACTTAAACATTTCATCGATAATCAAGATTCCTCTCGTTTACACCAATGGGAAGGTTGCATCTGCATAACACAAGAACAGTGAGAGCATACAGCCACGCTAGCCGCTCTGTGAGGCTGTACTAAATGCAAATGCTGATGTTTGGCTGATACAATTTTTCCCCTGTTCATCAACTTGGTTAAGTGGGTTACAAATTTTTGACAGATCATCCTGAAACTTCACAGCCACCCATCCAATGGTAGGTAAGATACTAAGATGATTGCCTTCTTTGAGTGCGGGAAAGTGATCTGAGCCCACTCAGAGTTAGACATGTAAGAAAATAACCACAGTACAAATACAACAGCTGCTACACTGAGTGTACTTGTCCTCGGTTTGAAATATTTCCCATGTTCCTCCTCAACAGTCTCCGTGACTTAATGAAAATGGCCAGGGGGGAGCCAGAGGCTATTTGAATGGCATGAACAACAAATTCTCATTCAAGGTCGACTCGTGTTTTACTAAAAGCCAGCAGAACGTGAGTTTTTCAGTATTTTTGAACTGCACTCCTGTTCGTCATGCCCTCAGCATCCCCTCAGTTTCGCCCCCGGCCCCGCCGACATACTGCGGCTATGCCCCTGATTTCCCGCCGACCGCACCAAGGGGAACACACGCAAACGCGCATTTACTTGGTTCACTTCTACCGACGGCACCGTGTCTGGGTGGATCGCGGCGAGACATGCACGTACATTTTGTGCACGCATTTGCGCGCCCAGCAGACGCCGCGCTCCGCGGGCGCCGATGGAGGAGCGGACTGTTCCCAGCGCTGTTCTCATTCTTGATTGATCTCCCCCGCCGGCAACTTTGCGCGTCAGAGTTTTGAGCTGGACGCAGACCTGACGAGCGGACACGACTGGACACACACGCATGACTGACCACTCCTGGACAAAGAGGTTCCTGTGTCGGTCGGCAGGACGGACGGCAGGGCGCGCACCGAAGCACTTGGTCACTGACCTGCAAACTCTGTGCCTTGACAGCATGTTAAAGGCTCCAACTTTAAGAACTCAATCAAAAGAGATTATTCGTCAATAAAAAAAAATTAATTTCATAGATGAATCTCAACCTGTCGCCCCATCTGCGGTGCCTGGCATTTCGTGGTCTGTACGGATTTGTGGCAGTACGCCAGTGAAGTAACTTGCCTTACCTTGGCTTATTTCAAATCAAGCTGACGACGGGCTGTGTGATGCGAAGGGAGGGGAGAAAAAAGTTTTAAAAAAAATGTCCACTTGCCTCTGAATAAAGGCACAGGTAAATCAAAGAAGGAGAAAATACACAGACGAGCATGGAAATAAGCTCGAGTCAGGGTGCTCGGTCTCACGCCGCGTCCAGTATCAGTCCGGTTTCATGTGCGTCGCTGGGAAGCGCTTCATGTGGCGCAGGACGCGCTCAGCCAGCCGCTCGGATCGCAAGTGGAGGATTTACAGCCGGATCTGTCCGTATTTGATGCGTGACGTCGGGAGTGGAGGGGGTGGGATGAGAGAGAGAGATGAACAGGCTAATGGTTGAATGATACCCCCCCCCACCCCACACAGATCTCTTCCAGCTGCCGTCTCCGAAATGTTAAGTCTCGGCCTGATCTGGTGTGATGGTGAGAGCGCAGGTCACATTTGAATCTGAGCCGGCAGCAGCGCAATGCTGCTGCACATTTATTGTAGCCTACGAGTGTAAAACAATGAGAATAAACGCCCACTGCAGCAACACATGCAGCTGAGGATTTATCTGTCAGTTCTGTCTGAAATGTGGGAAAAAAAAAAAAATCCTATTTGAAGAACTGGAGTCTGTGTTGACCCCAAACCTCTGGAAGCCCCAAGGTGCCAATTCAATAAATTTATTAAATGATAAATTTAAATGAGTTTCGAAATTGAGCGGTTCAATTAAGCCGATATGAAACCATTGTTCCTACTATTGGGCTACTGAAAATCAACCACCAATTCCATTATTTAAACTAATCTAATTAATCTAAACTTAATCTAAAGAATAGCCTGCAGCAAGTGAGATAATGTCTTGGATTTAATGACTACTTTGACATTTGTTTTGTTTGTTCAGCTTGAGAGGTTTCTATAGATTTACCTTTTTTTTTCACTAGGTTATTATGATTACCTTGATCAGTTAAATGTGAATTGTAACATTGGTATTGGTCTTTTGCTTCAAAGGCAAAGAGTTTTAATTATTGAGCAGAATTGTAGCAGATTCTGGTTCTGCACAAAGCTCTGATAGCCATCAACTTTACTGCACATTAAACACCAACACCATACGGTGCTTTGAAACTTGGACTTGTGAAGTTTGAAGGATGCAAATGAGCAGAAAGCTGATTACTAACAAGCACAGGCTGCAGCTGGCTGCATACACTGTACTTGGCTTAAAGTTATCTCACCGGCGAATCAATTTTTGCTCGCTCTCGCAAAGAGGTCATCTCTCCATAAATCCAGCTATGTCCACTCTGCCTTTCCAGTAGGACTAATTAACCCTCCCGCTGTCCTCGGGTCATTGTGACCCGCGACACAAGTCTCCTCGACGTCCCACCGAAAGGAGGGGAAGCTTGCGCTGCAGGTCTAAGAAAAATATATCTGCAAAGGCTGTACACTCGCATACTGCCCCACATGTGGTGATGGGGACTTTTAGTGAAGGCGGCACAGTTTCAACAGGAGGACACGCTGTGTGTACAGAATATGAGGACAACGGGAGGGTTAAGTAAAAAAAGTTGGACTAAGAAAAACAAGTTATTATCAGGGCTTCTCAATGTTTTAGTAGTTTAAGACACTGACCGTGTATTCACAACCTCACAGGTTTGAGTCTGAGTCAGTGACCTTTGTTGCGTGTTGCATGTGGGGCGGCTGTGGCTCAGGAGGTGGAAGGCCGGTGGTTTGATCCCTGGCTCCTCTAGTCCACATATCGAAGTGTCTTTGGGCAAGGGGTGTGTGTGTGTGTGTGTGTGTGTGTGTGTGTGTGTGTGTGTGTGTGTGTGTGTGTGTGTGTAAGTACGTATAGAAAAGAACGCTGTTTGCATGTGTGCGAGAACGGGTGAATGTGGCATGTAGTGTAAAGCGATTTGAGTGGCCGATAAAACTAGAAAAGCGCTATAAAAGTGCAGCCCAGTTATTCCCCCACTTTTTGTCCACTTTCCTGTCAACACTCTACTGTACTTAAGAAAATAAAATCATCTGTCTATATATTTTTTTTTCACAGCAATCCGTCCAATAATAGGTGAGAGATTTCAGCCTGCGCTGACTGTAGTGGACCGAACGACCGACAGGGTCAGGTTTTACCAAAGAATATGACTGAAACGTTTTATCACAAGAAAACTTGCTGTAAGTGGAAAACTTGCTATTGGTGGAAAACTTGCTATAAGTGAAAAGCTTGCGTTAGGAGACTCCATCATTCAGCATTCATTGAATAGCTATTAGAGTTTGCTCGATCTTATTTGAGTCCTTCTTTTCAGCTCCACATGCAACAGAGGAGAATGGCTCATTGGTGATTCGTATAAGGGGTAATTGACTTCATTTTTCATTCAACCCACATGGCTCCAGGCTCTTTCAGGACAGTTTTAGCCTCCACTTTTCCCTTTCTATGGGGTATTTAGATTTTTTCATCTTTTTTCAAATAGAGCCATGCTTGAGCACTGAGGTCCAAGTCTTTGAGAGGTGGGACCTGGATGACAGCTTTTGAACCGGCGGATTGCTCAACAGATTAGAGGTTTAATGTTCCAGATGTACATTCTACCTCAGCTGCATCCATAATGAAAACTGCCGCTGGCGTGATGGTACAGTAAGGAGAGACAGAAACACAGTCATTCTCAATGGAAAGGGGAAGGTTTGACTCCTCAGTTGCTGTTTGTTGGTATGTGAGCACTTCAGAGGAGAGAACCACTCTAGGAAGCCACGCAGGCTGATAGCGCCGTGTTCAAGTTTCACACCTGGCCTGAGGGAGTTACTGATAGTGAAAGTGGATATTATACCTTCAACAAGTCAGCAGGTACGATATGTGAAGGTTAATATAGAGGACTGTGGGATTATGAAACCAGTTTCTGGTTTGTTTCAAAGCGTAAATTTACTCATTTGTCAAATAGTAAGTGCAATGTAATCCTGTTATTCATTATCTAAATGCTCTCTGTGTGGTGTATCTGCAGTACGCACATTTTCTATATTTTTGCTCCTTTGCTCTCTCTCATCTTTGTCTTATTCTGCAAACATAGAGATTTAATCATCTTGTCTATCTCTGCCAGCGCTCAGCTTTGCCCTGCCTAAGGAGCTTTGGCTGCAGAGGTCAGTGTCCTGTGATAAATCACTTCGTAAAACCTTTTCTTTTTTCTTTTTTGGTTTAATACACGGTATTCCCACTGGATCTTTCTGTTTCTTTCAGCCATGTTTTAATTCAGGTTTAATTCATACAGCTTATTCTCTAGTAAGTAACACTGCAAGTATTTTTATTATCAGTGAATCGATAATTTTCTCAATATTTATTTAGCCTATAAAATGTTAACAAAAAATGACAGAAGCCAAACACTAGTTCTCAGAGCCCCAAGGGATCTTTTCAAATTACTTATTTTGTCTGACAAAATTAAAAACACACACAGCACAACCACAAGTATTAACTTCACAGTGAAATGAAACACATCTTTCAATTTGAAAAATTTGAAACCAACATTTCTTTTAACTTAAGCGACTTAGACAGTTAATTAAAATGATTACAATTATAGTAGTAGTTATAATAATTCTAATTATATTACATTTATAATAAAAAATATATAAAACATGATATTGAAAATTATAACAGCAAATTGACATCTTGAAGAAAACTGGAGGGGACATATGAAGCCCAAGTGCAGATGGGACGTCCCTGTCCTGCCTCGATTACGTTTGTGTTATTTCACACCTGAAGAGAGTCTCAAAACTAATTCCAGCGTCACAGTGACCAACAGGGAGAAGGTCAAAACAAGTTATCTCTGAACTATGAGGGGCAAAAGTTCAAAATACCTGCACTCAAGTACGTACTTATGAAACTATTAGAGCCCGACCCATATATCAGGCAGCATTGGCCTATCACAAAATATCTGTATCAGCGTATATGTTGGCCAATATGGAAACTTTTTTTTTTTTTTTTACAGAACATGATGCAGAATAAGATGTTTGGGGTGATTTAGAATTGGTGTCTTCACATAGTTTTGCCCAGCAGAGCGCCGAACGGACTCCATAGTGTACAATACTCTCAGCACTGTCTGCAGCACATGTGGCAGAGTACGCATCGCAGCTGGTGCGGAGCCATGCAGCGTCTTCACGGTATGTAGCTAACTAGTTCGTGAAATACATGGGTGGAAGGTTAATAAACAACGACCCCCATCATTTTCCTTTTTCAATATAACTCTAATGTACTGTGTGTGTGTGTGTGTGTGAGAGAATGATGCAGTAAGCCCAATACACATTTGCCATTTCGATATGGACTTTGTTGGGCGTACTGGCATTTGTGATTTTTGCACACCTGCGTACCGCTACTCCTTACCGTGTACTACGTCGTACGTATGTGGGGGTGTACGTGTCGTTGTCGTTGTAAATATCAGGCTCAATTGCTCTTCAGACTTCAGACTTTTGCTCTGTCCTTCAAGATCTTCTGGCGGTGAAGAGTCTGTCATCACAGTCCAGAAGTGATGTGGAGACAGCAGGAGCCAGTCAGAATTGAGTGTACGCCAACCAGCTGGCAGTTGGCAGTTTTCATGTACAAGGTCCTTCTGAGCTGGCACAAAAATATCTCAGAGCTCACTTTGCCGGTCCACACTCTGTTTATGTCTGTGTACTTTAAACTTTGGAGTTTCTTCAACTAGTTTTTTTTTGTCATTCCATACTTTTCTTTTTCTTTTTTTGTTTTTATCATTAGAAATTTTGTTTCTTAAACGTATTCAGCTCAATTTCTTATGTAATGTCTTTGTGTATAAAAAAACAAACGCTAAATGCAAAAAAAATGGCTCGCTTTTTGAAGCTGCTACAAAACAAGGCATGAGTAAAACATTTGAAGGCTGATTTTCAAGACTTATTATCCTGAAGTTTGTACAAATTTCAGTCTAAAGAATACGTGATTCTCCTAGAAAAGTTTTTCCCAATAAGAGTTATTCGAGGCAGAATGGAGAAGACTTTGAAACAGTATTTAGACCATAAGAATCTGACTTCATGATCTGATCTGATCATTAAAATGCAAATAAGAATGTACAATGTACTTTATCATTATATCTGTTTTAATGTGCTTGCGCTCTTTGCTTCCATGTATTTAAGTATTTTATCATGTTTTATGTAACCGTTTTTTTTTTTTCTTTTTAACACTACATTAAGTACATAAATGGACAGAATTAAATCTTTTAATCTGTTGATGTTTTTTTCCCCGACAGTTATTCCACAAAACAACATGCGAGAATAATTTTTTTTTTTAAGTGGGGATTAGACATCAGAAATGAAATCTAAATTTGAGTATTTAGTGTGTGTAAATGATGAGCCAAACTCAAGCCAAACAGTTCATCATTTCTCTAATCAAGAAAGTCAAAAACCACTTCCCATCATGAAGCTGTATATTTGTACTGTGCAGGCTACTGGTTTAGACACTGGAACCTCTTTTTTAATTCCATTTCAAATGCTGAGGAAAGTCACCATGGTAACAAGAAGGCAGTCTGTTGTTGCAGATGACAGCAATGCTGTCAGGTTTTTGTTTTGTTTTTTTTCTTCTTTTCTTTTCTCACAGCAAGAGAATGGCGGTGTTTTATATGCACAGAACCTGCAAAGAGTGGAGGTGTTCCAGTAGTGTAGCTGGTACTTTTTTAAAGTCTCAGCAACTTTGAATGCTGGGGCTTTCACTGCTTGTGTTTTGCTTACAGATAAATGCACAATGCATGAGTTCTAGTTTGTTGGCTTGGTTTTAAGCACAAAATTAAAGGAGAGTTAATCAGAAATTAACGGAACATTAGAAACAGACGCTGATGTTTCTGTTTCAAAAAATTTAATATTCAGAAACTTTTTGGTCCTCTCACCCTTCCTGTCATTACCTCAGTTCAATGCACATGAACTCCTCATTACAGCACTACTAGACCTTTTGGTTTGTCACTGTCCAGTAATAACCTTGTTCTTTTGTATTTTTCTGACTTGGATTTAAAAGGGTTTCGGTGTAATTCAGGCATGAGCGGGAAATCCTTCAGCTATTATCAGTTTAGTTAAAAAATGATTTCACCTGTATCATGAATTCTCCGTGCACAGGTAATTGCCCAGTCTCAAATAATAACCAACCACGATAAAAGAGAAATTCTGAATATTGACCAGGATAATGAGTATTCTAGTAAAATGAGGGAAATTTAAAAAAAAAAATAATAATAATTAAAAAAAAAAAAAAGCTTGTCTTTGTACTTACGGGAAAAAAATATTGAAAATTGGACATGAAGACACTTTACATAGTCAGCTCATATTGGAGAATGTACAGTCATATTTTTGTCCGTGTTTTAGGCTGTGAAATTACAAACGTCATCCATCCTTAAGATGAGAGCATGGGAATAGCAGTGTTTTATATGCACAGAACCTGCAAAGAGTGGAGGTGTTCACGTAGTACAGCTGGGACTTTTTTTGATAAGTCTCAACAACTTTGACTGATGGGGCTTTCAGTGCTTGTGTTTTGTTTACAGATAAATGCAGAATGCACGAGTTCTAGTTTGTTGGCTGGGTTGTAAGCACGAAATTAAATGTGAAATTACAAATGTCATCCATCCTTAAGAAGAGAACACACGATGATGGTCCAAACAGTACTTCATTTACAGTCGGGCCCAGAGTCTCAGTGCCAATATGCCCATCACATAATCATTATTATTGTAATCAAACACCGTCAAGTTAAAGCTGTTGAGTCGGTGCTTTAACTTCATAGTAATCTTTTCAGTTCAAATCCAGTAGATCCCTTGATTCACAAAAAACTCTCAATCTAGATCCAGCTGCACTGAATAACCTCTGGGCAACCATTTTGCACAAAGTCCAGTCAGGGCCTCAAATGCACCACAGCAGTTAGACTACTCTCCTATAAGGGTTACAAATGACTTATTAGTGTTGTATCATCTGGAAATCCAAGCTATAATAGAAATTAAACGCTTAGTTGATTAACAGAAAACAAATGGGCGATAATTTTGATGATCCATAAATGCAAGAGTCACTGTCTAAGAAAAAATGCCAAATTTAAAGGCTTCTAACTTCTTAAATGTAAATATTTGCTGGTTTTCTTATTTTTTTGTGATTGTAAATTTTATAATATTGGGTTTTGGACTATTGTTTGGACAAAAATAGACATTTGATGACACGACCTGGGACAAAAATAAAAGGTTTGCCAAAGACACCTTGTAGACACTCTGTGTCTCGGTCTGAGTGAATAGAGGATGACAACTGGATGTTCCTCGCTTTACTTCTTGCCCTGCCCTCGTACAAGTCACCCATATATTTTGCTCGCCATACAAACCATTTGAAAAAGCTCTAGTAAACCTACAGTTCATATGATTAAACCATGATGTTGGATGAAGTAACTCTGGGGGTAATCTTGTGGTTGTGGGATAAACGCACAGCAGGGTTACCAAAAGTGCAAGGCCAGAGCAAAGCTTGGATCCTGATTGGCACAGACATCAGGGTCAAGCTCAGACAATACTGACTGACATGTCTGCCGCTCAACAGCTACAGGGCTGTTCGCTCAGGGCCACAGGTTCATCACCATTGCAAATTCTGGTTCTATCTATATCTGCTCCTGCATATATTTGGACACATACACACAAGCTCTAGCTCTGTTTCACAAAGCTTGTGACGTGCATGTTGAACATAGATCAATAGTCTTATCCTTTTAAATCAGCCAGTCACTGTTCATATTAAGTAAAAACTGAAAATACATAGGACTTTGTGTTTTTCTGTCAGTTCTTCTTTAACAGACTGAATCTTCCAGAGTTTCAGCCACCATAGAATCACAGCACTGCGGTGTTTGTGTCACATCTGGCAGAAATACAATTCCTTGAGAAATTTTGCTTGTATTTAAGGATGCAACTTAAAAAAAAATTTTCATCATCGATAAAGCTTTTGATTATTTTTTTAAAATAATTACCAGTTTTTTCTATAAAATCCCAGCACACGGTGGAACATGCCCATTATAATTTCCTAAAGACTAAGGTGACATCTTTAAATGTCTGAATTTTAGACCGTTGGTCAGACGGAAAAAGAAAATTAAAAACAATCAGTCTTCTATCATGTATGTCAAAGAAAAGCATCAAATCCTCACATTTGAGAAGCGCAAAACAGTATATTTACCATTTTTGTGTTAAAAAAAAAGACAGGATTATTTGAATTTAAAATAGTTGCATATTAATCTTCTGTCAATCAACTAATCGATTCATGAACTCGATTAGAAGTTGAAGTCTAATGCAAGGTCATGTTTTTCCTTTTGTTGTATTATGTGTAGAATTTATTTATTCTTATCAAATAAAGGATAAGTTTGGCATTACTATATATTTTTCTCACTGCCATCGAATGCCATGAAAAAAACTCAAAACTATCAGTGTTTTAGTCCAGTTCTCAGTACTTTACAACTTCCCTGCCTTGTCCATGGGCTCCCACCCCCCAAGCCATTGGTTCCTACTGAAAGTCATTTAAAAAAACCAAAAAAAAAAAAAACAGCTCATAAATAAATAAATACTGTGTATGTAATTTAACTTTAAAAAGGATTCAGTCTTTTACTAAAACAGGAATCGGTGCATTTGTTGGCCTATGTCGGCAGCAGATTGATACACATTTGGTGCTGTGTGAGTATTTCTGCAGGACAGTGTATCTGGGATTGAGTCAAAAGACTACAGTGGTTGTTTTCATGGTGTCAACCGGTGACACACTGTACTTCACTGAAGTGTTTCTAGTAGTGTCTGGACAACAATCTACCCTATGGTACAGAGGAATAAGATTTATTGAGCTTTGGCTCCACAAACCGTACTTGTTAGTAATAAAAATGAGAAAACGAATATCACCAGACTTATCCTTTACAAACAGAAATACAAGTGTCACTGCTTTTTGTCAGTAACTCGGGGCTTCTTTTGGGATTCCTCTATATGGAGCTTGAGTGTGCTCTCAAGCTTAAAAAGACACACTATACAGTCACCTGAGAGTCGACTTTTCCAAACACTGTCACATTGCCATCTTCCAGAAAGAAATTTCCTGTGGGGTAAAGCATGCTCTGGCCTACACACAAACCCATATACCAAAAGGAAATTTCAAATCATATTTATTACATCAGCAGCTGAATCTCAATATGCCCAAAGGACTTATAGATGGATATAGGAATACTACATCAGGCGGAAGGCTTTAATTTGCCTGTATTATAAGAAAATGCAGGTACTGCAGAGCAAAACAATGAGGTCTGCAGCTGCCATCTTTGCAACTGACATAATAACAACAACACAGACTCATTTCTCATCCAAAGCCAAGTACTAGCAGTACTCGGATTTAATAGCTGCCCAGCTGCAATATAAGTGATTTTACAGTTTATTTTGCAGGAATCAGTAGCTGCTGGGAACCTTTGAAATGCAAATATCAATATAAAAACCGGGAGGCAAATTAATAAGAGCTGTTTCACACGAAGCACATCAGTCCTATAGGAACCCCCCCCCCCAAACATCTGCTCTCACCTCTGGTGCCCGCAGGAGGGTTAGGTGCAGCAGATTAGACAAACACATGTGATCAAAATAATAAGAAACAAGATTTTTTTTTTTGCAACAGTGTTCAAAGCTTTTTCACAAATTACAAACACTAACTTTATTTTGGAAATAATGAATCTGTCTATCTTGAATAAACCTGGTTAAATAACTAAGAACGGTCAAAAAAACAAAACTGCAACAGTCTGTCAGTTTAAAAAAAGAAATTCAGAGGTGAAGCCGTTTTTAAAATGCCAGTTATAACAAGCACACGGATCCATTCTCAAGAAGTCCGGGCAGCAAAGTCACAATCCCCTTTTGATTTTGAGTCTCAACTATTGGGACAACTGAGGTGTCTTTGCTGGAGGATTTAAGAGCCAAGAGACAGCTCATTTCCCCTGGATGTGTCTGTCTCTGAATACATGTTCTCAGGTGGTAACAGTGACCTCAGGTTGTGTAAATTTAGGTGAGAGAAATTTTGGGGAATCAGTTGCAATGCAGCGCAGAGGGTCAAGACCCAAAAAACACCTAGAACAAATCAAAAAACAGCACTACACCATAAAAGGCTGGTCTGTGTACATATTCATTATCAATATGCCTTCTATTGGAAGGTGTTTTGACATGTAGTGTCGGAAAAGCACAGGCATAATTAATGAAAAGACTGATGGTTCAACTCAGTGTTGCTGCTGCAGTTACAAGGTCCTGGCATTGCTCACTGCGACACCTGAATAGAGCACCCACAGTTTTTCCTTTTATGACGAATGAAAATGTGTGCTCTGAAAAAAGCCCATGGGTAAATGACTCTTTGGACCAGAAACCTGAGACTAAACAGATGTGATCAGTGAAACGGATGAAACTTGATTATCTGCAGAGACTGAATGAATTCCGTGTGACAGAAAACCCATGTTTTCTCTCGTGGTCTACATGAGGGAAAAGGAGCTGTGGACCGTCTGCTGCTTGTCTTCTCTGTCACACAGCATTTATTCAGTCTCTGTAGGTAATTAGGTGTCATCTGTATTATTAATTACATATGTTAATGTCTCTGACTCCCCTCAGTAATTTTTTTTTTTTTTTAAGTTTACTCATATCACTGAAAACCTACAAAGGGCACAGGTGCATTAAACGACGTAGATGAGTCGTCTTAAATGTCAAGGTGGGTTCAACATGTGTGAATAGCTTTCAGCATCCTATCCTATCCTATCCTATCCTATTCCATCCTCATACAGTCACTACTGCTGCTACAGTAGCTAGGAACCTTGCTGTTTCATAATGGCCAAGTGGTGATTTTAATCAAGAACCTAAATAAACTTAAACAAATGAATAGTTTTTCAATTGGTCAATCCATCTCCTCTGTCCACCGTCTGCAGAATATCTTGTGCCGCAGATAGGATCCACTTGTGTCTTTCTTTTTTAAACAAAACGTGGTTGGCTGTGCAAGAAAAATAAAGCCATCAGTTAGTGCGAATCAGCAGGTGTTTTTTCATGGAACCTTTTTGTCTCACAAGGACAATCTAACACACAATGCATCTGTTAGAAGAGGAATGTGAAAGCTTTCATGAACTGCCTATAGGTTGAAACCCCACTGTGTCATACCAGCTAAAACAGGGAGTGGAAGCAAAGGACGGATGTAAACTGTTAATTTTCTCCCTCTCGTCACTCCATTCCTTTGAGTGCGTGGATTGTCATACTTTTCAGCAGCTCTGTCTATGTACAGTAAATGTTCAGCTGCTTTACAGAGGTGCTTTCACACTGGTGACAGCCTTCTGATATTGACAGATGATTACTATGGAAGTGCAGTCCTGCATCCTGCCTCTTGAAATCTCTTTCACCTCAGTTTATAACGTGTCTCATGCCAGCTGCAAAGCACAATCAGAGATGCTGACTGTTGTTGAGTATTTTCAGCTAAATTAAAATACAGCTGTTTAATCTGTCTCACTCCCGGCCAGGCTTTATCACTGGATGTTTAAAGATAACACAGGTCCTCGATAAGAGCTTTAGCCTTCCATATAACAGTTTTTACGCATTAAAGAAGTAATAATGTCAGCTGTGCTTTTTTTTTTTTTGTCGTTTGCAACCTTCTCAGAGTAATTACAGGTGTGCTTGATTGAACCTCCAAGATATAATTCATTTTATATTACAAACGTGAGCACTAGGAATTAGAACACATTTCTTATGTAGTGTCAATAAGTTTGTCATTATAAAGCTCAGAAAGGCTTTACATATGTATACATTTTTATTTACTGTTGAGTGTTGTATTGTATTTAAACTGGCAAGTTTTTCTGTCATGTCGTGCACTTGTTTCTACCTGTTTCAGAGAGCAAGGAGGTGTAGTAGGTGTAGTTTCACAGCAACGTGGTTTCTAAAGGCTCAGGGGGGGGACAGAAAATACCAAAGGTCCATTTAAATCACCTCTTCACCCTGAAATGTTGTTGTTGTTGTTGTTGTGAGTCAGATGATGAATAACGCTGCTTTTGTTTATGCTTTTAAGTAAAACATTACGATGGTTGGTTGGTCGTCATGTGAACTACTGTTTAATGATCATCCTTTAAAAATTTTTATTAGCATGATGTATTTAGCAGTCCGGACGGATTTTGTTGTCTGTTGTGTTTTGTAGCTTCTGGACTAAGTTCGGTTGGTTGTCAGTGACAGCGTAATAGTGATGCTGTGGGAAAGCACCTTCCTTTACCTGCCTATACAGGAGGCCAGCTCCCCTGTGGCAGAGCTTCTTTGAACATGAGTAGGTTTGGATAATATCTGGGTTGGGAGTTAAGCTATCGTTGTTGAATTATTAATTGACTGTGATAAGGAATTATTATGTCTAGATTCATATTTTATGTTTATCCTTTTTTCCTTTTGTCAGACACACCAATTCAAACTTTACCTTACTCAAAGGATGGACTGGAATCCGTTGGCGTTTGCTCATTCTACCTAACAGAAAAGTCATTGAGCTGATTGGTATTCCTGGAGCCAGACTATCTTTAGGATAACAGTATTCTACCTAAATAATTTACAGACTACTAGATCACTGTATGTAGACTTTTGTGTTTTAGAGACCTGCTTTCATGAACAAGTTCTTGCACACCATAAAGTCTTATAGTGCTTTTAGACAGCGAGCGGTTATAGCATCTTTCGCTGCAGGGCAACGACTGTCTTTTAAATGGATGGCAGCAGGGCACAACTCCCACGCTCCAGCTACGGCTGAAGTCCCCATCCAGCTACTCTAATCACATCACAGCGACATAAAGTGGGTTGTAGCTGAAAATGGAGATGGCTGATGATAAACATAGTAAGTTTAAGAGACTATCTCTGTCAATTGATACATTTGGAACTTGAATACCAGTAAAAATTGGCTCCTGCTTTGTTTTCCTTGATGTGTTTTCTGTCGTTAACACAGCAACCTAGCCAAAGCTGCAGCTTTTCCAGAAAATCAAGTTACAAATTTATGTACACCTCCATCCACTACTGTTGTGTGAATATTAGAAAATGGTGCATTGACATAAACAGCTGGCGGCTGATGAAGCATGCAAGTAATCAACAGTATGTGGTATTCTCTGGCTCCTCTATGAATTAGGAAAAAAAAAAAAATACTGGATTGAAACAATAACAGAGCCAATCCTGGCACAAGAGAAAATAAATACCCCACTAATAGTGTTTGAAATCTAATGTGTGAATTTTCCCAGGTTCATAAAATTATATTAAAAGGAAACTATTACTCAACCAGCACAGGAACCCGCAGTGAAAATCACCACTCACTTCATGCATTCCAGATGCCATGTGAATAAAACAGATGTGATGACGTGCTGCTGGATTCGGGAGAACAGTGAACTTGCAGGTTTTTTGTTTTTTATTTTTTTGGTAGCTCAGTAATATTACTGCTTGCTAATCAAAGGTATGAGTGTTCCTTGTTCAGATAGTTGTCTCGACATATTTGATAAGTCTGTGATTGGTCCCTTGTTGTACAACATTACTTCTAATATTAATTCCTTCTACAAAGAGAACTGATGCGAAATATTTATCACGGCAATGCGGACTCTGACGTGAGAGAGAGCTAAATTTTTAGTCGCTTTCATTAAAGGCGGCAAGATGTGTCAGAGCAGCAAGAATTTCAATTAGTCCCTCTGAAAAAGTGAACGATGGACAGCATGGACTGACGCTTGACTTAACCAAAACTCTTTGTTCTAAATTTGATAAAATTGTCAATAATGGTAGCATTACACGTTAGAATGTATTCGATAGAAAGGCATTTCAAGGTAAAATTGCGATCAAATGGATTCTTTTGCCCGTAAATGGCACACAGAAATGAGAGCTTAATTCGAGTGGAATTGAAAGAGCCAGTGGTTCAGGGTGCGTGTCAATTCATAAATGAGAGGACACTGATTTTCCAAAGGCCAAAGTGTTATTGCCTGCTGAGTGTCCTCCAGCACCCTTTCCAACACTTGAGACATCCTTAAAAGCCAACATTTTGAGGGAAATATTGACTGTTATCATGTCTGAGCCATAAAGGTGAATATCACTTCTGGTTTGCTTATGAGACTGTGCTGTGTGCTATAAAGCTGCTAACTTCTCATCTATAAACAAGGTTTTTTTATTTTGTCCAAGTCATCTCCATCCACTGCCGTTAAGTGAATATTTGTTGATTGGTTCCTCGAGATAAACGGTTGTCGGAGCTCATTTGTGGCATCTATGTTTGGTTCATGTATTAGTTTGAGGAAGGGTATTCTCCTCATCACTCCACACAGATGGGACGTTTTCATCTGCTGTTTTTTCTCTCTTTAAGTGGACGTTTAAGTCTCATGCTTCATCTACATCATTATTTGTTCACCTAATCATTTTTTTTTTTTTTGCACTTAATCACATCTTGCTTTTCAACTTCAACATCAACTTTTCCAAGCACAGCCGAGCATAAAAACATTGTGCGATATTTTGAGACCTTTTTGAATTTTCGATGTTTCCATTCAGGTTTAAATAAAAATATAAAAACAGGTTACTTCAGTACCAGCTCTAATAAAACAGCCCTTATCATGGAAGCTTCAGGTTAAAGGCTTGAAGGCTCAATGAGCGTTTCCGATATATCTCCTTTGACCTTTTTTTATTTATTTTTTTTTTCATTCATAATATCATCATGCAGACGATATAAAGAAATGATACATAACTCAAAAGAGTGAATCAACAGTTCATTGATTGTGACTGACTTTAAAGACAGTACAAAAGATATAACACATAATGACAAGGAAAGTTAACCGAAATAAAATACAACCAAATTAAAGTTTATAAAGAAACAAAAGAATGACAGACAGGAGTACGAGTTACAGTTTGGTTTTTATACAGAAATAAATAGCTCCAAATTTAACCAAAAGCAAAACAGATGAGTTGATATAAACAAGTAACAAGTTTAGAGTTGCAGACCTTGGATCTTCTGAAAATTTGGTTCCAGTTGCTATCTATGGAGCAGAGGATGTAAAATCTTAGTTATGTTTTAATTTTTAAATTTTTTTTTTAAGCCTCAGTAGAACAGTAAGCAGAGCAGCCCCAGGGTATGTATTTTATACCATGTAGTACTTTAAGGACGTTAATAGTATTTTAATATCAGTCCTTTGACTCACACTCATCTGAAAAGTGGACTAATGTGCGCTGTTTTTTACAAAGAACTCGGGCAGCAATGTTCTCAGGGAGCTTCAGCTGTTTGTAGAAATGTATGATCAAACCATTACAGCTGAAGAGCATGTTCTAACATAAGGATGAAAACACTTTTCAGCCATTCGTGTTAATCATATGAAATTATTCAGGCCTGGAATTCACACCTCAGATTTAAGATTAGGACTCCGTGTATACTTTTGCCTTGAGACCTCCCTTCATCAATCACAGTCCTGCCAACAAAGCAAACCAAACCAAAACAAGGTTAATACACCACAGCCCACTTGAGGGCGCCAACAGCTTCAGTGTTTGCTTTTCCAAAACTGGTACCTGCTGTGAAATCACATCATAGGTGTGTAACCAGAAATACAACATGATGATGAGGAGTTCAGCATCAGGTTCTGGCTGGTCTAAAGGAAGGCAATGTCTATCAGTTGGTTAAATATCTTTTACAAGAGCGTCGGGGCAAAGACAGGGAGCAACACAATTGATAGGGTTGCAGACATAGTACATATAACAATTTACAATTAAAATAAAGAATGGATTACAGAATCATAAAATTTCAAAAATATTGATCAAATCAACTTTAGGGAACAAACGGGCAATATGAATCAGACAAAACATCTACAGTCAGATATGCCGTCTCCAATTTTTAAAATGACTTTAAATGCATCCAGTGAGATGAGTTCTCTAGGATTCAGGTAACTGATTCCAAGCAGAGGGAACAGCATACTTAAATGCTCTTTTTCCCAATGCAGCGTGGGATTTAGGGATAGAGAGGTTTTTTTCACCAATTGCTGGATGTCATGCGTAAGAGAGAGGGAATCGGCCTTTACAATACCTACATATTTGTACTGAGATACAGACTCAATCTCAGAGCCCTAAAAAGTGGTGACAGACGGAAGGCTCTGTGACTTTGATTTTTCATGTCATGCTTTATCCTGGACCAGTGAACATCTTTTATATTGACCTTTTAGCTCTCAGTTTATTCTGTTTCCAACCAGTAAACAAATTATTTTCTACCTTAGCTTTTCATCTTTTTTCGACTGTGGAGCTGAAACAATCTAATTTTTTTATCCCTTTGGCTTCTCTGCTTATTCTTCAGCTACAGAGTAAACGTTGTACAACAGTGAACTGCAGCCAGACAAGCACTTAACAGAGAAGGAGGAGGAGGAGGAGGATGGAGATGATGTATCACAGTATGGAGGGCGCACAGTGAGCTGAGCAATCCTTTGGTTTATTTTGCTGTTTTGACAATGACCTAGAATAACAACAAGCAGTTTCTGAGCATATCAGAGCACCAGGATGGTTAAGAAAGCATTGTGCTGATCCTCTCTCCCTCATCCTCAGAGCCCCATCTGGGTTCACTGGGCTAGCTGAATATCTGTGCATCCAGGCGGCCCGCAGCCAGGCTCGATTTTTTTTTTTTTTTTTTTTTTGCAACAACATGCTCGGACACCGTCACAGCTTTGAAGGGTACAAACTGAATAAAGGCTCATGTCGTGCTGTGGAGCTTTGATGCCAGCAGAGTGATTGTTTCACAGAGGCAGTGGTTAAGAGATCAGGAGCAGAGACACGTTTCTTCACAGGTGAGCAGACAAACTGTACAGCCCCCCCCCCTCCATCTGTCCCAGATCACACAAACATCCTTTTATCAACTGAAACATAACAGTTGTGTTTACCTGAGCACATTAGATGTGAAGTTATGTAACCTTTCGCAGCGGCATAGCTGATCTGATCTGATTACTTGAGCTAATTATCAGTGGGAGCTGAAGAAACGTAATCGTTGTAATTTTTCGGTGAAACCCAGCTATGTTGATTAATTACCAGCTTAATGTCGCATGAAGCTGTTTGTTGATCTGAGGTCAGTTTGCACTGTGGCCGCTGGTGTTCTCGGTAATGGGGTGCCCCAACCTGAAATTGATCTTTTTAGTATTTTGTAACAACACAACATCCAGGCTCCGAGGTTCATTCAGTCGTGGAAAAAATATTCAGGGCTTTCACCCGAGTAAAAGTAGAAATACCACAAGGCAGAAATACTCTGTTACATCTAAAAGTCATGTTTTCAAAGTTTTACTTAAGTAAAAGTATTAGCATGAAAATATATTTAAAGTAAAAAAGTAAAAGTATTCATTAGACAGAGTGGCCCATTTCATAATAATGTATATTACTGGATTATAATTATATTGATGCGTTAATGTATATGTCACTTTAACGTTGCAGCTGGTAAAGGTGAGTCTAATTTAATTACTTTATATACTGCACTGTAGTTTAATGTATAACAATACATCCTAATTTATTTGTTCATTATGTTTTGTATTAATAATTCGAAACTGTGAATTACCGTAACTATTAACTGAAGCTTTAGAATAGTGGAGTAAAAATACAGTAGTTGCTTCTGAATTGTAGAGTAGAAGTATAAAGTAGCATAAAATGGAATTACTTCAATAAGGAACGAGTACCTCAGAATTGTTCTCGGGTAGAGTACTTGAATAAATGTGCGCGCTTACTTTCCACTGCTGGTTCTGTTGAAATGATGTTTCACCAGCATTTAAAGGGTAAGACTGGCAAAATTCTCTATTTATCTTATTGTTAAATAATCCCACGAAAAGACCATCACCCAGTGACAATTTAGTCCGCTCTCAGCACCTTCCAACAGCCATAGCTGCAGATCAGTACACATCTGGTGCCCTAGTGAGCATTTCTGTTAGGATGGCGTCCAGATTTTAATAGTCTCTGGTCAACAATGGCGCTCTGTGGCACGGAGGACTAAGATACATCAGGCTTTGGAAATGCAGACATTACTTGTTAGTGGGGTCAAGTCTGGTCTGGTCATGGGATTTGTTGATAATAAGAAAATAATAAAATATCAGCAGACTTTTTAAATGTCTCTTAAAATATAGCAGGTCCCAACTTCTCCTTAAAATTCCTTAAATTGTATTAAATCCTGTGTTGTTTAAAGAACAGTTATATGTAACCTCAAGATCTAAAAAGACTTACATTTTTTCCGCCGACTTGTAACAAGGACGTCATGACTTACTTGGCAGTTTTTGTGGTAGAAAAAAAAAAGCGTTGGAGTAACAGTGTAATCCAGTGTCCGACTGTGCGCTCAAAATGTTTCTATAACTCGTATTTATGCTGAAATATGTCAAAGTTGTGCTCTTGACTCACTCCCGTGAGAGTCTGCCATGTACTTACTTAATGAGGAAAGATCATCTTCAGCTCTTGTATCTCTTCTCTCTGAGCTGAAAGCTTCTCCCTCTACACCGTCTTTCGCTGTTTGTGCATCACTGAAGAGGCTGATATTGTACATTTGCCTGAAGCCTTGGTTTGTCTCCTCCTTAGCTGGTACACATTAGTCAGCTAACTAATGTCGTGCACATGGCATGGAGGCTGTATTTGTCTGTAAACATTAATTGCAACCCACTTTTTGCCTCTTTTCATATCTGTGGGGTTTTCACTGTATTCATCCCGTCTTTCTGAATACCTTTCTGTTGTACTGTCATATTCTGTTCTGTCTTTTCTCATTTACTATTTTTTTTTATTGAATTTATTTGATTTTTTTCATTCATCAGTGGCTGATTGTCTACCCATACCTCCTCTATGACTCTTATAGTACGTCATCTGTAATCCTATACTTCAAAGGACCTTTATTGATAAAATGCACTCAGTACAGGCCAATCACATGTCTTTTTTAAATGCAGATGTTGACCCCCAAACCTGTATTTTTTAACCTTTTTTGACTGAACCTTTAAAATGAAATGAAGTCTACTTGTGAGCCCTCATCATCTGTTGCATTGTCTACCGGTAGTGACCAGTTCAACCAAAGAGTGGTTAATCTTAATAATTCACAGGATAAATACAAAGTTTAGAGGAAATCTGAAAAAAACGAGCAGAACTTTGGATCGTAGAAATTAGGTTAACACTTTATGTTATAGGTCTTGTATTTTCCAGCGAATTTCCTGGAAACTTTCCTCATAAATTCCTAAACAATTAGCTGGTATTTAACTGTTTACTACTTCTTAATCTCCAAGAAAGGCCTATCCAGTTCGTTACTAATTAAAAGGGAAATGGTGTTAATTTGTATAGTTGTTAAGAATCCGCTCGTTACATTTTGAGCTCTAAAAAAAAGAAGGAAATTATGTAGTAGGTAAGTTAAAAAGAGTTGATTAAAACATGTCAATACCCATAAGAGTTTCCTGGGTACACTAATAAAAACTTGAATTTATTTTTACATGCCCAGTGTCTGAAATTTCGGTAGAAATATGTTTGTAGGTATACCTGCAGAGTCTGCGAAATTTTATGCTAATTAGCACTAAACACAAAGTACAGCTTAGGTTGATGTCGTTAGTTTTGAAAGTATTTGGTCAAAGTGCCGGACGAATTAAAACTTTGGCCTGAGTACTGGGGTTGGCACTAGTACTGGTACCAGTACCAGTAGTGGGGTCAGTACACTGTATCTGTCAGTACTGTTGGTGGTGGTAGTGGTACAGATTGCAGTAGTAGTAGCGGTGTTAGTAGCACTAGTTTAGTGGTACATGTTGTGGTGGTGGTAGCAGTAATGATGTTACTAGTGCAGTAGCAGTTGTAGCGGTAGTAGTACAATTTGTTATAGTAGTGGTTGCAGTTACAGTAGAAGAAACGGTAGTAGTGTTGGTGGTGGTGGTGTTAGTACAAGTGTAGAATTGACGACAGAAGAAAATGTCAAGGTCTGAATCTAAAATAGGTCCTCACAAAAGATAGAAGTACATGAATGCACACACAAACACACACTCTATCTGTCTTCCACAGCTCTTGTTAGTCCTCCAGTGGAAACAAAAAGCAGTTATCTTTTATACAGACCCTGTATTCAAGCCATTAATTTTGTTCTTCTGTAATTTACTGATCTGTACTTATCTGCTAATCAACTGATTAGATCGAGAGAGGTGAACTAATATGAACATATCATACCGGTACTGCATTGATTACCTCCTGTCAATAATATTAGACTTTTGTTGTGTGTGTGTGTGTGTGTGTGTGTGTGTGTGTGTGTGAGTGTGTGTGTGAGAGAGAGAGAGATGTGATTATAAAAGGCTCTTTAACCCTGCACTTCTCCTACTACAAAGTAGGAGAAGTAGCAGCAGTAGTAGTAGTACTAGCAGTAGTAATAGCAGCAGCAGCAGCAGCGGTAGTAGTAGTAGTAGTGGTGGTGGCAGCAGTAGTAGTGGTGGTGGCAGCAGTAGTAGTAGCGCAGCAGCAGCGGTAGTAGTTGTACTACTAGTAGTAGTAGTAGCAGCAGTAAGTAGTAGTAGCAGTAGCAGTAGTAGCAGTACAAGTGGTTGAGGTAGTACTTCTCCGGGCTGGAGTGATTTTAATGAGGCAACACAACCTCTTGTCTGCTGGCTGTAATGCTGCTGGTCTTACACTAGAGGGAGCTACTGTATCAGAAAACATGAGGACAAGTGATGTCTGCAACTCTATGATGGGGGCAGTAGTATTTATATAGTGGTCTGCAACATACAGATAGTACTTCTATGTGCAGAATGACGAAAGACAAAATATCTGGAAACCCAAATGTATTTATGCATCTTCAGTATGTGACAGTGACAATAGTTAAAGTATTTACTATATACTAATCTTCATAGTGTCGCAGATGCACTTTAGGATTGTGGACAAACAGGAAAAAAATTAATGATGTGAGCAGACGGATGTTAAATACACTGAGATTTTCAAACGCTACTGCCAGTTGAACTTCACAAGAAGAACTTAAATTTTCCAAAATTGTGAAGCTTTAACAGCTATCATTTGTTTACATTTTTTCAAGTTCATTTTTTTGCCTACTGACATATTTAAATGTACTTAATTCTGACACTTTCTCAGCATGAACCAACAAAATACTCAAGATCAATATATGTGTGTACGATGGAATTGAGGCACAGCTCATTAGGGCTGCAACTAATGATTATTTACATTACTGAATGATTTGTCTGTAAAAATAGAAAATAAGTGGAAAATGACGGTCACAGTTTCCGAAAGCCCGAGGTCACTTCTTTACTGTTGTTTTATAGTAAAAAGGGAAAACAAACTTAGAAATGAAGCAAATCTTCACATTTGAGGACCTGGAACCAGCAAATGGTTCAAAAAATGGCATTTTTGCTTTGATAAATTACTTAATCAATAAATTAAATATCAAAATAGTTGGTTGATAGTCTTACGATCTATTAATCAACTAATCGTTGTACCATTGCAGCTCATATTCCCTCTCGTCTATCAATAATTCTGCTGATTATTTAATTGAATAATTGTTTGGTCAATAAAATGTCAGAAAATAGACCGTTAGAATTTCATAAAGCCAAAATTCGATGTATCCAAATGGCTTGTTTTGTCCAGTCACCACTAAAGTGTTACTCATATAATCTTTTTGCAAATGTTTCCACTCAGATTGAAAAGCAGCACACCGTCACTGTCCGATATTTCTGTTTATTTTTCAATATACATTTCATTTGAAAAATATAAATTCTAAAATAAACAATTTCACCTGTTCTAAAAAGTCACAAAAAGTTAATCAGAAAAAAAGGTATCAGTATTCCGTAAGCTAAAATTAACATCATTAACAGGTTTTTGATTTCATGTTGCAGATTTTTTTGTCTGACATGCTTACACAGTATGACACACTTTAAACTAACAACTCCCCACATAATACGTCCCAGACATTAAGTCCCGCTTGTTTCTACTTTCGGGTGTTGACGGCTAAAAACACTGATGTGGAGTATAAGTCACATCGTCACTTCGGCTGATGAACTCAAACGAACGGACAAAAACAAATCGAACACATTTGACCACTGATGGTACAAATTGACTTGTTGCGTTTTGGTTTGAGCCGACATGCCTTTATGTACATGATTCACAGAGGAAGGAGGCGGCTCATTCATCACAAAGTTTTTAATTTTATTTCAATAGATGTGCTGACGACAGTCGGGTCTTCCAGTTTCAAATCGAATCTGTCGCACCGCTTACACCTAACAATCAAAGTGAGAGAGTGCGTCGGTGTGCCCTTCAGAGATACAGTGGGGATACTGCAATGACGAACGGTGCTTGAGAAGCCATTCGGGCTCTTTGTCCTGTACGTAATACTGGCCAGTGAAAGTCAAGCTGTCAGATCTGAGAGGATTTAGTTTTTCTCTGCGTGACTGCGGACTTACTGGCCACTCTGTATGGAATGCTGTGAAGTAGGAAAATGCTTAAGTTTAACAGATTTTAACAGACACACAAAGTCCTAAAAACAACTGTGGATGTTTTGTTTTAAGGTGAGTTTCGAAAGTCCATCACATGGCATATGTGTTGAATAAGTTATAGGTCACTGTTCTCATCCCCTCCTGTCCATACTGGCCATGAAATGATACCTTCCTGGTGTGACTACACTGTATAAGACGGGGGACGAAATGCAGTCCTCAATTTAGCTGATGCTAATACGAGGCTTCAGCAGTCTGAGATACACAAACCAAGTGGGCATCTTCCAAGGTTACAGTCTTTGTCTTGGTGCTTCCTCAGACAGTGTTTGCTCATTGTGCTGCAGCGGAGGGAGACATCCCGTTAGTGGCATGTAGGTTTGTTGCCCTCAACGCTGGTGATAAACCTGCACACAGGCTGCCAGGACCTGTTTTTTTTTTGGGGTAATTTTTAAAAAATCAAACCTCTAAAGAACAAAGTTAGCTGGATGTATATTAACAGGATTGTTTGACAACAATATGTTCGTCTGGATTAGTTAAGTCTAAAGACCTGAATCCAGGACGGAGATACCCACTTGATTCAGCTAAAGTAGACGGCTAAAGGCTCATATTAGCTTTGGCTGAAGTTTAAAATGCATTTTTGCACAGAACAAACACTGTGGATTATAGCCTGATACTGGATTTCTGATCTTTCCAAAGCGAGATATTCCAAAATAACAATATAGCAATTTATCATATAATATACTGATAGTTTTGTTTTTGTTTTTTGTTTGTTTTTTTCAACGTAAACACATCACATCTTGATACAGATTCCTTTGGTTTGTTATTGTTTTTGTTTGTTTTTAAATTGGGACCAAGATACATTTTACAGTTGAAAAAAAATCAACCTGTCTTTGCTCTCTGGTATACAAACTATGAACGGAGGCACTGTTTTCCTCAAATATAGTTTAGCATTTCTGTCCTGCAAATTCTTGTTACCCCCTCCGCGGACATGCACACAGATGCTGATATACCATTCTAGCTCTAATGTGAATTCTGTCCCCCATCTCTGACATTGGAGTCGCACTACAAAGGGCTTGCTTTGCCAGGAGGCATAATTACAGCGACCAATAGCCCCCTCAATGTACATATGGGCATGTTTGTGAAGTTGGACTTGTGAAGATAAACTGTCCTTTTAATTTTTTTTTTTTAATTTTTTTTTTTTTTTTAAAGTTTCCGTTTTCACATCAGATAATTCCAACGGCAGCTGAGACAAAAAAAACCTCACACAACTGCATGGAGTTTACGTGGATTTGATTCCCTTTTTCCTTTTAATCCCTTGTCATGTCGTTTAAGATACGAATTTCAGTCTGGATCGGTCTCATATAAGCCACTTAGGTAAAGCACAAGAAATTGTAGGATATGCACTCCTAGTTAGAGTTTAAGTTTGGCTGTGGAAAATCGGATGAATATGTAGCGCTGAACTGTTTTATACCCACAAAGAAAAAAAGAAAAGAAATACATAAGAAAAGGTTACCAACATACACACATTATCATTTAAAAAAAAAAAAAAAAAAAACGAAAAAGATAGACACGTTTGATTTAATTTAAACAAGTAACAAAAGCTCTGAAGTGAACATGTGAAAGAAAGATCCAGAAAATTAGAAAGAGGAGGTGAAGAAATCAAAACTGCATCAAAAAGTGATGATAAAAAATATTTCTCATCTGCACATAGAAATGTGCAATGTGAATTAACTGTTAATTAATTTAAAATATCTATTTGCACACATTTCCTTCACAAGCTATAATACAGTGAATCTCTTGAATCATTTCAACTCTGCAAGAGGACAGAGAGAAAATATCAAAACCCCATGCTGCGTCAAAAATCAACATGTTGCATTTGTTCATAATAAGCATTGAATCTAAAACAAGAGGTAGAGCTATGAAAACAATTTTCCTGCTACAGGAAAATGTTATTAGAGTAATTCAATTTATATAAAAATTCAGACCGAAGATATTTACGTGTATATATTTATATAAAAAGAGCAGGGAGGGCACTCCATGCATGGTCAGAGAGCTGCAGCATTTACTGTTGATCAGCGATATGTGGGAGGAGTTGCATAGAAGAGTAGTAAGGAGTTACATTTATCGGTGTTTGAGTCGGACACAAAGACTGTTTACTGTGGAGCTGTGAGAAAAATACCAGGAGAAGAGTGTGACGAAGGAAATGGTTTTAAAACGGCTTCATTAATAGAAGAAAAAGGTTTTTTTTTTCTCTATCTGTTTTGTTAAACTGTTTTGTTTTTTGTTTTTTCTTTTAGTGTGTTCCCTTTTTTCTGTAACACTTATTCAAAACAAAGTCTTGAAATAATGGGGTCAAAAAGAACAATTTTAAGTCAGTGAAAGAAAGAGGGAGTTCTCTTGCGGGTGCTGCAGGATTCGCCAGCCGGTGGTTCAGTGCGCTACAGAGATGTTTCAGATCCTCTGCTCCTCCAGTAGAACGAATTATCATCGTCTGGGTCCATGTCTATTCTAATCTGAGGCACAGACTTCAGCGGACTCATCTCAGGGCTGAAACACAAACGCGTCCATTGTTAGGCTGAAGCGTAGCCAGTGGTGGTAGAAGTATTCGGGTCCTTTACTTAATTAAAAGAAGCAGTGGCGTAAAAGTACAGTTACAAGTACAAGTCCTGCATTCAAAATCTACTTTGAATATAAACAGGAAACGGCCCTTTATGTTGAATGGACCTTTTTTCAGGGTATTATGAGACTCTGTTGCTAGAGTCAGTTTTTACTTCCATGTCAGGTCAAAAATTACAAGACACTGCTGTATATCAAACATGAAAAAATATGACATACGTCTGCTAGTGACGCATGTTTAAAACCACAAAAAGATCAATGATAACATCAAATGCACTTCTATATACTTTCCAATTTATTTTAGTATTGTCCTATTTAGTATTGATGCATTACAGGGTAAACAGCATTTTAATGTTGTAGCTGGTTGATGTAAAGCTCGTTTTAAATACTGCTGCATAGTTCCAGCAGTGCATTGTATGCATCATATTTTACGAAATGATCATGTTTTTAACTGTAAAATCTTAATCAACTAAGTATCCAGTAGCTATAGATGATGTGTAAATGTAGTGCAGTAAAGTATAAAGCAGCAATATGTGGAAATAATAAAATACAAGTACCTCAGAATTACACCTAAGTACAGTGGAGCCTACCAGTGAAAAGCTCACTAGTAACAATTTTAGGTCCCAGCCAGCAGAACCTCCTGGAAGTCACTGTGCCCGGCTAAGAAATAGTCTGGTGCACAACTGCCCATGAAAACCCAACATGTTGTTTGGATGAAACAAACAAGATACTGCGTGTTTAGTAGTGAACTTGAGAAGGTGATGGTAGGTGGATTTTGTCACAGTTGGACAGACCCAGGGTGGCTGTCTCCCCCTGCTGCCGGTCTTCGTACCATGCTACGCTACCCAGCTCCTGGTTGTAACTACATGTACAGACATGAAAGTGGCGTCTTCTCATTAACTCTCAGCAAGAAAGCAATTTAGTGTCATTCCCAAAAAGTCGGTTAATTATGACATTTCAGGTGCGCTCTGTTTCCATTTTAAATGACGTGGTTTAGATAATCCTGCTAAACTGTCAGTAAACTGCCTGGTTGTCTGACTGCTCGTGTTTCATGCATTTGTTTCCATTGGACTTCTCTGTAGTGACGTAGCCATGTTGGCACGTTTCAACATTTACTATAATGATCAACTCACCGGCCAAAAGTACAAAAATAAGACTGGAATCATCCTTTATTCAGACACTTTTCAACATCTGGTGTCATCAAACATTAACATATTGCCAAGGTTTCCATTTTCCTACGTAATTAATTAATTTTTTCTTTTTTTTTTTTTTTTAAATTGTTGTACCATAGTTTTGGGTCCATCAGGATGACACACATAACTGGTTCTGGAACCTTTTAACAGCAGATTAAAGATCAGAGCACATTAAAGTTTTAGATCTATAAAAATTTCTCTGACAGTACTGCCAGTGTTATGTCATTTAGTCTCACTTATGGAGTTGAACCTTGAGGGTGGAGTGGTTGGATCATAATTGGAACATATTGCTTGTGGTAGGTTGTTGTAAAATTTGCGGGCTTGTAATAATTCTTTGTTTTTGCCATGTAGTGTGTAGATTTATATTTATTATTACTGTACACAGGTGCTGCATCTAGCCCCAGTTTGTGCCCCTGATGTATTAACATATATTTGGGTCACAGAGGTAACCATCAGTTTCTTTAAAATGTAATTAACCGGCTATGTCTGAAAAACCGAGAGGCTTGGTGAAAAACTTGCCCTGATATTTTGACGATATTTTCAGAACCCCCAAAGACTCCTCAAACCATCTGGATAATAATTTTTTTTCTTCTAAAATATAAAAAAAAAAAAGAAAAAAGATTTTTGACCTGTTTCCCAATCAACTCTGTTTTCTATCCAGGTAGCAGGTGTGTTGCCATCTTTGTTTTGATTTGGAAACAGAGGCACAATTTGAGAAACAAGTTTTTTAAATCTAGATGGTTAGAAGAGTCTTGCGGGATTGTAGAGATACCGTCAGAACAGCAGAGAGTTTTTGAACTTCTGGGTTTTTCAAATACCAGTTAATTATCTTTCAGGGAAACCAGTGTTTACCTCTGGTACTCAAATGTATGATTATACATGAGATGCACAATCTGGGGCTAGGCTACAACTAACTTGTTTTCATTATTGATTAACCTTTTTTTCTATAAAATGTCAGACTAGTGAAAAAAGCCTGAGGTGATGTCTCCAGGTGTCATGCTTTGTCTGACCAACGGTCCGAAAACCCAAAGCGATTATCAAAATAGGTGCCAATTAATTTTATATTTTGATATTAGTCGATTGACTAGTCCATTAATCGACTGTATTGCAGCTCTACTGTACATCATTGTATTTACGTCTCTTAAGGCACTGCAGAAATACGACCAGTCATCATGGTTTGATGGTTCCTGAGGTCATCTGAGCTCAAAGCAATTTGGCTTCTGTCTTAGTGGGACAGGATTAGTTTTTTTTGGGGGGGCAAGCAGCGTAATGTCATCACTACCAAAGCATCAATGCGATTCCAATCCAATGTCACTAACTCTAATGCACATGTGCCCGAAACCACTGAAATTCCTATTGACTTTAATGTAACGAGATAAGACTGTTCCCATCTGATTTTAATGTTTAAAAGTTTTTCTTTTTTATTTGCATTTCCTGTCTGGAAAGGAGAGTAAGTCTGTTTTTCCATCAGCCTGGAGCCACTTGAAGCTCTTGTCCATATCAATTAAAAACAAACCTTTCAGATTGGAAACAACTGAAGACACATTTTTGGTTAAGTACATACAACCTGGAATATTGTAAGTGAAATTTGTTTTTACTTGGTCAGTAGTCATGTACAGCTGAAGACCAATTATTTAAAAAAAAAAAAAAATATATATATATATATTTATTTATTTATTTTTAAATCTTGAAAGTTGTCTGTTGACATCACAGATGTCCTGTGATCACTGCTGCTTTTCACACATTGTCCCAAACACTAATCCTCTTTCGTCAGCACTGTTACGACAATTGTAGAGCAGATGGGGTGATTCAGGAACAAAATGTGACCCTGTGGATAGGACCCGTGGATCCTGGTCATCATGAGAGGTTGTGGGCATGATGGAGAAAGATAATCTCATCTTGAGCATCATAATCGTCGCTCTAAAAATTTGGCAAAAAACCATGGCTTCTTCTGCCCTTTTCTAAACAGATTGTCTCCTCTAAAGTGCGTATCAGCGAAGCACAGTGTATTTATCATTCGACATACTCATACTATTGGTGATAAGGTCAATAAAGACCCAGAGACTAGGCTAGTTTTAGACCATTATAACTACTCTAAATGTTTCTTGTTCTTTTTTTCTGAATGAAATCTAAACCTGCAATAAGTCTGACATCTTCAGTGCTGGAAGATGAGTTTTTAAGAAGTTGAGATCAACAGACAAAAACAGTTGCTGAAGACAGTGAGCTTTGATATTGTAAGTCTTAGGCAAATATAATTTTGAGAACTGATTTGACTGTGTTTTATTTATTTTAATTACAGAGCAACAACTAGCATTCATTTAGAGTGGTGTCTCTGGCTGGTGTCTAACTGTGTCTGGCTGCTGTTTGCGCTGAGCAGGTAGTGGACAGTGGGTTTATCGCAGCTTTTATCTCTGACCACTGCTGTACACTGAGAGTGAACCAGAACAGTGAAGTTGTGGGCCAGAAAGATTAACCCCCCCCCCCCAAGGCAGAGAGAGAGAAGCTACACATGAGAGAGGAGACATCTGAGCTGAAAAAATGCAGTTTAGCCATAGGTAAGCTAATTAGCCTAGCTGACCTTTAAAGTTCAGACTTACATCATATGTTAGCTAGTTAGCTTGCCTTCCGACCTTTTGCGACCTTTGATGCCACGGTCATGAATAAATGTAAGAGGAAATCACTGCCAGTTAGAATTGTGGCTATCAAGTTCCAGTCGGCACATTACACCTGTTCCCCTCACTCTCATGCAAACACACACACACACACACACACACACAAGTCTCACCTGGACAAGCAGTTGGCCTGGTAATAGCGGAGCTGCTCAGCACGACGTGTGTCGTTCAAGGAATGATGGGGACTTCTCTCCTGCGGAAATTTAAAAAAAACAAACAAAAAAAAAACAGAAGTTAGAAACCCTCTCTGACTCATGCTTTGACGTTTTACATCCATTCAGACCAGCGACTTATTGACTCTGCAGGTTTTCAGTCCAACTAAACACGACAGCAGCTGATTTCACTGACAGAAACTTTCAACCAGGGAGGAGTAACCAGCCGGTGAAATTAGCCGCTACAAACGTTGGGATAGTTTGACAACCTGCACACTCAGGTACAGTGTCTATCAGATCATAAAGCCAGTGTGTTTAGTTTTTGACCATGTCTCTTGTAATTAGTACAAGTAGTGTTAAAGCCAAGTGAAACAGCTTTATACACGGTATAAAAATAATGAATAAAATGGAAATAAAGAACACTAAACAAAGGCAAAAGTTATGTAGGTGTGCTACAGGTTCTTTTATAGAAAGCCAAAATAACAGCCTTATCTGTGTTTTAGACACTGAAAAAAAAAATCATAGAACTGGCATGAAAAACAAAAAACAGTGGGGGGAAAAAGGGTTTATTTCGTGCATGATTTGGAAAATGAGAGATCTGGCATGAAGGATGTATAGAGAGAGAAGCAAAAGGAGAAAAAAATCATATTACTATCATGCAGTTAAAGCCGAGCAAGGAGTGAGAGATAAACATGCAACAGTGTCGAGTCTTTAGTGACAGAAGAAGCCGCCATAGAGACTGAGTGAAGAGACAGAGCAGGAGTCAGGCAGGTTAAGGAGGAGGAAGAGGCGTTTCTCCTCCAGCTCTGCATGTAGTTTGAGTCTACTCACTGTCAGAGGCCTTATCACCTAAGAAGGGCTCCTGTTCCATCATGTCCATGGGGATTTTAATGCTTGGAACATTCTCATTGTAAGGATAGTCAGACTGTTGGAGAGAGGAAACACACATCCTGAGACTGGACCTCCGGCGGTGTCGGTGAGTTGGCATCAGCTCTCACACACGTATCATACTATTAAACCTGTGGTGTCGACATTCATTCCCTAACCCTTTCTTTTAAGGCAACAGTCACTGAAAAGTACAAACTGTAGATTAGAAAACAGCTATAGCTGTGACATATAGCAATATATGATATTTGATTAAACCTGTAAGAATCAAGGGGCAGCCCTCTTTTCAGGAGCATCCAGACGTAAAGTTAATCGCCACTGAACCCATCGATGTCGAGCTTCGGTACGGATTAGCTAGAGAGGAGTCACTTCAACCCGACCGACTGTCCCGTTTAATAACTCGGCTGTGAGTGATCTCTGATTTGAAATATAAAACCAGGAAAAATAAGCCGGCTCCTCTAAAGACGTCGTAAATTTCTCTTAAATTATCCATTGAAATGGGGCCTGCCCAATGATATGATTTTTCATGTAAATGAAATCAATTCTTTGAAGTAGTTATCCGATGGTTTCAAGAGTTGGCATGTCACATCGTCGTCTAAACAACTTTAGAACCGATAGTTCACTGATCTGTCCGGCTACTAGATATCGGTCATCATGGGTCCGGAGTTATGGACGCAGATCCATTTCAGGGTTTCTGCAGGGTTCACCCCGTTAAATTTAAGGCTTTTTAAGACCCTTTTAGTGCAACATAGAATTAAATGTAGCGCTTGTTTCACAGTCACACTGGACAAACTATGATGGAAAACCAGTAGGGACAATATCGCCTGGAATTATTGGTTATCATATCACATTTTTCAGTACTTCCCAGCAGTAAATGACAATGCTTTCTAATGATATTATTAATTAAATCACTGCAACCTGGACCCAGATAAGCAGCTTAAAATGGATCGATGAATTAACCAGTTAAAAAGGATGAATTCATTATGTTTAAGTTTTTTCTAAAATTGAGTCAATGAGCTGCCTAGTTACTGTAGCAGCAGTAGTGACAGACTACAGGTCTGAGGGTGTCTGCTTCAACCCAATCCACTTTTTAAATAATCCCCCTTTAGTTTATAGGTGTATAACATATCCTGACAGCCTGTTTAAAAAAATAAAATAAAATAAAAAGCCCAAATCTTTTTACCTATTTTTACCTTTGAGGAAACTAAATTTAATGCCTGCGTAAAACCTGCGTTGAAAAAACTTCCCCAAAGACAATGTCCAGAAGGGAATTTTGAAAAAAAAAAAAAAAAACAGACCCAATCCAAAAAAAGCACTGGACCCAAACAGACACAAAGAAGGAGTTAGCGCCAACACTGGCAGCAGTATAATAAGCCACCATGGGTTTCATTTGTAGAAAAACATGTCATTTTCTGCAGCGATTACGATGCACCACGTAATCAGACCTGAGTGGAAGCGTGGATCCAGTCAAGTATCAGATGCACTGACACACACACACCTGAGACCTGCGGCAATACAATGGAGCCCTTCCCAACCCATTAGACCAAATATAAGTTGGACCCAGCTTGACAAGGGTCCCAGTTGAGTGGCTACTTCCAGCATTCAAGACTCAGTCCCTTTTTAAAAAACTCAAATTGTAACACTAAAGCAGCCTCTTCAAGAGCGGCCTGCTTTGGACGATTGTCTGATGCTAAAATGCCAGAAATTATAAAATATAAAGACATTCATACAACAACACTCAAGCAGTGGAAGAAACTGAAAGAAGCTCATGACCTTCTCATCTTCACTCGCTGGGACAAACTAATTTGCACCAACTGAAGATGACAGAGAGACGACTCCATAACACGAGATGGTAGCTGGATGAAAGAAACCCTCAAATTGTACATGCTGCTGCCAAGGAAGAAAACTGAGGGTTGAGAGCTGGGCTGGAGGTTGTCGGTGAGGTTGACAGATTTGGGAATGGGCAGTCTTGTAAAACAGATTATAAGAAACTGGAGGAAAAATAAGGCATTTGCTTGTTTCTGTGGATTGAGGAAGTGTATTCCCTATGGGGGTTCGACACTGTAAACCCAAAACACTTACGTCTTCGGCGTCGCTGTCTATGCTGCCCCGTTTTTTCTTCTTCTTCTTCTCATCCTCCTTCTTCTTCTTGTCCTTCTCTGGGATGACATCGTCCAGGAAGCTGAGGTCATGCTGGGAGAACATGTAGTCCATCGCTTTTCTGACGGCGACCAGGGCGAGGATCTGAAAGCAGAAGAACAAGAGGTTGGTCGGTCTGATCTTCTTAGTCGGTTTAGTTTAAATATAGATGCAGGTTCCCAGAATTAGAACAGTATCTCTCCTTTCTCGTGGAACAATGTAGAGTAAGACTCTTACCCTCGGTGAATTCAAGTCACTTCCAAGTGATCTGGACAATAGCACTCTTTGTCAGTGCTTTTCCTTCTAATTTAAGACATGCACTGAAGTGATACGCATCTTAACTGGATATTATTTATACTTTTTTTTGTAGTGTTTGAGAGTTGTCTTAACCTGTTTATGATTGTACTGCACGTTATGTTGTACAGTAACGGTGCTTTAATGCTGCCTTCTTGGCCCGTACTCTGCTGAGAGAGACTTTAATCCATTTTCCAGATTAAGGAAAAAAAAACAAAAAAAACAACTTATATTTTGAAAGATATATTTGTGGTTTGGGAGATTCAAAGTAATTCATTGTATTCGGATTCCAACAATACCACCTTAAATAGATAAATTACTCTTCCAAACCTTTAAATCATGAGTGTTCACTTCCTGCTGTATCTCAACTGTCTTTAAATGTAAAGATAGCATCAAATAAACTGTTTATAAATTCTATCTTTTTTTAGTGCTTCATATGCTGATCAAAATTCACTTTCACGCGTCACATTATTTTAATAACTATCACTAACATTTATACACAGCTAACCACTAAACAGTATGATTTAAAGCACAGTAAAACACATAATGAAGTCTTGAGAGTTGCATTATTGACCCCGAACTGTAATTATGTTTTTAAAAAAAAAAAAAAAAATCATGACAGTTGTCACTGATTTATCACTCATACAGACAATCTTCTGAATACAGGTCATAAGCCTCATCTATCTATAGTGTGAATGGTTGAATTTAGTCATAATTCACAATGTATTCAAGTCAGACTGACTGGTTTTTGCTGCTCATCTGTGGCTGTTCACACTCATGTTAAAAATTGCATTTTGGGGGATTTGGCTGCTTTACCACGCTTAAGTATAAAACCCTTAAACTTATATGTATTTTTAAAAAATCCTATATAAGATAAAACTTACTGATTATTCTTGCCTCTGCACAGATCCGGCAGTTAATCAGTCCCAAAATCAACTGATGGAATAATCCATAGTGAAAATAATCAGATGCAGCCTCAGTAGATACTGAACACTGGTGACTTTTTAACAGCATCAAATGGGTGAACTTGAAAGTTACCATAATTTGGCACAAGACACTGGTAATTTGTAGTCTCCGAACAAAAATAGGAGCCCTTCAAGAATCCATATTGGGCAAATCTTGATGTGAATGTCTCTTACCATGACAGGGAATATGATGGCGGCCACAGTGGACTTGAGGATCCAGAGCAGAGCCAAGCAAAGGACCTGGATGAAGGTGAAGAGGTGGACCTTCCTGAGGGGAACGTGTCGCAGGTAAACCAGGTCTGGCTGGTGTTTTGCTGGCATCAGAAGCAGCTTGAGACGATCCATAAACTACAGACAGACGGAGGTACAGACAGACATGATATACACGTGTCGGAGTAAAAAACTAAACGCCGTCTCGCACAGGTTATTTTTGATAAAGACGGTTCAAATTTTGGAGACCAGCCTCAAAATTTGAACTTTAATTACTACTTTTCTCCAGGTTTCAGGGTTTTAATTATCACCTAGGAAGCACATACCATCCTGTTTCTTTCTTCTCTTTTTTTGGATTTGTTTTGTTCGCTTCACACTCCACATAAATCAAATTTGTAATTAGACAGTAATAAAAAAAATTTTTAAAAAAAGCTGCATTTACCTGCACTCCATTTAGAGAGGCAACTCCCATGTACAGGAAGACTCCATACAACACAGGCATGGGGATGAACTGGGTCAAATCGCAGAAAAATGCACATAAATGTAAACTTTTCAACACATGCCACAATACTGCTATTTACATTCCAGAGACACTGCTTTGCCTTCTCTAAAATGTGTAGCTGTCACCAAGCAGCACAAAACTGAAAGAATATTTAATCTAATCGTACAATATCAATAAGTGGAGGGCTTCTTGCTTGACCTTGATGAGGTGATTATTTTTGATAACCGAGAAAGAGAGATTAATTAATGTAAACAAACGTATCTCCTGTGTTAGCGTGTGTTAGGTATCCTGTTTTTCTTTTTTGTAACCGTACAGTCAACATTCTGTTTTGGAATTCTCTTCAGTGGTTAAAAAAACCACAAAAAAAAAAAAAAACACACCACTCATAACTTTGCGTAATAAAATTTTACAGTGTATGTATGAAACTGGCCTCTTACTGGCTGGGGACAAAGGTTACTGAGTCTCAATAATGTCCCATTGGAGAGTTCAGTACAGAGGTTTGTGGACTGACTGATACAGAAATCAGAGATTATTGGTCAGATTATTATCTGACACTTACTCAAAGAGAATCATAAACTTAAACCTAGTAGTGACAGTAGGAGGAGGCTGATGACCTTATTTTTACATGTTTTTAGAAAAATATTTTATGTCCTCTTCATAATAAAAACATCTGTGCTCTGTTATGTAGCACAACAACTACTGCCAGATTGAACAGTTTTTGTGCCTCAATGTCAAACTATTTCAGTTCGAAAAGTGCTTTTGTGATCGTTGATAGATTCTTTGATTCGATCTGTAAGTTATTTAAAATTTTGTGTTTGTTTTCAACATCAGCCATAGCTCAGTCATCTTGAGAGACCAAGTGAAAAAAACAATAAATAAAAATCAGAAGAAAAGACGACTATCTGAGGAATTACCTTTAAAATAGGAGACATAAATACAGACAGTCCTGTCAGGATGAACACAACCACACCAGTGACCCTCTGCTCTCTGCAACAACAAAAAAACACAGTTACCACAAGAACAAAATTTGAATGTCTGCCTGTTATTATTTCATGATTTGGACATTTTTTGACTGTTTTACCGACAACAACTAAGTCACAGAAAATCCTGACAAATGGAGCTGATTACTGGAAGATGTCAGTCATTTCCCAAATCTCATTCTGTTTATCCAAAGACAACCCAACATTTCTGGGAAGCTGAGAGTTGGTGTAGGTGTTTCAGTGTCTTGCAAGACAAGAGTCTGTTAGTTCAGCTTACAGCTGACACATCAGGGGGCTCTGGAGGATTTCACCAAACAGACGAAAACAACAATGACAAAAAAAAAGAGGAAGAAAATTGTCTTTAACATCTATTAATGAACAAAAAAGGCAAACCTGGAAAGTGTTTGAGAAACAGAATAAAATTTTAATATTGCCAATTATTTAACTTGAGTCCAATCAGATTATTACAGTTCAGTTCATTTCATGTTTTTGGTCCAGGGTGTGTGTTTGTGTGTGTTGGTTAGCGGGGCATCTTGAAAACTACTGAACAGTGAAATCTGGTGGAAAGTCTAAGACAGTGAGCCAATGAAGAACCGATTCATTTTTGGCTCATAACTTCTGAGCTGCGCTTTGTAAAAGCCAAATTCTTTCTTCCTGAAATGCTTGGTTCAAAGCTAATATTTTAGTATTTACCACACACAAATCTCTTATTAGAAAAAAACATTATATATTTCAATGGTCATCTAACTTGGTACAATACAAAAAATACCTGTATGAGTCCCAAAGGTGTGTTTTTGATATGGCTATACTGCTTTCTATTAGCATTGTCACAACTGCAACCAAACTGCGATGACAGGTGCCCAAAACTTGTCTGTGCAGTTCTGCAAAAGTTCTTGGCTTCTCTGATATAGATGGTACTACAGCAACAGGGTAAATTTAATTCACTGTGAATCAGTTGTCATGAATCTGACTCCTTTATCTCTTACGTTTCATTCTCGTTCTCGTTCAACACTGCTGCATTTGCCTGTCACTGTGTGTATTGTGTGGATCCAGATCCAAAAGGAATGCGGCATGCAAATATTATACCGGTCTTACCTGACGCCCAGGAACTTTGGCTGCTCTCCAGGAGCCGATGTTTTTGTTTCCATCTTCAGACTGTCGATGTGAGCGATAGAGATGACGGTGGCAGCCACATACCACGGCAGACCCATGAAGGAGCAAATCACTAGCAGAACAGCCACCCAGAACAGATCCAGATGGTAACCTGCCCCTTTCTGGTACAGACGACGAACAGAAAAGGTCAAAGGTCATGTTTGTTTATACAGACAATACGCGGCGCACGGCAAGCACGGGCACAGGTCTTACATGTTCCATGTAACGCCTGTAAACAGCTTTTATATGGTTTGATCATACATCGGGGAAACAAGGACTCGTGCAAAACAGCGTATATTGGGGGCGAACAGCGTGAGCCTCCTCCAGTTTTCCAAGTAAACATGATTTTTACATGAACACTTGTCTCTGACGCCGCGTCTACGCAGAAAGCACTTCAGCCAGGTTTTCCAGTCGTCCGTCTCATCGCAACGGAACAGAAATGCTTTTAAATGGGTCTGGCTGTCTACAAAGGGCACACGATGACTCGGGTTTTACGCCTTCTACGTAGGACACGGTGCGAGTCTGACCGAAAGTAAACACGGCCATTATCCTAACGTATAGGGATCTATATCTGGGGCAATTAATCATGATTATGAAAACATTATTTCTGTTAGAGAGAGAAACTGAGAGCAGCAGAGTGGTGAGTAAAATTTGACTCTGCTGTTGCACCGGATGGAATTAGTGCTGTGGATAATAACATGATACTAAATTTAAAGTGTGAGCTGTAGTAGAAGGCCACAGCTAATGCCCTGAATGGTTTTTGGTGGGTTTTTTGTTTTTGTTTTTTTCCTACCTGGCCTTTTTTATTCATGCTGACCATGCCCCTGGCTATTCATTTGAAACTCAGTCGTTATTTGAATACGGGCTTTTATATGGGAATTCCCTGCAATGTGATAATTAAGTACTGTAGCAGAGCAGTTCAATCCCCTGAAATGATTCCCAGGTTATGTTTAAGGGGACGAGGGGTCACAACGCTGCAATCCATAAAAATCATTGCTCAACTTCAGCAGTGACTCTCTGAACATTTCAAGTAGCTGTTTTGAACTGAACTGTGTCCAGGCACTCCCATGCAACATCTCTCACTCCCATGAGAAGAATGGCAACCACATTTAACTACGGTGTAAAGGTTTGTTGTGAGAAACTGCATGACAATCCTCACTTCACATAAATAATGTAAGAGAAACAGAGAGGTAACTTAAATAAAAACTTGTTTTGATGAACTTCCAATTTGAATTTAAATTGCTGCAAAATCTTTAACTAGATTTTGGTCACGTTCTGAGAGCAGCCTCGCTCACATAAAGCACATCAACCTTGTGAGCTCTAAAAGTGTTAAAACAGCAATGACCTTTATCTCCTGGCTTAGACATTTTGCCAGTAAGGTTTTCCCAATTACCTTCAGCTTGTGCTCCTTCCTGTTGACGATCACAGCTGTAATCTGTTGGTCCATGAAGACCAGTATGGTGACCAGCAGGGCAGGAAGAGCCGATGCCAGGTAAACCCACCAGGGGTTTCCTCCGAATGGGGGCACAAACCAGCCCCGGTTAGGACTTGTTGGCTATGAGGGAGGAAAACAGAAGCTTCAACATATGGGTCAACTAGACAAAGTGTAATTTGTGGGCATCACATCCGCAGATATTATTCTTTTTTACTTTTTCTGTCAGCTCATAAACTATAAATCACTTTAGATTTCTGTTGATGATTTTCCAAACCCCATTAGACTGAATATACATTACATTAATTTGGTTGATGTTTTTGTCCAAAGCAACATAACATTTCTTGCTCTACTCTTGCTTAATTTCAACTTGGAGGAGCCAGGGATCAAACCAGCAACTCTGCCACCTAAGCTTCTGTGGCTACTTCCTGCCTTTCCTTCCAGTGGTTTTAGTTCATTTCACTATGGTATGGAAAATGTAGTTTCTTAAAACTTGCTTGAGAATTTTAAATCATCATGAATAATAAATGTCAAATATAAATGCAAATGCAAGGTGGTGACCTGCAGGACTTTTTGACAAAAGATTATCGGAGTCTTTGTCATGTTTTGTGGAGTTTAATTCCAAAATAAAATGCCCTATGATTCACTTGAATTGTGCATTCTGCATGAACACTCGGGGGACAGAGATGGACTCACCTTGAATTCACTTGGCACAATTAGTTTAGGAGTATCGACTCCTACCAGCATATCAACTCCACAGAAGATGAGGATGGCCAGGATGATGGCGAAGTCACTGATGAGTTTCCTCACCTGGGTGAAAGTAAACACAAAGACTTGGCGAAGTTGCTTTCTGTAATCTGCTTTTTCACAAACAGGTGAAAAACATTTGGAGACCTAACTTATTTTCTCTACTGGTGGTTTGTTGGGTTAAGTTGTCTCAGCATGTTGGTGCCATTGCAGGTGACTCACCGTGGTGGGGAAGAACGGGCTGGTCTTGAACTTCTTCAGACACATGGAGCAGGTGTAAGTGCCAAAGAACAGGATGAAGGACATGAGGGTGATGTCTGGGACAAAGTCGCAGGCCTTCCCCACCAGCTCCCCTTTGTACTTCAGGCACTCCGTCCTTGTGAGGGCTGACCGTGTGCCGTTCATTGACTGCACAGAGGTAACAGAGCGCATCATGATTATAAAGAAACAATTATTCAATCAAATGATTGTCTAATCAAAGCAGTAACGGATAGAATAGAGGGCTTTCAGGTGAAGTACTGTAATTTAATAGCTCTTGTACCAAAATGGCTGACTGGTAATTGTCTCAGATTTTCATTGTTTTGGAGTAAAGAGACGAAAGACGAGCCAACTTACAGTGTTACAGTAACCTCAAATCGGAAACAAGTCTTCTTATCTTATCAGACTAACCACTTTTCCTTGTAACAATTGTTGAACTTAAACACAACACAGCTATCTTTTTAAATCTATCTCCGCCACTTGTGGTTGCTGCGAGATTTGCGAACCATTTGCAAGAAGTCTTTTCAAGCTTGTCAAAGAATTTCAGGGGCATCGAGACCAAGGTCTTTCAGTCTGAACAATGCGTTAAGTAAACTGGGGAAACATACACAGCACACTACAGTGTACGGTATTAGGGCTATTGTTGAGACAGCACAGAGTAGTACAGATGATGCATGACAAACAACATTTACCAGATCAGTGTTGTTCCATAACCAGAATGAAGTACCGTCTACAGGATCACCAATGATGTCTGTACTGTTCTCTGTAAAGACACAAGAAAGCACAACCTCATTGCAAGTTTTTAACATGCATATTGACATGCGCACACTTAGCACGTATGCTACAGTATGTTTGAAATACTGGGACTCGTTCTTGCCATGAACTGTAAGTGCGTTTTGCGGCTGTTATCGAGTTTGTCCTGGTATTTTTTTTTCCATTTGTTGTGCATGACGACAACCCTTTATTGTCAGAAAAGACAATAAAGAGTCACGCTGTGTTGTATTAAAGTCTGATCAACAGCACTCGTTAAAGTCTTTATAGTCACCTAATTAAAAAAAATAAAATAAAAATTTTTTTGGTTATTGTAGCCATCACATCATAGAAATATCTGGCCACTTACACCAAAACAAGACAGAGGCTAAAACTCAGCAGCCCATGAAACTGTAATTACTCCCTACAGCCGAACAAGCTAAGGTGAGTGATTGTGCCATCCTTCGAACGACACGTTCCATGAAAAAATGACACCATCACATACTTAATAGACTGGCGCTCAGTAGAACGCATACCCCTGAAAAGGTGAAAAATGCCCTCTCTCACAATGTTAGGGAAGGCATAAAAAAAGTTCCTGGATCCGCACCAAACTTTAATGGGTTCTTCCCTGGCCCGTGCCCCATCCCTCCATCCAATTTGGTGCAAACAGGTTCAGATCTTTTTGCGTAATCCTGGTGACATATAAACAAACCGACACGGGTGAACACATAACCTACGCGGCAGAGGTAAGATCAACCCTCCCTTTAACCCCTCTCATCACATTAAACTCAGATACCTTGTTGGTTTACAAAGTGCTCCCTCCTTGCGTCACGCCCACACCAACACCATGTTTAAACAAGGCATTACATTAGAGGCAAAATGCAGTTTTACTGCAACTTTAAAGCCCATGTAGAGTTACCCTTGCCTACACTTTGAACTTGTACGAATAAAACTATGTGAACGTGGAAAACACGGATAGTTTTTAAGGGGGATCATCCCATGAACAGTGATGGTGATACTATATGTCTTATCTGCATCCATGGGTAAAACGGAGTCTGCTCATTCATTGTCTGGATACCGGTGTCAGCCAAACGCCTCAAAGTTAAACAACATCTCACCTAGAATAGTAGGGGCCATACAGAGGCAGTCGTACTGCAAGACGTACTCCCACTTATAATCAGAGTTGATGGGATAGTGGTGAGCTAGCTTGAGCATCTTCTTGAAGGCATCATAGATGAAGATGAAGCTGATGAGACAGGAGAAGCCCTCCTCAGTGAACCGGGTGAAGTACTGAACCAAGAAGCTGGCGTCAGTGGCCACGAGCACCAGGCAGAAGAAGGCCGACCACAGACCGATCCACAGCCGGAACTCAAGGTAGTCAAAGTCATTGTCTCTGTATTGGGGAGGAGCACAAAAGCAAGAAGTTGTAATGTTATCACAAAGTTGTAATTTTTGACAACATAAAATACCAACAAAAAGTCATCATATAGCAAGAATAGTCATAACAGAATCTGAAAAATTGCTCTCAACTGATATGAAGGTTTTTTTCCTACTAAATTAATATACTGTTGAACCATTGCAACTTTTTTTCAAAATATTTTAACCTTGCTCTCAAACTCTCAGAATCCTAGTTTCAGGAAACCACTGCACTGACATAACTTATCAAAATGATCAGTTAATATGGTACAAATTCGGGGAAAATTCATAAAAAGCATGTTAAGACATACTTTAGTGTTGCCAAACAGAGGTTTTTAGGATATGCTGCTTTTTAAGCACTAAATGATCTATGATTAGAAACCAGGCCACTGGCACAATGAGAAAATGGAGAATGAACCTGCTGAAGTTGAAGAGCAGCCGTTCAAACACCAGAACAGGACCAGTACTACTGAGGATGGTGAGAGGCTGACCCGACAGTAGGCAAAAGACCCCGCCAGTGATGGCTGTGCCCAGAAAGCTCTCCAGCACACCCTGAACACATGGACGGAAACATTCAAGGAATCGCTCAGTGCATAAACACTTAACCCTCTACAAACTAGTAAAGGTCGAACACTCAGTTCCACCTGCATGTTTTCCGTAGCATCCCCCAGCAGACCACCGAAGGTGATGGCGTTTGTCACAGTTCCCAGGTAAATAAACAAAATGGCCGACAGGGCCTGAATGTGAAATGCATCGGTGAAGTCACTGACAAAGAAAGGCGCTTTTCTTTTGATGTCAAGTATGAGACCCCCGCAAAACCTGAAAACGGAGAAACAAAAGGTGTGTCACTTTACACAATGTGGAATACTGAGCACAACTAAAACATTTTGAACACGTGTTTACAGTATTAGAATGAAGACCCAGAGAACTACAACACACGAATCCTCTTAGAAAAAGGAAAACATGGTACATGTAACACTGCAACGCTGAATCATAGGCACAGTAAGGAACACGACAACATCCTGTGTAATCGGACACAAAGTCCTTCTTCCTAACTCATGCTGCCCTTTGGTTCATTGTACAATATTTTTAAACTCGTTTAACTGTTGAGTGTTTCAAATTCTAAATATAACTATATTTACACTACAGGTTGTGTTTTACAGTTTTAGCCCTTAACTTCCATTTTTACAGTGTTTGAAAGGTCATGCAATGCTTTCGTGACCAGTTTTAGGTTCCTGGGCAAATGAATACAGCCATCGATTCTCCTATAAAAACCATAAAAGTTTTATTCAGAAACACTTAGGTGTGTCCATGATTTCATACCTTCCAGTCTTCTTCAGCTCTTCCCCTATAGCGTGTCCCCCTCCTCCGTGACCTCCATCATGGGGCATGTCTCCGTTCATCTGAGAGTCCCCTCCTGCATACATGTTTTTCCTAAAACACCCGACGCAGTTTTGTTCAGATTGGCAAACACTTTACTTAAAAAAATCCACTGATGTTGACACAGCCTGCTGGTTTTATTTTCAGCACTGAAGCTGCCGTGGAGGAAAATCCACGTTGTCATGGTCTCTCCTCTTATGTCGTCAATCAGACACTCTTGTCATGTGTTACATGATTAAATTGCCTGATTGATGAAAGCTCACATACATTTGCTGGAACATTCCTGCATTCCCTGAGTAAAACTGCAGCTTTAAATAAAAACCCACTGTTGCTCGTTCATAATTGAACACTGTGCCGTGCAACTGGATGCACTTCAGTGATTTTTGCAACTCCAGCTCTTCTGTAACGTAATGTAGCTACGTGCTCTCACAGCCTTTCAGAACGGGCACAGATCCGCAGCTTCTTACATGTTTAATGAAAGATACTCTTGCGCTCTCGATCACTTTCAACCAAAAAGTTGTTCTTACACACACACTTGCATTGATTTGTCTCCACTTTAAAAATCCTTTTACAAATACTGATTCTTTTTACAGTTTCATTAAAGTTGCTTCTAAGGCTTAACGCTACTTTACATTTCACTGGTTATGACTCTCACACCCAATATATTGAAGTACGTGACACATGCAGTACGCGTGGTTGTGTCAGAATTAGCGTCAGCTAATGCACGTGTGTCGTTACGCAGGGTTGCCTCTGTGTGTCTGTGGAAAGAGGGCTTAATGAATGACGATCGGGCCAACGTGCAGCCCGGGGTCCTTGTTGAGTCAGTGAACGCTGGTAGTTTCAGATAAGACCACAGCAAGGAAACCTCCATTCATGAAGACGTAGATAACCAGACGAGGAGCAACCTTTGGTTGCTTTCACTTTACATAACCCTCTGAAGTGCTTTTAAAATGATTTGACACGGAATAGAAAGAGAGACCACAGAAAGTCATATTATTTTCACATTTTTTCCCTGAAGTAAGAAACAACTTAAGGAGACAGAAATTAAATGCTACTGATTCATCTGAGTGACTCCTATCTATGATGTACTTGACAACTACTTGTACTCTTCTATACATGCACCACAACCGGTACTTCAGAAATACGGTAGGCATCTCAATCATCTTAACTCATTCATGCACTGTAAAACCCTTCCCTTTATACTGTAACTGGTGTCGAGGCAGGAAAAGCTCATCACTCTTGGCAGTAGACTTGAAGTGTTTGATTTTTTTTTTTAATTTATTTTTTATGGAGACAGACCTTTTGTCAGAGGACGGGAGCGATTTTGGAGGCTCTATCCTGATGGTGGGGTCCCATTCTCCAGGAGGAAGCACAATCACCTCATCCAGGAACTCATCAATACCGGCCAGCAGGTCTTGTCTGTCCTTGGCTTTATACGCAATGTCATGGAAGACCTGAACAGACAGACGGAGACCAGGCATTCAAGCGTGAAAGAGACCTGTTCAAGCATGCGGTGTTAACCAGGCAGCAGACTGAAAGAAGGCAAGAACCTACACACACACACTAGACATCACAAAACATAATGTATAAAAGGCACCGATGAAGATCTGACCAAACCAAAAAAGAAAAGGAAAAAAAAAAAGCCCCGGAGAGGCACAGAGATGCAATTTATCAGTGTGAATGCGATGCAGGGTCAGTTCATCAGTTCATGTTCATGTGTCAGGATAAAATCTAACTTTAAATGTTCTTTTAAGAGCTACTGATCACCTCTGACTTTTTAATTCAGGCAACTTTCTTTCTTTTTTTTTTTGCCTGTTGATACATCTTAGAAATATCTACTTTCCCGTAGGAGATCTCCTAGAGGTATTCCTGATTAATTACAGCAGCTTTGACACATTTATGCATGATTAACTTTTTGTTTTTTTTGGGTTTTTTTACATGGTTATTTTTTAAGATACTACATAGATATTATTGTTATTATTACGTAAACTGTGATATGACTATGTAAACAAAGTTATGAAAATAAACTTGAGTGCACAGATCCCAATAGGAAGAAAACACTAGTCCAGCGGGATGCGGGCAGCTCAAACTTGAAAATACTTTTAAGTGAAGTGGCTGCCGGCCTGACCGCAGCAGACAAAGTTTCATGACGACCGGACGACGTGATACAACGCTACCGTAATGAGGGTTGAATGAGCACCTCTCTGGGACGGCGTCAGCCAGAATCAAACAATACTGGGTTTACAAACTTAGTACAGTATTTATGGCAGAAGTATGATGCTGGATTGCGTCATGTTGCGAGGCGTTGCTCTGATATTGTCTGCTTTTCCTCTCCGTACTTGTTGATAGGGAACGAACTAAATGAGGCATTTATCGTCAGAACGTAAGGGCATAAATATTGCGAGCGGAAAGTGGTGAGTCGAGAACTCGGGTGACGCATGTTAAAGCCACGTCCTACCTCATCTGACATCAGCGTGGCGATCGCTCTGCCGATCTCGTGGTATGACTTGGCTTTGCCTTTGGGTCCCAGCAAGATGAACAAAAACCTGCAAATGAAAACAACATTTATGTTCAAAACCGTATCGAAGCCATCGATTAATGGGCTCAGTATTGATCGCACACGGATGTGAATGCACAGATTTGTATAGTGGGTGTTATTAGACAGTCAAATATTAGGTGGCACATCTTTCATTACATCTCTTTAGGTGACTTGTTTGGCCGTAATGTTGTTAGGAGAACTATTGTGTCTCTGTTCATGATTTTCTTAACTTGTTTTTCTACCAAAATGTAAGAAATAATTGTTCCAAAAAAGAAAAAATATCTCTGATCTTCAGCTTCATGTATACAACATCTCTTACGAAGGCAGCTGTGTTATTTACACATTCCTAAGCTTTGTGTGTATTCACCACAATTACCCGAGCACCCAGACATGTTGTCAGGCTGCTGCGTATACAGTACATTACAGCCCTTCAAATACCTTACGGCTATTTCTACAGGCTTTATTGTAACAATAAAACCTTAAATGGTGTTATTTACAGTGATTATGGCCATAGTGGTGATGCACTGGATACGTCACCACAGCTGAGAAATTCCTCGAGGGACGTTGCTTTAAACAACATTTACTAGTTCATCAAAACTGCTTGGAAAGTTTCCTCCAACGACGCCAGAAAGTAAAACTGCTTTATGGCTCCTCGGTTACAACAACGCTATAGAAACCGGCCAAGCGCTGCTCCTGTAGCTTTAGGACACTCGTCAACGGCCAGAGTGGACACAACAAAAGAGAGAGCTTTACAAACTAATCCAATCCTTTATAGTAGCTCCGCAATAAATTTTGCATTGACACAGCTCAGAATATTCAGTTTTAAAGTGTCAGATGTTGATTTTAACACCACTGGAAAGTTTGAGTCTTTAAATTACAGAGGTCTATTGGATTTCTTTACCTGACAATATCATGCAACCCCCTTTTTTCTGATTTATTGTGTCCACTCCGTTTATATATTTTAAGATTTTTTTTGATATCATACGAAGTGTTTTTTGCAGATTTCTGTCAGTGTTATAAAACTGAGTTGCGCCAAGACAACGTCTGTCGACTGTCTCCATGGAAATTCTGGACTTGTGCATCTTCCTACATTAAGCTTAAGCTCCTGATTATGAAATCCATGAATCTCATCCACCTGGTGGGAACAGGAACCTCCGTTAAGGCTCCCAGCATCACAGCTTGCTGCAGACGAACAAACGCCACAAACGGCGCGTCCAGGAAGTCCACCTCCCCCACCAGCACGTTGGAGGCCTCGGCGTCTCTCGGCAACTTCTTCATGAACTTGTTCCTCAGCTAAAAGTAACAAAGAGAGAAAAGACGAGGAGACATTAAATGTTAGGTTCACACCAGCAAGCTGTCCAGCATAGTGCACAGTAAATGAAACGACCTATATCAAACAGGACAGTCCCGCTCAGCTTAAATACCAAACCGGGAGGCTCCCATCGCATCTAAATAATGAACAAGTAGTAAGATGAGGTCTGTATTTCTTTCTGTCATGGCAATGGTGGGATGTATTTCACCTCCAAAAGGGCATTAAAGGTGTGTGTCTGAGTAGTTGTTTTGTCAGCCAGAACTCCTTTTCTTAGTGACTTTCATTTGTTTTAGTAGCTTTTGCCTTCACTCTTCAATCCAGGTACTATACCTTACCTACTGCTCTCAGATACCATGGAGATCAGGATTAAAAAAAAAAAAAAAGGCACATCCCTGTGTTTTTACATGTTTTAGCCTCTGGAGAGGAAAATCTCATTCAGCTGTGTACACAAGCACGTGTGAATAATTTGTTAGATTTGAGTGTCATGTTGGAAGATCTAGTTAATTAGAGAAGTTACTATGCAAGCTGTTTACGACCCACGTAATTGAGGGTTATGTGCAGCAAAAACTGCCCTTTGTACTCGCGCCTGCAATAAGAATTGGACTGAGGAGACAGAAGTGCACGAGCAAGTTTATGGCCAAACGAGCAACAGAATTACACCGCGCTCATCTGCATAAACAAAACCTCAAACCTGTGAGCCGGTGAGGGTAGCGTATTTTCCGAAGTAGCATTTGGCATTTTCTTAGCTACTCTTACTATGATGTTGTAGCGACTGTTTGATTTGTACATCGGTCCGTCCTCCTGACACTGCTAGAGCAGTTGATAAAACTTAAAGTAAGGGTTTAAAGTGAAAACTCAAAAGGCCTGAACAGCTGCAGCTGAAGAAAACTAAACTCCCCAGCATGACTGGTTAAGTAGTTGACGTCGTGTTACGGGATTCGAGGTTCAATTTTGTTAAATTGTTACACCTTGCAATAAAAAGCCCGTCAGGTGCCAATTCGTGTCCGTTCCTAAGCCTCAGCTCGGGTTGAACAGCAAAGTCCATTGCAGTTTGCTGTGGTTCCACTCCAGTAGCCGTCGTCCTGCGCTTTCAATCACGTGACATTTCATGCCACAATGGTATTTACTTCATAAAGTGCTCCCTATGATTTAAAAAAAAAAAAAAAAAAAAAGTGGCATGCGTAGGAGCAGATTGAGACCATTAATAAATAAAACATAAAGGCAACATATCATAAATATGTAGATAAGATTATCATGGAAAACTACTGTGTTATATATTAACTTCAAAACAGCAGAGAGCAGGCAAGAAACATTTACTAAGACACAGCCAGGGACAATCCACACAACCCATCCTCTGTGCCCTGGAGGATCACAGTAAAGGAGGCTTTATACTCTCTTCTTCAGTATCTCTTCACATAATAACGGATTCAGCTCTGCTTGAATTAATGAATTGATTGATTAAATGACCCCAAACCAGAAATGAAGTTTGGTCAAACATGCTCTCATCCTCCATTTCATGAGACGGATTAATTTAAACCTTTATGACACTCAAACATTCACCACTTCACACCAGAAAGACCAACAACCATCAGCTGTTTGCTGTTCCGAATGTGTAAATCAAATATCTTGAAAGCATTCAAAACATTCCTCAACTGGACGTAGTGTCTGCACAAACTGGGGTTTTTTGATTTTTGGTTTTTTTTTTGTTTTTTTTGTTTGTTCATTCGTTTGTTTGTTTTAAATCACACGCCTGTTTCCTTGTTGATCTTATTGTAATGTATTTGACAACATCGATGAACTGACTGTTCCCCCCGAAACATCATCGGCTTCTCAATGTAAAATTTTCTGTCCAAAAATTAACAATAACAAAAATGAATTCCTCTCAGTAAATCTGAATGCAATGTTGGAATGGCAACAACTGGGACCCCTGAAGTTCGTGATTTTTATGTTTGCAAATGAGTCAAAGGATTAAATTAACCTTAATGGACTGGGGACATTTTCCAAACTCTTCAGTAAACCCTTTGAAGACATACCGGGTAACATCAGACACACACACAGTTACTCAGCTAAAGCAAAAAACCGTTTGTCTTCAAAACTAAAACGTTGACAATTGCTTGTCCAGAACATGGTCTGATAACTGAGTAAGAGTAGCAGATAATGTTAAATGTGACTTTAAAGGCTGGGCCTGGCTTTAAATTGGATTCGATCAGCTGAAGCAGAAACTGTTGAACCCATTAGTAAACAACACTGTATAAATAGGCTAAAAAATATATAGTCTCGGAGCAGTTTTGTCATTCTGAAATGTATCCTTGGAGTCTAAAAAAGGATAAAATGACAATTAAATTTATTTTTTTTTATCCTTTTTTGTACCAACCAACAGTGGGGAAGAGAATAAAGACACATCTCAGACAAGCCGAGCGATCTACCGCTCGTCGTCGCGCCCGCCCTTCCCCGATCATGTACTTGTGACTGTTGGTGAGAAGCAAAACGATCCAATCAGAGGCAGTCGAGCCTTCTTGGCAAAGAGTTGTTCTGTAAATGATTGAGTCCAGGGGTTAAGCCTGCGTAACCACACACCCTGACCTGTGTCCGATCACTGCTAATCCACGCCACGCTGCACTCATCAGCTATACCTGGAATGAGGCACAAATTCGCTGACCTTAAAGGGGACATATTTATTTTGCACACCAGAAAACTACAAAGATACTTTAAGATCACTAATTGCTAAAGAGTCACTTCACCCAAATGGTAAAAAAACAGATTTTCTCATCAGATCTCTTGCAAGTTATTCGAGCAGCCAGGACCATAAAAACCAAACGCTGCTTCATCCAAAGTGTTTTAGATGAGCTCTGACTGGCTCATCGCACCTCTTCGGGCCTCCCTTGGGTCAGAGGGATCTGATACAAGTTGGAATTTCTGTTCACAGAGAAAGACACTGGTGTTGCTTTTTGTAAATGTAATTTTCCAAAGCCTTGAACACCACGAATGAGATTCCAGTATTCCCAATTTCATTTGGAGTAGAAAAAGTTGTGGAGCAACCCATTTTTCCAGTTTTTAGTGGAATTCAAGCAGTTCAAGACCAGTGAATAACTTTTAATGGTCCAAAAAGAAAAAAAAAAAGGTTAGGTCACCAAAAACTTACAGCTTCGCCGCAGTAAATGAAGCCTTGAAAGTTGACGCTATCAATTCCTACAGGTACCTCAATGTTTGATTTTGACTTACAAACCCACAGTCTGTACAGACTCTACACAGTCTCCAGACTTAGATCGGTGAGAGCTGGGTTTGGGATGAACTGGACAGAAGGTGAAGGCAAAGCAACCTGTCACGTGCAACACATTCGTGGGAACTTCTGAACAATGTTTGATTTCCATTCTTCCACTCACATTAAACGATGTCAGTTTCAATAAAAACTGGAGAAAACTGAGGTGCTGTAAAACTTATGAGTGGTGGTGTATAGATTTTTCTGTAATTTGGGTGAATCTACCTCTGAAAGTTAACCCTTGCAGTACGGAGAGAAAGCATATTTAAAGAGTCTTCCTGGTTAGATCAGAGAAAACTGCCTACACTGTTAAAATCCCCATCTGAGAGACAGGATCTGATCTCTAAAACAAACGCCGCCTTTGAACTAACCACGCAACACGGTGCAGGCCTTCCGGACAGTCCATCAGTCCAATGGCGAGCCAAGGTCAAATGTTAGTTCATAACTCTGCTTTGTACGTAACCTTCCTCCGGTCTCTGCCTGTGAATCCGCCTGGTTTTTCTTGTCTCCATCTCTGCCTCCACCTTATCTCTTCCCGTTAGGCACCAGGTTATCAGATATGCGGCGGCGAGGAAGAAATTAAATCACGGTATTAACAGGGCGAGTGGGTGTGGAAGAGCTTCAGTTTAGGAGACTTGCTTCCTGTCCAGTTGTCTCTTTCCTACTCTTATCTGCCCCACAGGAGGACTTAGTGGGTCGCTCTGACCGAATTCTCTTCCCCCAGAGGACTGTTCTGAGAGGAGACCGAATGAACTTATACCTGCTGTCAACTGTGGCGATCGAACTATTCCTCTATCAGAATCAACGGCGCTTATAATATATAGTATAATGTAACCATTCTGAATAAAAAAACAACAACAAATAACTAAAGCTCTGCGGAGAGACTAGTGGTCATCTGTAACTGGCTACAACAGCAGCTCTCATCCGAAGAAAATGACCAGTAAATTCGTTTTTTGTTTTGCTGCTAATCCAATTTTCAGAAGTCACGATCCGCTCTATCCACTCGGACTGAAAAATTAAAGGGGGGGATTAAGGCATCGATTGGTGAGTAATACTGTTCACAAACACAGCTAACAAACTTTTTGTGCGTTTATCCCGGCAGCAGTGCTTCACCAACACATACTGAAACACGAAGCACATGTACGTTGGCAACACAGCACAGACCCAACACGTTCCTGTGACCGCGGCTTCAAATCCAGTTCAGTTTACGCAGTTTACATTTTCCCTCTGGAACGGAAATGTATTGTGGGAGCTGCGGTGCTTCGCCTGCTGCGCTCGTCGCTGAGGCGAGGCAGGCACTTTGATGTTGTGACATGCTTCCGGAGAGCCGCTCGCCCGTGAGCGGGACGGATAAGATGCGATAAGCGTGAGCCATATAAATACCAGAGGGCAAAGGAGAAGTCAGCTTGTCGCAAAGGATGGAAATTCATTGATAAATGCTGTGGGGGGGTGGGGGGGGAGAGAAAAAATCCCTCCCGACATCTCCTCTGGCTGCGACAGGTAACCTAAGACGAGCGCATCGGAGAGTTGTAGTGGAGGCGGACTGGAAGAGTACAGGTGTGTGTCTGGGTGTGTACTTTCCATTCTAACTTAATCGATTTTTTTTTTCCTCTCTCTTTTTTTTTCTCTCTCTCCCTCTCTCTATTATCCATCATACCAAAGATTCTTGGCCTAAGTGCCGTCCTCACTGCAGCCCCTTCCTGTTCCAGCAATCTCCACACTGACCGTTAAAGTGAGAAACTTTATTGACTTTATCTACAGACTCTCCATATTCTGCTAAGTAGACGCATTTCGTAAGCGACTGGGATACAGTCCTGCGGACTCGGCTGCAGCAGGTTCAGAGCGGCATCAGCCGGCTGGCTGCTGACGACAGCGGTTGTAACGACGTACTTTAGACAATGTTATCTCTGCTCCGACTGGTTTCTCCGGCCCTGCAGTGGCTGAAGCTACATCGGGTTAACGAGTTAGCTTCCCTAAACCAGCTTGGGATTCTCTCAAAACGCCATTCAAAGCTGGCTGTTGATACATGATGCACACTTTTCCACCTCTGCTGCCCCTTTTTCCTGCACCTGATTGGACCAGCGCACCACTGTGCTTTCGATATTCTGGAAATTTCTCCAAAATTACCCCTAAAAATCAGTTTCAGAGTAACAGGCCATGCAGTGACTGAATCAAGCCTAATTTTACACCCGCAACACCTGGGTTAAATAGTTGTTCATGAGGCACAAACCCTACGTAATTGGCACAGGTGAACGTAACATAGTAGAAAAACACAACTAATGTCAGGACGTCCACAATTCAGTATTTTAGCTGATACATATCTGATCAGACTCTGAATTCTCATAAAGATTTTTCAGACTTAAACCTGAAAAAGAGAAAACTGATCTTGATAAAACACAGTGATTAGTCTGTTCACCCCAGTTCATTAAAACATTTGCTGTCCGTCTCGTAGTGCCTTTTAAATTTCTAGTAACAAGACAAAGACAAAGGAGCGTCACCTACGGAAACTCATTAACATCTTCATCCATGAGATAAAAACACCTAAAAGAAAAGTTTTGACTGGCAGGTGATTTCTACAAACAGCAGTAAAGAAACACCAGAGCGAACAAAAAACAGATTTCCACTACTTCCACCGATAAATGACCAGCTTGACTCACCTGTTCTTTTTCCGGTTTGTCAGAAATGTCGTTCAGGCTGCCGGAGGTCAGGTTCCGGTGGGTTGTGGTGGGACTATCTGTTAAAACACAGCGACCCTGAGCAGTTAGACCGGCTTCGCCTTCCCCTGGATGTAGGAGCGTGCGAGAGCGGAAAAGAGGACGGCAGAGACCCAAGACAGGACAGTGGCCCAGACAGTTTGCTTTTTCCATGCAGCGCCGAGACGGATAACAAAGACAGCAGCGAAGTCCATGCTAACCGCAGAAGGAAACATTGAGGAATTTCAGGCACGGAACGGAGCACACCAGGGGACAAATTCATGCAGACCGTCTCTTTTCCGTCGGACTTTTAGAGCCGGCTGAGAGACACATTTTAGCGGGATTTTGCTCAGATCGGATCTTTAGTGTCTGCCGATTGCGAGCAACTCTTAGTGCTACAGCGCGTTAAAAAGCAGATACGGCACGTTCTCGGTTTTATTTACTATTTACCGCACGTGGTTCATGATAGAGCATTTTGAGTTATACAGCGCAAAACGACGACTTTCTCTACTCGAAATGGCCGAAATTTCTCTCTCAAGGCCACTTGAGCAGAATGAGCTCGGATGGTGACCTGTGGTGCCAACAGATGAGACCAGCTGCTCAGCTTAGTGTCCAGCTTTCACAAAGAAGCCTTCCACTGAGCGCTTTCCTCGTCTGAGGCAGGTGAACAACGGACCGATTGATGCTCTGCTGACTTTCGCTTTCAGCCTGTCGACCCCAGTATCGGCGGATTTACACGGCAGAAAGTGACCTTACTTAAGGGCTGCCGTTGGCGGAGGTAAGAGATGGTATCCAGTGGAGGACAGACTTCAACGAGTGCAAATTCTGATGCCACTGTAGCCTTTCACACATCCGCCCCCCTGAGCACTGTGGGTAATAACGTGCTTGTCAGTGTGATGCAGCCAGTAAAAACAATTAGCCAAATATAGCTGTAAAGTATTGGAAAACAATCCCTTTAAATTAAAATAAATAAATTTAAAAAAGGCCTTAAGTGACAGAGAAGGTTTTATCTAAAACAAAAACTAACACTACTGGAAATGACGAGAGGTCACGTTTTACCCTACATTCGGGTCATGACTACGTTCAAACTGCAGCTCAGAGTTTTCCCGGTTCTGACTGTTTTCAGTCACGTGAGACACGAATCTGATGTTTCCAAAGCCGTGTCAACAACAAAGGGCTGAACTGAGTCGCATTTTCCAATTTTTTCTTTTTCTGGGTCACGTGGATTAGATGCGCGCTACGAAGTGTGATACCGAGGCATTTGGCAGAGTCGCTGGACGAGCAGGCGGCGACTAGAATGTAACTTCGCCGTCTCGGGAGCTCGGCCGAGTGAGCGTCACCGTATGGAAGTCAGTGAGGTAACGGAGAGAGAGAGCCAAATACACTCGGTCTTTTTCAAAGATGTCTCAGTTCAGACCAAACTCAAAGGCGCCAAGGTGCGTCTCTGAAGCGTTTGGATATTGTTTCCGTTCCTAAAATTCGAGCCTTGATTCAAAACTCGTCGGTGGTCTGCGGTGTGAACGTAGACTGAGTCCGGTGAACTTACTAAGCCAGTCCATGCTGGGACTCCTTTGGGTCTGCAAGTCCTCCATTGAAATGCGACCCGACAGGCAAGTCAGAGAGCTCTCGAGGGGACTACGAGCTTTTAGTAGCAGCAGCAGGTTATCGAACCCAATCCGGGGAAGCAGAAAAGAAAATAAAAAAGGCAGGAGAAGAAGAAGAGATGGCAGGGAGAAATGGAGAAATGACAGGACGGTTGACAGACAAGCCCACTGAGCCAAAGCATGAGATTTGTTAGGAGAACAAAATCAAGCTGCTGTTAAAGTTCTGTAAAACATGATTTACCTGTAATTTTACAGGCTGTGCAGAGAAGCAGTGGCGTAAGAGCAGTGGTGTCATTAAATATGGAGACCATGGGTCATTGGACTGAGGATCTTGAGTCAAGTTTCATTTTACTGAATCAGTAGACGTACTTTATCCTGGCAGAGTCAGAATCAATTAATGATTATTGGTGGAGCTCTTTATCTCAGTGCTGCGATCTCGATAAGAGGCTTTGGCTTTTATGTGGCGAATTTCCTTTTTTTTGAATGCAACAAAGCCTCATGAACACAAGGAGCTTTTGATAGACTCATAAACCGGATTCATAAATCTGATAGCAGGTAATAACTAACCTCCCCTTCCAAGGACCCATGGCTGGTGACAGATTAATTACATTGTCAAACATAATGAGGTATCCGGTTACTCAACGTGTTACAGTTAAAGCACTCATACAGGTGTTGTCAAAGTCTAACAGACATCGTTGTGCATTAGGGCTGCCACTTTTTCTCCCTGCGCGACAACTCTAAACCTCGCCGCTTTAGAGGCTGGCTGAATATTCTGTCTGCTGCTGTTTAACGAGGTTCGATTAGGTTCTCTAATCGCAGCGCCGTGCCGCTGTCTGAGGGAAAGGCGTTTTCATTAGCTGTTCATTCCAATTTCATTAACAGAGGATTTCGTAACAGAATGAGATTCAGCGAGCCTGATATGCAGAACACACCAAATGGGTATTGGATCCATTTGGTGTCTATCAAAATGGCCAACCAAGGCAGTTTCACCCATTTTTATTGTTTTACTTTTGTGCGCTTTTGGAATGAATCTGAATTCATCTCTTTCTGTAACGTTCGAAGAAGCAAAGCGACAGTCCGTCCTGCGTGAAGAAGAGAGGCGTCGTGCTCTAACGTACATTTGAACAGGAATTTTCAGAAATGTAAACAAAATTAAAAGTTTATGAGGTGAGAATCATGTGAGCATACATAATCAAATTCAGAGATTTTAACAGCTGTAAAATGACACCACCTCCATTAGTTATATCCTATCAAAATACTGGGTCGGTTTTATGATTTCCCATGGCCTTGGACTTTTCCCTCACCGGTGTCATAAGCACATGCACTGACTCAATTCTTCAGCGCTGAACTTTCCATCCGAAGTCAATTTGAAAGGTGCCGACAGGTGCCGACACACTTTGCTTCTGATCAGTTGCATCAAAATTAGTACAATAGTACAATAGCACACGCCGAGTACATTAGAATTGTTGTTAGAGTAGTTACACCAAATCTTTGTTTGGAATTAGCAAGAGACACCTGGAAACTTTAGTTTGACTAGTTGAATGACAGGTTTAGTGAGCAAGAGGTAGTACTACATTTTCGTGTTAAGACCTTCAAAATACAGTATAAGGGCTAGATATCTTTTAATGTCGCCAATAAAAACAGCTTTTCAGCATCTCCGAAGGAGGAGCTGGCACTTTTTTTTATGACTGTTTAGCGCACATTATGATTGGGTTCATGCAGAGGAGGGCAGCAGCGTGTCCTTTATCGCACACTTCACTGCCCTCAAAAGTCACTGCGCACCTCGGGACCGAACTTGAGGTGAAAAAAAATTTTTTTTTTTAAATGTAAATTTAAACCCAGTAATGTAGGTGTGTAAAGTTAAATTTATTATAAAGTAAAATAAATTGATTTTTTTTAAATTATGATTATTCAAATCAATGACAAAAAAGAAGACTGCACCAAACTGGCATCATTATTACCATTTTCCTGGTTGGAAAACAGCCTACTTGCACTGGAGACCGTCTTGCCGATGTCAGCCAGAGAGCGCAGGTTGGACTTCTTGGTCTGGTGGCGGTGTTTCCGTAGCAACGTGTACATCACTTTGTCCTTCAGGTCTGGCTTCAGCTGCCCGATCTCTATCTGGTTGTCGGTGATCAGCTCTGCAGGGGAAGAGAGAGAGGGGGACAGGGAGGAGGACGGAGCTCTGTGGTTTTTATAGGGAAAAGTGAGCTCTTCTCCTAGACCCAAATATCTTTTCATTTTAGACACGACAAACTACATTATTATACAAAATGATAAATAATTACTTTCTGGTTTTTTTAAAATCTAAATTCATTAGAATAAGGGTTTAGTCTATAAAAATAATGCTAAATGCCCAAGTTACCTGGACCCGGACTGATGTCTTACATTTGCTTATTTTGTCTGACCGGCGGTTAAAAAACAAAAGTTGTTCAAATTAAAGTGAGATGAGATGGAGGAGAGCCAGCAAAGCCTCGATGTCAACAAACCAGAAATAGAAAATGTTTGCTACTTTTCCTTTGTAAGTAACAGAAACCCTCTAATCAAATCATCACAATGGTCGATTCATTTTCTTGATGAAATGTGTCAGCTCTTCTGCATCGTCACGTAAGCTCATCAGCCTCTTTCAGACCAAAATAGCCTATTCAGAAGTTCTGAGGAGTATTAACGGGGAACAATTTAGTAAAAAATAAATCGATAAAAGCCTTAAAAAAAAACAAACAAACAAAAAAAAAGAATTAATCAACTAAACACTTTTGTGCCACTTGCACATTTGTGAAAGTCAAGGTTTCATTATGGGTCTACTTTTACTCTATGCAGCATTTTATCCAACAGCCTGAAATCTGTAACAGCTTCACTCAACTTAAGTAACTAAGTCCCCATAAAAAGTCTCTTCATACTTGTAAGGGCTCAATTAGTGCCTCCCAGACTGTAATGCTCCTGTATGAGAGTCTTTGTGGCATCATAAAATGGCTCAATCAAAAGGTCTAGCCTATTTTTAAAAAGAGGGTCAGAAGCCTGAATGCTGACTGATAGCAGCCTCGGGGAGTTCCTCTTCTCGTGGAGGGCTAGTGCTGCTAATGGCCCGTCAGTCAAGTCGGCTGGCCTCAAAGCAAAGAGGCCCGGCTCTGCTCGGCCTGCACAGTCCAGGCAGCACAGTCAATTACTTCACATTAATCACTCCAAGTGGTAACTCTTCCTCCCGCTCCCTCATGCAGACAAAAGCGCTGAGGTGGTGGCATGAGACAGGAACGCAGAGCGACACAATAATCTCAAAGCAACTGAGGAGGGCTGGCCGTTCCCCAAATTAGGAAGTTTTTGTGTGGCCGTTTACAGACTACTGTCTGAGTCCCACGGTGTTTTCAGGTACAGTAAAAGCCCGGACCTCGGCTCCGGCCTTTCGCTACCCTTAAAGATAAAAGAGAGGAGGGGGGGGGGACCTCTCTCGTGTGTCCTGTGTGTGATGTGCATCAATCCGGAAACCTGCACGCAAGACTGCAGACCAGCGCTGCATATACTGTACATCGGCAGAGCAGATAAAAAAATCTAACCGGCAGACGGGCTCACGTATCACAGGCAGGGAGATGCTGACCTTTATTAATGTCAGTGTGTGACAGTAAAAATCATACATACAACAAACACTTTGACAAACCCCTACACAATACGTCTCTCGTTAAATAAAATTACTTCTGGCACCCACCCTGCCGCAAAATAAATTCATCTACAATTTACATTGGTTAAAATATTTGGGGGGTAGGACAATGGTTTTTTTAGCAATAAAACGAGCAAATTAAAAAATCGTGACATTTATGGTTAGTCCCTCATGACCATGTTAAGTAAAGTACATTTAAGGTCAATAAAAACTTGGTTAAGTTTAAAGGGGCATTCCACCAATTCTACGTGTCAAAATCATTGTACTAGTCCTGGCTATTGGCAGAATTAGCCAACTGTATGATGGCTCTGGGGGAGACTGCGATTTTATAACAAGACGCCCGTGTCACAAAGTGCTGGCGTAGAGTTTGAAAGAGATTAGCATTTTTACCAGGGGGAGGGTTGTAATAATCGACCAATGGACTTGAACAACACTAACTTCAAGGCTAAGATGGGATGGTGACCCCAGTCTCCAGGCTTCATACACCTCATGATTGAAATCTTTTCACTGCATATGGCAATGTCTAAGTACTTCCTGCGTTGCAGCAAAACGTGCACATGATCTGGGCGGCATAACCTTTCCTGCAGTGCTGCACCTGAACGCAATGCCATTTGTCTTGTTACAGATATAGGTTGACTAGTGACCAGAGGTCAACTTACCGACAACCTGAGGCAGAGTGGAAGCTTCCATGTCCAGCATGATGGTGCCTTTCTCTATGCACGTCCGCAATTCAAACAGGCTGTGTAAGGACAATGTCGCCACGTGGGGTTTGCTCCACCGCTCTCCACCTTTCTCTACCTTTTCCTCAAACTTGATCCACCTGGGGAAGGGTTTGAAAAAGGACTGGATTAAACTGGGAACAAAGACAGTCACAGTTCCTGCCAACATTTAAACAGTTTTGCCATAATCTTGGGTAAAGACTTATATAGGAGTGCAAATTCTGCACATTCCAACTAACCTAGAAATGGTGACCTTGGAGGACATGAAGCTCCATCATCACAGGACCACCAACGTATCACCATGTCACACAGTCAGGATAGATGGAGCTGATGCCAATGCTAATAGGCAACTCAGCACCTTTCGAATTACATGTAACTGCACAAACGCAACGCACGAGGAATGTTTCATGCACGTCTATATACAGAAGAGATTTTTGTGGCTGCATCACAAATCTCAGTTACTGTTGTGGAGGCCTATATGAGGCCACTGAACACAATAATGTCAAAATATGCAACAACCTCACGCGTAGAGAGGACATCTGAAAAATACTGTTGTCATTTGAGGGGATAATTAAAAGAATTTGGCAAAAGTAGTAGAAAAAAATGATGAGAAACGTTGTGTCAATGGGAAACAAGTTACACATTTTCAAAGGCAATTTGGTAAGTAAATGGACTTCAGCAGTTTAATACTGTCACCATTTTGTCATTGGCTTCATGTGTTTTGTTGTTAAGCTCAAATAAAGTGCTGTTTAATGCACATCCGCTGGGCAGCTACACAGCAAAATGTCTGATGAAGATTTATGACCTTCTTTTGTTTATCGTTAAGGTAAAGTGAACGTTTCTTAAATTCAAATGCCGTATCTTCATGTATTTTTTTTTTTTTTTTTAATGAGCCCCCATCCTCCCCTTCCCTCAGAGTCAGAGGGATGAGAAATTGAACTGGTACCGAGCAGTTGTTTCTTTACCAGGGTTTTATTTGCCCAGTTTGGCTGCCAAAATCGCACTTGGCGTACAGCCAGCACTGCCCAGCACTTGTGAGATCCTTTATTCATTTTGAGTCCCCTGAGTGCACTTGTTGAAACATTGCACCGTGTCTTAATCTCTGCAGTTATTTGCAGAATAATAAGTTTGACATTATAGATTCAAGGTTGATTTATTTAACCTTTTGTAAGCAATATGTAAGTATGTTAAACAGACGCTTTTTGAAGGATCTGCAACCGCAGTCCTCTTTTAACCTTTTTAACCCTGCTGATCCTCCAATTATTGATTTTTTACTTGTACAGTTTTACTGTGATACTACTAGTTGTGGCCCAATCTTTTTGGGACATTTTCTGTTTAAACTCTTGACTGCAGAGAAATCTGCCCTCATGAGAGGAAAAATATTTTCTTTTGGAAATTTTTCACCGTTACTGCACTTCTACCCTACTGAAGTTTTTTTTTTTTTAATGTATTCGTTCTTAATTTGTAAACCCTAGCACTGAAGAAACAGTTCCGTTTCCCTGTATACTGAGGGAATGACAATAAATTCTACCCTGAAGCTTGCTGAACCTTAAAAAGATTTCCGGGTAGATAAGATTTTGGTCGGTTAATAATCATTAGATGTTTTTCAAGATGGCTGGCATGACATGATCAGAAGCGAAATTCCCAAGTCCCCAGTGTTAAATGCCATGACGCACTCTAATTTCATTCCCATTTTGACTGACATGTATTTGGTCCAATCCAGGTTACAATCAGGTTTAATCATGCCTCCCAATAGGCTGGTTTCTGCCGAACTGACAAGCTATAGTGTCACCATTTGAATTTTGACATAATGATTCAGTTAAAGCCCATTTGTGCTAATCCTATACCAATCTAATATCAACTGTCTGTGTACAGCTGGGAGAACTGAGGAGACGAAAGCTGGTTGAACACATGATCTGTCAATACGCGTATCGGTGCTGAAGGGCTCAATTTCAACCAAATAAAAAATGGGACTAAATCTTAAAAAACAAGACTTGAGTAGAAGTAAAAGCACTTTAAATTCAGATCTGCAAATCATTCAACCAACAATGTACCCAAATGTAACTTCTATCTGTGGTACAATTGGTCAGAGGTTAGGAAAACAATTCAACTCATTCGGAGCCTCAAACAGCAGCCCCGGGATCCAGTTTCCCCCTGAGAGAGCTTCACTCATCCAACACTAATGATGTATAAACAATCATCCCATCTCTGTGCTATCCCATCCCACTAGTGGGCCACACAGGAGAAACCTGTGAAGCCCTGTGTGCACACTTTTTATGCTGCTCCAAATGCAATGCGCACACCAAATCTCCCAATGTTGGAGGAACTTATTTTAGACCGACAACGAGCTGAAGTTTGGAAATGTTTGTTCAGTTATTTCCCAGGCTCCGGGCTGTTTAAAAATATCTAAAGCACTAAAGTAAGGAGTGAGGTAAACCTCTTGGAAGAACTTTGCTGTGTACCAAAAAGTGCCCGTAACCGGGAGGAAGCCCCAAGTCTGAGACTGAGGTCCTTACCTGGCCGTCTCCTTCCACTCCATCTCCTGTCCATCCACCGACAGCAGCTCATCCAACTCGGTGAAGAGTTGTGGGGGTGCCGGGCCATCATCCTCCTCCCCGAGGATGAAGCGGATCCTCTCGGCTGCTGGTGAGACTGTGGACAGAGGAAAAATACTGCGGTTCATGGGCTGGCAATGGTGTCCATTGGGCAAGGGTTTGGGCACTGGCTTTCCCTCCTCAGCCGGACCCTTCACGTTGACCTCAGGAGGAGGTGGAGGTGGTGGGATTTTCACCATGACCTCCTCTACTCTCTCCTCCACGTCCTCTTCCTTTTCCTCCTTCTCCTCTTGGTTATTGTTGTTGTAAGACATCTTTAAAAACTCAGTGACCCCTCCCCTTACTCTCCAAATCAACTGACCCAGGGGTTTGCTCCTCAGATAGCGGTCGGCAAGTGACGCAAGCTCACCAGAGTCCCAAAGCAGCAGCTAGACCCTCATTAAAGTCTTGGGTGGAAGTGACAGCCGCTCTCGGCTGCCTGCTCCAGCACTCTGTGAACCAGGTAGGAGGGGGCCAGTGGGGTTTAGGGGTCCCCTCAGTGACAGTGTCCCCACAGTTAGCCCGTTCTCCCTCTCTGCCCCCCCCTCACTGCTCAAACAGGCCTTCACCATTGGCCCTCCAGCCTTGGCAAGCTTCCCTGGAGCCCCTCATTAACAATTAGGAAATGGTTCACAAACTGGCCTATTCTTTAGAACAGGCTTGGCTTTCCTTCCCCTTGTATTCTCATTTGAATATTTAGAGACCAACACAAAACACAGCCAAACAGAATTTCAACAGGACTGATATGTGAATAATACTTTTCAGTGTTATTCAAACATGTTGCAAATGGTCGACACCATCATACCTTGTTCCAGCAAGTGGAAACAATATTTGAACTTTGTATGAGAGACCACAAATGATCACTCCCCCTTTCATGAAAGCAGGCCCATGCAAGTAGATTACTGCAAAGATTATTGTCAATATCAAACAGCCACGCAAGACCGCCGCATGGTGCGTCATCAGAGCTACAGCTGGTTTGTCGCAAAGCTCACGTAAACGAAACGGTGGCATCTCTGCTCGAGAATCCGGCTGCTGCTGTGTACAAGTCACAAATTGCGATCACCACAAAAAAATAAATAAAAATTGACTACCTGTAGCCAAGCCAGGGCATTACCACCCAAAATATTACACAGGGTGCGTTTATCACCTGACCGCCTCTCCAAATTTTGCTTTAAGTGCAAAATAAATACTGGCAGTCTTACACATTGTCTTTTTGTCGTGCGCCAAATTACCAAAATACCGGGAAGCTGCCCTGTATGAAATGCAGAATATGTTAGGAACTGAGCTTGAGCTGGAGCCAGTATCACTTCTCCTTGGTCTCCCTTATGTGCACGTTACTGATATACATCACGGAAAACTGTTTAGTGTCTTGAAAAAGATATTACGTCAGTGGATCTCCTGTGAGGCTCCCACAGTCCCTGGTCAGAATAGGTTAATAATGGACAATATTCTGCCGGTCCTCCCGACTTGCCTGGTAAACTCTAAAACGGCTAACTTCACCAACATGTGGAGACGTATACGTATCTGCCAGTCTATCTAGAGCTTTTATATAAAGCGTATGAGATGCTAAGGGCCAACTACGGTGGTTGTGTTTGTTGCTGTTATACTGCGACGGCTGACTTGTAATGTTGTGCAAGGTTTTTAAAAATTGCGCACAGCTGAGCTCGTGTGTGCACACGCTGCGTGGCCACATTGTCCATTAGCCAGCATGCACAGAAAAATCAGAGCCCCGGAACCGGGCCACCTGCATGGAACACAGTAATCATTGCTGCTATTGATTACACCCGTGCTTCTCCTGCTATGACATGTGATAATGTCTGCATTGGAAAAAGTCTATTAAGGCTAAGGTCACTGTCACTCTGACTCCTGCTATGTGTTAGTCGGTCTGAAGGATGCTGCATAATGTGCTAGGCGCAAGCTAGTGTGGGCCGAGTCCAAGTGGATTGTCAGTGGCTGTTAATCCATTCATTTTCATCTTGTCCGCACAGGTAGAACCGAATCCCGGGTAGAGATGCCATTACTGTCACAGGCATCAACTGTCATGTCTGTACTTTGAATACGGAGAAAAATTAGTTTAAAATTCCATATTAATCCATCCTAGTTTAATTAGAGGTTGGTTTGAATTGGATAAAGTGAACGGGGTCAGAATCTCACTGCTCTGACCGGCCTGAAAACAGCAGCTCTCCCAAACGATGTACTGATGATGTGACGTGACAATTTGCGTCCCTGTATGAGGGAACCTGTAGCACTTGACTTCGGCTTTAATCTGGGCAGACTCACCTTCTGATTAAACGTCTTGTGAATGCGTTACCCGTTATTGCGTGTAATCGCTGTGACAGATATGTGGGATGAAAATGGGGTCCACTCCAACGACGGAAACTGTCCTTTAAGAAGATGTCATTTGATTGTTACTCGACAAGAGGAAGTTACTTGACAGTTACTTCAGTGGCGGAAGCCATGTTCACAACACACTCCATCCAAAAGGACACCAGCAACATATCCTGCTCCTTCCGAGTGAAAGCTCCCACTTCCTCCAAATTCACGTACATGTACACTGAAAGTAATGTGACGAGTATGAACATATAATAGCCCCACATAAGTAGGAATACATACTAGTTCCTAGAGGTTGACACTGACTGTCTTAAACCGAGCTGAAAACCTAGATTCCTGCTCAGGGTTCTATTCACAGACATTCGGATTCCTTTGGTTTATTCAAAACAGCAAACATCGTGATCTGGATGTTGTAATTTAAAAAAAAAAAAAAGTGGAAGTGCTCCTACATCGGTTCCTTTAAAAAGTCATGATAAGAAATCGTGTAACTTCTGTGATAACGTTTTTGCTTTAATCTTATGGAAGTCATTTGCTCACACAAAATATACCGACTGTACAGTTAACTGTAATTTGATTTTTTGTTTTTTTGTTTTTTTTTAATGCTCTCTTACAGGCTAAACTTGAGAGACTACCATGTATAGCTCTATGTTGCAAACATTTCCAGTGTGGTGGTCTTAACTGCCTGTGTGCTCTTGCACACCTATCCTTGTGAGGACCGCTTCGAGTCGTAGGCCTTTTTGGATAGTGAGGAATGTTTTTTTTTTCAAAGGGCTTTTTGAGGGTTAAGGCTTGGTCCTGAGGGTTGAGGTTAGACCACGGTTAAGGTTCGGATAAGGGTACGGGCACGTGGTTGTGATGGTCACAGTCAGGGTTAAGGAATGCATTACGTCAGTGCGGGTCCTCTCAAGTACAGAAACACCCAAGTGTGTGTGTCTGTGTGTGTGTGTCTGTGTGTGTGTTAGATAGAGAGAGAAATAATAACAAAGCTGACTGATCTGATTACATAACATCTTGTTAATACTGACTTGACTATAAATATTGAATTTATTTAAATTTGACCATTTTCATTCCCCAATATGAAGTTATTAAGGGTTTCCCTTGAAATCCTCATCTTGTCAGTCTAAACACCATCCACCGTTTTAATGGTAAGAAGGGAAATCCCATGTGCTATCCTGCTCTTATATCAGGGATTATTTAAAAAAAAAAGAAACCCAATTATTATCATTACTATTGATAACTTTTGGATACTGACTTTTTACTTACATAGGAGTGGAGGTAAAAAACAACCTGCACCACAGAGGAAGGACAATGATCGGAGCTAACATAAGTGTTTTGTGTCTTTAACTGGACTTTCCTTCACAGGTGAAGTTTAGACATTTCCTTACGCCGCCCGTAACATGAGCACCCGCCACTCTGAGACGTTCATTCGGTCAGTCGGTCAGCGGTCAGTGGCCAAAGTTTCGCCTCATTTTGTTTTTCTCTGAAGCACAATAACAACAACAGCAGGTACGAGCCAGACGAGCAGCTGTTAGATTACTAGGTGGGGGTTAAACTAAACTGTCTGCTGGCACGCACACACACACACACACACACACACACACACACACACACACACACACAGTCCCAAAGGCTGCAACTACCTTAAGTCACCCCAACCTGTCTAATAACACCTTAGATGGAATAATTTACATGTGGGTTCCACACATTCAGCTGACACTCATATCCACTGTGATTTACGCCGATTACAGTAAACAGTTAAAACAAGCTTTAAATACCTATATGGCCAAAACTGCATGCAAACAATAGCCAGCAGTGCAAGGCGAGGGTCAAAGCCTCGGTGATGAAGACTCACGCAGAGCACCTACTGCTGTATTCCCTAAATGTGCATACAGTGAATAAAAAAGAAGCGGTAGAGAAATACGGTAGGAGCAGGGCAGTGAAAGTGCTTTTTCTTTCTTAGGAGCAACGTGAAATATTTTATCATAACAACACAATCTTAATAAAAACAATCCACAAATACAAAATTCTTTTTTTTCCCCCCTGTGAAACAAAGGTAGAGACATCCTGCTGAAGGAGACACATTATCTCAGCAGAAATAAATCCCGGTACGAGATCAGGAAAAGCTTCCTGACACCCAGTGTTTACAGCTGGAATCAGCTGCTTTCTGCACCTTTTTTTTTTACATGTTCAAGTTATATTTTAATTAAAAAGCTATTATTAATTACAAGTTGATATCAAGCATTCACAGTATTTTATGATAGAAGAACAAGCGGTAAGGGAAAAGAAAGAAGGAAACACGTTTGATGGAAAACCAGAATGTGTAAATTTTGAAGTTGTCCTACATCCTTCCTTAAAGAATACAAATGAAAAATTAGTTCTCTGAAACCTCTTCTCATACAAAGTGTTATTTTATCCAAGAATCATTTTCTAATTCTTCATGAGAAACTGACTACTGCCTGTCCATGCTATCCAGGAAAAACCTGATGACAAGCACAGTGTTGGTGTCAACGCAATACTGTCCCACTCGAGCAGTTGCTAAGAGAAAGGCGGGAGGGGTGGGTGAGGAGCTTTAGTGGGGTGAGACTCAGCGCTGAGTGAAAGCAAAGAGGGGTGAGAGCAAGCACGAAAAGGAGGGATAGAAATGAAAATCCCATCGTTCAAATGCAATTTCAAAGCTGTGTGTGCTCTAGCCAAGAGCCATGGGCACACAAAGAGGACTTTGTCCCAGCAGCAGAGGCTCATGGGATAGGGGATGGAGGAAGAATGCCCGCTGCCCAGTAGAAAGCTTAGTGTGACTGCCACTAAAGGCCTGTTCAGTCCCACTCTTGACATGCATCCTACACAAATACCTTCCATCTCCTCTGACCTTTCTGAAAAACTCAGCACAGTAAAAGGCTACATGGGATCTAATAGCATGTTCATTGTTTGTGTCTGTACAGGCAGTGATAATGCAACTTCCGCGTCACCTCTTTCAAAAGACAAGAGGAGGATCACTGAGAGTACAGGAAATGTTTTCCATGCCACAGAGTCTGACGTTCAGTATGCAGGGCAGCCAGCACAGGGCCAATGAGCGGGGATTGGGTTGAATGCAGAGTGACACCCTGAGGGTGATCCATTGAGAGCACAGTATTTATACCCAGACCGTCGAGCTCTGGTGTTTTGTTGTGATAGCTGAGGTGGGCAGGTTCTGATGAGAGTGTAAGAAATACCAAGCTGGGAGGAAAGAACCAGAAATGAAATGACCGCCGTGCCGTCTGGAGGTACGCTGAATGTACAACCACGTTTTTCTCTACGCTTTCACTGTAGCACAATGCAACCCCTCACAGCAAAGTCAAGTTTATGTTTGACTCCAGGTTTTTTACTACAAAAGGGCTTAATGCATCCTTTTGTCCGGGAAGGCTCAGAGACATTACCAGCATTTACCAGTATCTAAGTCTAAGTCGGTATCTAAGCAGTGGCAAGATAAACCCCTCGGATCTAATGTACGAAAGTAAATTGTAAAATTACTGACGTACACCAGTGTGCAAATGTATGATGGTATGGAATATAGTTAAAAGCAAGCCTATGTAACTTTTGTGGAACAGCAGCCACTGTGAATTTCCCTATGTGCCAACATTATCATGAGTCACTTGCTTTGCAATACATCAAAACACCTCTTAGCAAGGCATTGTTCTTTTAACTTTTTATTTTACTTTTGTGGCGTTTACCTCTTGCATGCTTAAACATACCTCAACAGTAGCACAAGTGGACAAGAGTCAACAACTGACTCAGAAATGTCAGTTGCACAACATCAAACTGCACTTGGCAAACATTAGCCATGGTTAGCCACAGATCATAGAGAAAAAGTCAGACTGTTACAGTAAAAACCCAGAGTGTAATGAACCGAGGAAGGGTTGCTTTTTTTCACTTATAAATGGTAAAGGGTAACTGGACTACACTCACTCTATATAACGCTTACTGTAAATTGTATGAGATAAAATGTGCCATTTATTCATTCAAAAGTTAAATGTACGCTCGCTTTGCTCAGAATTTTAAAGTCTGGATTAGACAGCTAATTTTGTTAACCTGCTTTATCAATACAGGCAAGGCACAAGTTAGTGACTTTAAAAAAAAAAAAAAAAAAAGATACACATCGGGGATGTAAACTACATGGAAGCTTGACTACAACTGACTGCTGCCATGCAACAAGAGAACAGTAGGAGTCCCAAGTTAGAGACCTGAGGAACACCACACCTCACAGTCGGTGAGGCGCTTGTTTCATTTTTAAATGTATTCAGAGTCATTAGAGGAATATTGCATGAATTATGGCAGTACAGGGCGATCTGACAAAGGTGTAAGTAGAGATAAAAGAAAAACATGAGATATTCAAAAACCTCTGTCAGATTGAGGAATGAATGAGATTAAGTTTGTGTCAGGTCAACTGTCTTTAGAGTCACTTCCTGTCACCGAGGATTGATTTTCATTCGTTTGCTGTAGAGTTGTTTCATTTCCTTTGGCAGTTATCTGCATACCAGATCAATAATCTATACAATCTGGTGTTAACATCATTGGGTGTCAGTCCCAAACAGCTGGACCTTCTTTCTGGACTCTCAATTTTATACCTATGACAAACACCTTATGGGGACATAATCTATCAAAATATAGGGCCATCGTGAGACACTGAATAAGGGGCACAGCCACAATCTCCAACAGGCAGTGTCTTCATAGACTTGGCCAACAATAAAATCACCTTCAGCTGATGTCAACAAACGTATGTCCACTCACCTCCACTGTCTGACTGATGTTGAAAGTCATTCTGAAAAAAAGTAAGTTATCATTTACTGAAGTAAATTAGATGAGAGAGGTGAATCGAAAGTAGGTGCAACAAAACAGGAAAGCTACTTGTGCATCTCCTGTAAGCTACAATGTCAGCTACAATGTGATAAGGCCCAGCCTGAAATCTTCACAGTGGGCTATTTTAACCAACTCACTGTCTAGAATGAGAGATAATACTGGCTTAGCCGGGTTATCTTTGTCTCATACCCTGAAAAAGTCTCGCTTGGTTGTTTGTAGCAGAAAATAAAGCTAAAAGACTTATAGGTGCACTCGCACAGGACCAGAGGGCTAAAGTAAGGCTGTGGATGTGAGGGGTGGGGTTAGGACACATTATTGATCTGTCAATCAATGAAGATTAACTCATCAGGCTGCCCAGAAAGACACCAAATCAGAAAAAAAAAAAAAAAGGATGGCATTTCAAACATCTAAGTGATTTATCCGCTCAATATCCAGAGACCTTTTCTACTGATATTTTTTTTCCAGTGACACTGAACAATATCTCAAACAAACAGTCTGTTGTAGCCTTGTCTCACAATGCTCAACCTATTTCTACACAGTTGTCGGCGTGCCAGTGCAGAAGAACGGTTTTAAAAAACCTGCGGTCACTCTGGGATGGGTGACAAAAACAGTGTGGGTTGTTTGAATTTCTTGAACTAATATATTCATATTCATCGAGGGCAGGCAAATGAGTCTCAGTGGGAAAGGCAAATGCGCTTCTTTTGTAACATCCTCTTTTGTATCATGTCCTGAAGTCATCAAAAGTCAAATTAGGAGTTGTGATACCGGATGAGACCCTCAAGCAGGTATCCTTCCAGTGAAGCGTTCACAGAAAAACTGAATACGTCGCAGCAGTCATAGCTTGCTCTGCCTGACTTTGGGAAATTAAACCCATTTGTATAAGAACCAACTTTCTAAGTAATCTTTGTAATCCACTTTGATAGAAAATTTGATCCTAGTAGAAAAAGATGGGAAAAGGCTTAGAAGGGAAAAAAAAAACAAAAAAAACACGATCATCAAAATGAGCAGGGGTCAGATAACTCTGCAGTGGACACACATGCAACCAGGAGATTCACTCGCAGTCCCTGCAGTGTCCATCTGACCAAACAAGAGGATTTCGGTCCGGACGACAGACAAGGGCCTTCCCCTGTGGTCGGCCCTCCTTCCCCAGAGAGAGAGTAACAGTAGGACATTAGGAATACTGCATGCCTGTCAGCTTTTACGTGCCTGACAGATTGCCTGCAGATTTGAGTTTTAGCTGTAAAAACATTTCTTAGAAGGAGGAGCTGCTCCACTGTCAGAAATGGCAAAAGATTCAATTAAATAGATACATTTATAGCACAAGTTAGCTACTTGGAAAACTCAACTTAAAAAGGGAACTCTTAATTAAAAATGTATCTCATTTTCATTTTAATGCCTATGACATTAATGACATTGGCAGGTCATAGTGCTAGCTCAGTAGCTCTTCCAGATAGCTAGCTATCCTTGTTTGACCCCTGAAAGTTTAGCAAGGCCACGCGATACAGATGAGACTGTTCACATCAACGTTACGTGATTTTACAACTTATCTCGTATGTACTGAAAGTGTTGATATATTGGGCACCAAAGGGACCTACTATGGCTACCATCAACTACCCATTCAGCGGGGTGCACAGGTAGCTCCCCTGGTTAGTCATGTACCCTGTGTCAAGGCTGAGTCCTTGCTGCAGAGGCCCAGGTTCGAATCTGGCCCTCTCTCTCTCTCCTCCTGCCTTTTCTGTCTCTCTGTACTATCACCGTCAAAAATTAAAAAAAACATGGAAATGTCCAAATAAATAAATAGAAAACAGCATGAAAATTACGCTTGCTACACTGGCAATCCCCATTTAGCAGTCCAGTGGTGTGAGCATTCGCATTCCTGGCCATCGTACATGAAGCAGGTTGTAAGGATAAAGGGAGTCGTACGTTGCACAGAGTATAAAGCCTTGTGAGACACACTTGTTATCTGGGCTATATGAATAAAACTGCCTTGGATAACTGTTATTTAACAGGAAGAACCATCCAGTGCCACCCTATGAGGTTCATCCAAAAAAAAAAAAAACTCTGCTCACTCTCTGGGCAGACAAACGCACCACGAGTCTTTCAACGCACGCGGCGTGCTGAAAATCTTTGAGTCTTGAGATACTTTGCTATTCGGTTATGGGATGGATATCCAAATCAAAAGAGCCACAAATTCGTTTAATGGAAAAAAATGACATTAAAAGTTTTCATGCACACTGTGCTAAGCTTGGCTATGATGTAATCAGTAAGTAACAACTTTAACAGCGGGACTAGTGGAAACACTGTACTTAATGGTTCAAATCAAATGGAATTAAAGTTACAGAAGTCTGTTTAAATACAATAAAACAAAGGAACCATTCCCCATACAACATTAGCAACTGTACGTATGTATGTTGTCTGCTCGTGTTATTATGCCGTGACACATCACACGTCATTAACACCGTTAATTCCATCACAGAAGTTTTACATAGCATCAACAGCATGTACACCATTTCCCCCATATGAACCAGCAGACTACCAGAGTGTTGACTGTTAACAAAACGTCAATGCTCACATTCTCCTGCCAACATAGTCGCATTTTCCATGATTGGAGAATTACCTCTGTTGCTGTAAACAAACCGAGGTGTGTAGGGTTTAAGATCTTACCTCATTACAGTCTGACTTCTCTGAGTTCTTTAGGAATGAAGAATGGTTGTCTTCCCCTTTCACACATATATACATATATATATATATATATATATTTTTTTTTTTTTTGGTATCATAAAAATGGAGTCTAGGTTGCAGAGTATTCTGAATGCAATAGGTAAAGGCTCAATGCAGACATGACATTGGATTTGCATGGAAATCAGGAATTAATTTTTTTTTTTAATTAAATTTTTAAAAATACCCCTTCTCATCCACACAGTAAATGTGTCCAAAAGATCTATTTATACATCATTTGAGTCTTTTGTTTTCACTCGTTTCTTTAACTATGGACTCCATAATATTCACACAAAGAATGGAAAACCCAACAGAAAAGTTGGACTTGGCAATCACGTAACCACCAGCACAGTAAAAAAAAAAAAAAAAAAAAAAGACACCACCAGCCAAACACTACTTGACAAAGTTGTCCAGCCCATGGCCCATCTTATCTCCAAATACAAGCAGCAGTTTCAAAAAAAAAAAAGACTAAACTTGTTAAACCAAGTGTGAGCGAATGAACCGGCAAGTTCGAAGAGTAACTGCGCCACTATTCACATACAACAGGTTGGAATATTTACCCCACCCAAACGCAGCGATCGTGGCCCCATGGACACAATCCATTAGCTTCCCCAAGTACTGCCATACTGGTCCAAAAGGCTCAGTAACAAGACCATTTGGTGAAAGGTTAGCGGGTAAGGATTGGGCTTCGAAGAGGGAAAACAAGGACAAAATAGTCTAAAATCTTTTATGAAAAGGAAATACAGACAACCACTCTACAATTACCGGCTCCAAAGAACCATCATCAGGGTCATTCAATCATCCTCTCCAGAACACAAACATATTTATATCTCAAAATGTTTATATCTAAAAATTATGAAAATGAAGCAATCTGAGAAGCTAACATCACTCACTCACACCCGTGGGCAAGGGGTGAACACCAGGCACTGCTGGGCTACTGAGGGGCACAGGGACAAAGGTTGGGGACTCACTGCACTACTGCGTGAGTCAGGGTTGGACAAAAATGTAGCTGTAACAGAAAAGCTCCGAACAGCTGGCAACATCATATCTGAGACACTGACGTAACGTTAATAATCACTTCTTCAGCCACTTTGGAAGCTTATTAGGGAGCAGTTTGTCCCACTGTAGCTCAGTACCTCTGATGTGATTTAGGGACGTAGCCAAAAAAATCCACAAAAATCTCACACTTTTTGCCAAATACGCATCAACACAGTCAGTGGCAACAACCAGATGGGCTGGCTGTAATCTATTCTCTGAATGGATTTATGTCCTGAAGAAAATCCCCCCACATCGAGTGATGCGTACACATTATAAAGCCCGGTTCTGGCGTATTTTGTTCCCCTCGTCACATCATGTGCAAGCAAGCGTGTCTGAAATTACATCATTCGCTAGAAATGACAGTGGCCTGCCTCGTAATTGGATCGGACAAAAAGCGAGGACATTTTAAGCCTTTTTCACGGAGGACTCCTGTTACACACGGACCTCGTGTAATCAGAGAATTAACCCCTGCCCTGTTTGTCTCCCAAATTAGTGCATGTTATTTTAATCAGAGAAATCCTGTCATCACCAAAATATAGACACAAATTCTGCGGTTCCAGACCTTTTCTGGCTTGTGGCCCTTTACGTTAATGAGAATATGTTTATGAACTGTAAGCAGTTCCACCCTTCTCATATTGTTTTATCCAGATAGATTTTAGAGGCCTTGAGAGGTAAATTTTGCTCCAGAATCTCACATAAAAATGCAAAGATTTGAGAAATGAAAGGAAAAAAAAATACCGGGGGGGGTTAAAAAAAAAAAAAAACTTCACCTCGGAGAGGCCCAACCCCTGGGTATGCATTATAAATCACTAGACTGCTGCAGTTCTTATTAATGCTTGTAGTCTTACACTGTTTCAGACTTTAACTTGAACACAGCAGAGAAAAAAAATGCTGACATCGGTAAGCATTAGGCTTACACTTTAACTCACATCCTAACTCTCAGTCACCCAGAGTGACCTCCCTCTCCTCCCTTTCTTCCTCAGCCGTCACTCAAACCGGCCAGAGCTCTTTGCCTGAGCATCCGCAGACCGCAGCGGCTGCGCCTGAGGGCAAGTCGCACTTTACACTCTGCGGGACAGAGGAGGCTCCGGCCGACCTAGAAGACGAGGAGCACTAACGCGTATAGATGCCAGCGCACCAGCACGCACGCAATCACAGATACGCTGACGTCTACGGCCGAGGAGAAAAAGCACAGAAAGACACACACTTATACACCGGACTCAAGAGACTCATATCAGCACAAGTACAATTGTATCTGAGTAGCCATTACTTCCAATAAAAATTCACTCTGCTCTGTCGAAACGGACTTGTCACTCAGCAAGACATGCGCGGCTATTTCTGGCCACTGAGTGGACTCAGCAACTTCTGTGGAGTCACGGGCAGTGACAGGGGCTTTTCTGTGGGAAAAGAGAGCAGCCTTAAGCGAAGACAGACATGAACTCTGATCGGCATCGACATGGAGTCCATCAGAACTTACTGAGGGGTTTGAGGATGCTGTTGCTGGGCTCATCGTTGTTTTCTGTGTCGGACTTGTCAGAGGTGTTCTCCGTCAACCTCTCCTTCCTGTCCTTGTGGCCGGTCCTCCGGCGGTGACGCCGGCGACGTCGAAAGCTCTTGGGCACGCGCACGCCAATGTAAATGGTGTGGTGACCTGCAGAAAACAGAACAGCAGGTGAACTCGGACCTTAAACATCCTGAAAAATCCTGTTGTAACTGCTGCGATGCAAACGATGCACCTGTATTTAACAGACGACTTCATGTAAACGAAGACACAGTCAAAATCCCTACCCGAAGGTGCACAGTTAGAAACATTAGCATTCAGAAAATCATGACGTGACCACTACACAGGGCTGCAGATTACAGTACATAACCCCCTACCCAATCTTGACCACCGATTCAATTCAGATCAACAGGGAACATTCTCCCACAACAGATCAGAGACGGCGTGGCAGAGCAGGGTTAGAGAGGTTGCAGCAGACTGTCAAAACAAATACTTGAACAGAAAAAGAAGTAGCACATAGCAGTGAAGACGCCACGACTGCCTGCATGACTACATCCTTGTTATGTACATTGGCACAATACCAACAGGACGTGCAGTTTTACGTGTAGTTGGCCGGTCTAGGGTCAATAATGAAAAGCAGACCAGATTGTTTGCTAATAGCATACCATTCAGATGGACATAGTTTTCACGACAATATGCTAAACGTCCTTTTTCAGAAAATGCTGGTGGTTTGGCTGATATTTAAGGTGAGGTATCTGATTCAGGGCATTTGTTCTTAACTAACTCACCTAACTTTACTACTGTGGGTGTGAAATTACAGTCAGAGTTGTATCTACGCGTACCTGGGTGATACAACGTGTTAGTTTGTGTGCACAAAGCACTGAACCCTACTGCAAACACGTTCTTTTACGACGGTAAAGCTCTGAAGCGCCACAGGAACTCGAATCAATAATTATTTAGGGACATGCTGCATATAATTATAGGCAGAGGAGATGTGATTTATGCAGCAGGAGTGATTTGACAATTTTTGAATGGACGATTATACTTTTGTAAGCTGTCAAAAAAAGTTCATTATTAGGTATACCTATCTAAAACGAAAGCAGTCTAATACAATAGTCCTGAAATAAATCCTCTTTCGTGAAGGTTATAAGGTTCAGTTTTTTTACAGAGGTGTTGATCCAACTTTATGTTCATTTTGGAGGATGCAGTTTGTGATGCTGTTGAACTGTACTGTGATGCATATACTGCCGGGCTGTTGTATTAGGATTCATTCGTTTTCGCTAAGAGTATCTTACTGGGAGGCTGGCGATGGAGTAATGTGGCACCCGGCTTCTGCTGACTGCGCGAATGAAGCTGTACATTAATCAGCAGTGTTCGGCACCGCAACTTTGCTTTGTCCCAGTAGTCCCTGGCCCATTAGGTGGTGCCAACCCGAGGAACTAAATATCGACCCTGGCTCCTCTAGTCTAAAATGCAGGTAATGTTCCAGACTCCCTAAAGTGGTTCCTGGTCCCCGGGAAAAGTTCTTGTGGTTGAAATGGACTAGAATGCATAGGTTTTTGTTGGGTGTACCCGATAAACTGGCGACCAAGTGTATAGTCTACAACCAAGTGTATTTAAAGAATGATTTTGGGTGGAATATCACTTTAATGTACTGTACATGCCAATGTAGAGTTTCCCATCCCACATCAGTTCAAAATGGCCACCGGGGTCAATAGCATCGAGAATTTGTGAGCTGACTGATGTTTGCGCTTCAGTTCCAGAGTTTACTTTTACTGATGTAATAGTGTATAATAATAATAATAATCAATAATTTTTCACCTTCTCTCTACTTCCTTGATACCTTTAACTGTCTGATCCCCCCCAGAAACCTACAACCTTGACCACATTTCTAACATTTTTCTCCTTCCTTAGTGGAGGAAGACTGTAAAAAAAAAAAAAAAAAAAAAAACAGACTATACAAGAAAAGCGCTCCTGAAACAAAAGGCTCTATGCGATCAGTGTCAAACGTCGCCTTTTCGAGCAGGTCGGGCAACGCTGAGCCAAGCACTGCACATGACCCAACCAGGAAGTGGCTGAACCCCTCAACACAACAAACAATGATCTCTCTTGGAGCACAACAGCGTTCATTATTCACTCGTACCACAATGCCTTGTGTTTTAGGGGTTCATCTAAATTCACTGACAACGACGGTTCAGCATACCAGGCAAATACTGAACATCAGAGACGAGGAAGATCTGAACAGCGTTCACCTCTAAAGTGAAGCGATACTGTGAAACCGAGGGAATATTTCACTTGGTCACAGTTTCTGCTTCTCTGTCCATGGTCAATATTCCAATGTGGTCTTCAGGTGGACTTTTTGAGGTTAAACCAACTCACTGAGCAGATATTGGCCTGTTGTTAAATACTGGATATCAGATATCGGGTTTAGTTTTCTTAAAAATGGTTAAAGCTGTAGACAGTTAAACTTCTGCAAACATTATTTTATAAGTACTTCAGTACATCAGTCTGTTTTGGTGATTTTTTTTCCCCTGTCACATGGCACAAGATGAAGGAAAGGCAATGACAGGAATGCTGGTAACAGATGAAAAAATGGTGGGAAAGAAAAAAAAAAGTGGGAGAGACAGAAAGGCGGAGAGACTCTCCAGAAGAAAACAAACAAAATATTGGAGACAGAACCAGCATCACCCACACCAGAGTTGCTGCTCACTAGGCTTTTGGTTCAACAAAGATGGCACCTGTCCCATGTTTATGTCATAACATGAAAACACAGGGCACAAGATCAATCAAACAAAATTGTGAAATGATGCAAGTTCAGCCAGACGACCACAGCAGATTAAACTGAAGATTGGATAAGTGAATTAATGGCCACACTTGAGATCAAGACGCTGAAGCTCCGATCTGTGAATGTTGTACTTCTCTTTCTCCAAGTCCATACAGACTGTTTATTTTTTTTTTATACCAGATGTCCAGACGGTTGCTTATTTGAGGTTTTTTATCTTTTTGTTTTTTTTTTTAAAAGGTGATACAGAAATGTTTGTTGCTGAAACGACTGATTTTCCGGTTCATTAAAATCTGCAATTTTGCCCGTTATGTATACGGTAAATGCCCAGTAGTACCTTTTACCTTCCCACTGGTTCATTAAGAAACACTGAGGTCGACCAAAGAACCCATCGGTTTCACCCAGGCAGCAAGTGGCCATTACAACAAGATCCAGCAGCAGATGGCTGGACGGCAACAGAGGAGAGCGGAGACATGGACAGACAGAGAGACATAGAGACCACAGTGCCATTACAGCTGACAGATGAGCGATAAAGCAGAGCGTGAAGACATTCGCGCAGGCTGAACGACAACAAGAAAGGAAGTGAGAGAACGAGAGGACAGTGATGGAGGGCAGGGAATAAAAAACACTCAAGTCAAGGGGCTGGAAGGAAGATTTGCACGCTGCCAGAGCAGCTTTGTAAAACCACTTCCTCTTCTTTTTTTGGGGGGGGTGGAAGAGGAACTTCTTTCGGAGCTGCCCGTAAGCACACACTGAATGAAATGAAATCCTTGTGTTTTGCTGGGAGGTTTGTTGAGCTCGCTGGATTTCTGGGGAGAGGCAACGCCGCTGCCAGTTTCCCCGGTAACCGCGCCGCTCGGACCTGCCCAGTGGGGAGGGTGGCAACACGCAACGCGGCACCGACAGCATACTAATACTAAAACAGCTTCAAAAACATACTGTCGGACTGAGAGACGCTGACAGTTGGTCTTTTTTTCGTTTCAGAGGAAAACTGTTACTCTTCCTATTGGTTTCGGACTCAGTGTTAAAAGGCAATAACTTTTTTAACGAGAGGATAATGATGTCGTACATCATAATTTACACACACAAAGTATTTGGATTGACCTCATATCACTGGTTGTGTCAAAAGAAAAAATAATATGCAGCCAAAGGTCACAAAGTGGGACCCAAGCTGCATAACTGAATCATCTATCTTGATCACGGACACTGTCGGTGACACAGGGTCAGATACCAAATACGCTACTGGGGTGAAAAACACGGGCTAATAATCAGCGTCACATTAAGATAATTTGGCCGGTGGACCCAAGCTCCTCTCACAGAGGTTTGTCTCGCACAATGTGACAAATGTCAAGCTACCTCCTCTGTTTTCGCTCTGTTTATCAGTCAGTCGGCTCTGAGCGAGCAGCGGGGAGGACACTGGGCTCGGTGGAGAGTCCAAGAAGAGATTTCAGCTGGCCGAGGAGGAAACACGCCGACACAGCTGAGACGCCGGTTACGCGCAGGAAAAAGTTAGAGGGACTGAGGCAGGGGTTCAAGCCAAGGGCGAACACCTGACAAAACGTTGATCTCGAGCATGAGGGACGCTGCTGTAAAAAAAAAAATCATATTGCTAGAAAGTAAGTTACTTAAAAAAGGATCATTCCAGTGGTTTTGCATGTTTAAGCTCATTTACTACAAATCAGATACACCTTACATCACAGTTACACCATGCCAGTGTTTTTACAACCATTCTATAAAAGCCATTCTATTACATTCACTTCTGTACAGTACAAAAATCAAGTCTACTCTGCGTTACTGCGCACCGATAATGTGACTTTAAAAAAAATAGTGCAGCCTTGATGCTCAGTGTGATGGCTCACATAACTCGGGTCTCAGGAGTTTAATAGATTCATATTGTACGGAAATGAACGGAAATCAGCGGCTGCCTGTAGTAGTATAGGAATCCCATCAAAATATATTAAACTCTACACGATGCATTTCAACATCTTTGGCAAAAATGGAAAATTACATGATATGTAGGATCATGTATTTTCTTTAGGATCATGTATTTTCTTTAGGATCATGTATTTTCTGGAGGATCATGAATTTTCTGGAGGATCTTGAATTTTCGCAGAGATTTGCAAAAGTACTGGTATGGCCCTTTAATTAAGCAACAATAAAGAATTTCTTGGAAACAATTCAAATTCAGTTTTCTTGGTTTAGCAGTTTAGAGAGAAGGAACCCGGGTTTTGTCCTTGTCAAAAAAAGAAAAGACTCACCAACGACAACAACAAAGAGCTGGTGCTGGAACCATTCTGAGTCCTTCCACCAAAAAAAAAAGAAAAAAAAGAAAAGAAAACCCAAAACAAAACATGGAGCTTCTTGGATGGCAAAACTGACTCCATGCCAGGCCATTTCTTCTGCTGGACTAGGACCAAGGAAACTGTGATGGCGGGTGCGGGCTAATGTCACCATCATGGAAACGTAACCTCGCTGCTGGGCAACAAGAAGCATCATGAGCAGCGAGGAGAGTCTGAGGTTTGAAAACATGTCATCGTGCAGCCGAGTACATGTGCAGTGAGTTGGCTGAAGCGGCGAAATGAGAGGAAAATGAAGCAGTGGAAGGTTTGCGATGGGAAAAGCTGCGATAAATTGTTAATAAAAGCCGGGTTCTCGACAACAAAGTGATAGAAAACTTAGAAATACTCAAGCGACTTGGAAAAAAGGACTATTCCACTGTGTTATTAAGGGAAGAGAGGAATCATGTTTAATTGTCTACTAGGTTCACTGCCTTACAGAAGATTTTATAGTTCATCTGTCCAAAAAAAAAAAAAGTTACATAACAGTTTAATATGACGAGAAATTCAAATGCAGTTCAACTACATTCCTTGGTGGCATAAATCCACTTAAAAACATGCCAACAGAATACATTTTAATATTACTATATTAGTTTTAATCAGCAAGTGCACGTTAAAAACATTTTAAAATAGCGGAAGGTTTTTTTTTTTTTTCTTTCACTTTGTCGTCCTGCAGGTCTCTGAGGGGATTAGTGGGGTAAACACGGGATCGCATGCTCCTTGCTCTACATTTTTCTCCTGCCAGTAAACGAGTGAGCGTCACGGTGTACCTGCAGGAAGTGCGTGAAATTTGGCAGTGCCTAAAAGGTTCAATGATGCCCTTCCTGTTTCGCTCAATGAGTGCCCTCGCTTGGAATAAAAAATAAAAAATTAAAAAAACTATTCGGAACCGAGTTGTTTGGGAAAGAGAAGAAAACATCGCCAATTTAAAGCAGTGTTTTTCAGACAAATGACTCTCAAAAATAAAAAAACATACATATATATTTCATAAAGAAGTGAATGAACAATGTGGGATGTTTCCTGCTATTTGTGTTTCTCTTACCTTGCACTCTACATCACATGGAAGGTAAAACAAGACTTTTTTTTTTTTGGTCACATGCAGAGAGATTAAAGCGTACAGGTACAGGTAAACTTACCCTCTACCTCCTCCTCGTCACAGATGTGCTTGACTAAGGACGCCCCCCGGTCCAGCACCGCCTCGTCCTCCATCCTGTAGTAGTAAAAGAGGAAGAAAGACTGCTCACACTTCTCCTCCAGCGACAACGTGGAGCCATAACGCTTCGGCTCGTTCACCTGCAACAAGTTCGGACTGGGGCTCAGTCTGGTGCTGCTGGTGGCGCTCATCTCTACCCATTAACCACTCATTGACAGACGCCCTCTGTGCTCGGAGAAAGCACCTTGATATATGCTTTTCGGTAAGTAAGCCGTCCTCAAGCGTGAGAATGTGTGTCGTCCTTGAGGAGGGCAAAGTGCGCAGTCGATAGGTGCGATGTAATGGGTTTAATCTGGCTGAGGGGGGTGACGGAGAGGACAGGAAGTCTCTGCTAATTGAGTGTGATGGCCAGAGTGACTCATGCGCAACAAAAACGCCCGACTGACTGAGACTTGAACCCATCAAAATCTGGATCTGGCACCGTCTTCGCTTCCTCTTTAAGACAGTGAATCAAGGTGTTGTGTTTAGTTACGGGGCAAAAAAACGTCTAAAAAAAAAAAAAAAAAAGCATCAGCATCAGTTAGTGTTGTGTCTAATCAGTCACATGCCCACACACACTTCAAAGCCTCTCCATCTGGCAGGTAATGCCTGCCAGCCCCCCTCTTCCCCACCCTTCACCTAAGAAACAAGTGGGGCATCACATGTCTGTCTACTCATCCGCCCTTAGAGGATTACGCCGGCTTTACTTAAGTGACAACACACACACACACAAACCCCGCAACAGGCTGGTGTGTCGGAGCCACCGCTGCTCTCCAAGACGACTCCACACGCACACACGCACACACACACACACACGCACACACACACACACACACTCACACACACACTCACACATACACGCTCGTCCTCACCGCAAGTCGGCCGTACTGTTTCCCAACAAACACTGACATGAAAAGGGTTAAAAAAATGTTTCATTCGGGCCAGGTTTGTTTTTGTTTGTTTGTGTGAGTTTGTGGTGAGGGCGATGCCGTGTGTATTCTTCAGCTTTGTGCCTGCCGAGTGAGTGGCCGCAACAAAAAACAGAAAAAAAATCCCCGCAGTCATTATAACATAAACTTCAGAGGTTATCGTTTGATCATTTTAACATGACACACATTTTTATCAGCGCCCAGAAATGGCTTATTTAGGACCCCGCCGCCCCACCACCAACACACACACACACACACACACACACACTCCATGTCGAATAATACCAGAACTACTTAAGCCCTGGGTTTTACCCTAATGGGATCACAGACAAATTGGTTTGTTCTGGGGAACAATCACAACAACATTGTTTATGTTTTGGTTAACAGATGATTTAAAAGGATTCACAAATGTCCTTCAAAATAAAACAATAAAAAATCAAACAAAATGGAATGAAATCAACAGCAGTTTTGAGCCACAGAAAAGCAGAGCTTGTTCAACAGTAGTAGTATTAATAATAAGTAACAGTGGTAGGAGAAGGTGGGAGAGTGGTAAGTCTACTAGGATTGGCGTTCTTAGCTGCTGACTGGAGACCTGATTGTCCACTCGGGTATTAATAGTTTTCTTTTTTCCATTCAACAGTAATTTAATGTTGTTACTGTGTCCAGTAATCCCTAAATCTGCTTTTTTTTGTTTTTATATATATATATATATATATATATATATATATATATATGCGCCATACACGTTTCCAGTCTTACATTACTAGTACTAATACTGATATCACCTACAAGTTGGATAAAGCTGACCGACCTCAGAAGAATCCTTTATGAGGGAAACCTATCAAGGCTTAGCATTGATGTGTGACTCCGTCTGGAGCTTTAAAAAACAACACACAACACATGATCCGGCCGAATCATTAAAAGGCTGAGGCCTTTCATCTCTGGACTTCACCAGCTTTCCTCCACAACACTGCCCCTTCCATCCTCCTCCATTGCCACCTATAGAACAACCATGGGCATAACAGGCCAAACTCCACTCAGCCTGAGCTGAGAGCCCGCCGCACATGTCTGCACCCCAGTTGTGTTTCCTCTCTGAACTTACCATCTTATCAGATAAGGGGCGGACAGCAACTTGCTCTAGTAAAGTCATTCAGAAAGGAAGGGAAATGTTTTTGCTTTAGATCTGAAATTAGACTAAACAGTATAAATCCACTGTCATCGTTGAATATCAACAATTTGCGACGATGCATGCATTCCAGGAGTTATTGTGTGATTTTAAAAGAAAGCGTACTTCGTTTTCTTTCAATTTACCGTGTCACCCTTGCCCTGCTTTGTCTGTTTTTTAGTGATTTCCTACATCTCCCAGAATGCTTTTCACCAATTAAATCCAAAAACTGCACAGCCGACTATTTACAGCACATCTTTTCCAGCTACCTTTTAACTGAAGATTATTCAATTTCCCCCTGTCACAGTGTGTAGCTGTTCCTGACCTCTTCCTTTTTTCTTACAGTACAATCCGTTTTAGCTTTGGACAGAACAATCAGGAGAGACCCTCACGGGGAACGTGTGGGGACTCCTTTCAGTGGTTGGCAGAGTTTCCGGTTCTGGTTTGTGTGGGTCTGACATGCAATTTAAAAATGATAAGCTTCGCCTTTTAATATTATGTTGTAATCAACAAAAAGGATATCAGCTGGTAATGTAACGCACTCTTTACGGGATTTTAAAATTGGAATAATGAAAGATGAGCTACCATAAGCGACTGATTGAGTCACTGATACTCTACCTCCAGTTTTAATAATCTGTGTGTGCAATGGCTCTAACACAAAGGCAGCAGGTTAAACAATCGGTCCACAAACACACACGCGGTGAAAAATCTTGTCTTTGAATGCTCTGTGTGCTCTGCGGGCTGCTGCTATCGCCTTGTAGGAGAGTGAGTTAGCCCCAGCTGAAGGTGACATTTGCCGCTACACCACTGAACCACATCCACTGGAGGTAATTCCCTTTTGTTACGGGCTCACACCCGCATACGGTGGAAGACCAGTGCAGTAAGAAATCGCCTTAAAAGTATGGTTCACATCTTTTCCACGGCGTCCAGCCGAGACGGCTGCCAGTCGGACAAAAATCAAAGCATCAGTTCAAAAACTTTTTATATCACAAAATGTAAAAATGTTCCTCAAGATTTTTGAATTTCCCCGAGGACAAAAAGTCCTCCAACTTTCCTTATGTTTAACAGTTCTCGTGAACTTAATGCACTCCTGCTTCACTACGAGTCACATGACCACAACATCAACATAATATCCATTCTTTCATACTCAGTGTCAAAGTTCACCTGATCCTGGACCTGATCTGATCTCTCTAAGTTAGGGGCCCACTTTGTTTACTTGGGATTTGCTTATGACTTCGAAAACCATTTTCTGCTTCAAGCTGTGTTAGGGATGCGCAGGAAATGTCGCAAGGCGACGTTGTGGCATTTCGGCCGGTCGCCGGGAGTAAGAAGAGTGGAAACAGAACAAAATGGACGCAGGAATGCGAATTAGATTACCAACACCTGTGCATTAAGGAGCGTTAAAGTATCCTAGGGTGGATTTTTGTTTCCTTTAAATCAATATTTTAAGATATGTGTATATTGATGAGCAATAGCTCGACCCTCAAACAACCTTATTACAAGCTTTACAAGCAGTCAAAACTTGCTGGACAGGCTGTTACTTTGTACTCGTGATTGTATATTAGCTGCTATCTGTCTGTCACCTCACAGATACTGTATCAGTCTCCCCGTCCTTGTAGGACCTACAGTAATCATGTAGTCCAGAAAAGCATGTCGCCTGCATTCACTATCTGTTTAGAGGTGAGAGAGTGTTCCCTGTAACCGAGCTGATGCAACCGTCGACTGTATGTCCGAACCATGGAGACATCAAACAGCCTCAAGGCATCCGCTGTTTTTGTTGTACAGTATCTGCCGCAGTCATCACAGGAGATATGAATAAATGTGTCCAGGTCACGTATCTAGTATCCCGTACGCCAATCAAATTTGCAAAGTCAAATCCCGGATGCAAAGGAGGGGAAAATGTCATCGGATATCAGATTACCCTGAAACTCAAAGGGCTTTGCCACACAATAATGGGATACCCACAGTTTTTGTTAAATGATAGCCACACTGGGCTCTCGCCTGGCAGCAGTTTTCAATGAGCATGAGGTTGAAAATCAAAACTTTGCTGCTGGGTAGCTGTCACAAAAACTACACCGAAAACTTTCCACTGCTTACTCAAAATAAACAGGCGTCACATGGGAAGGAAGTGGGATTTAAAGCCCTCAAATGGTGGTTCCAAAGCGATTAAGATCAGTGTGGAATAGCTTTCTATAAATCACTCAGGTGAAACTATTCGGGCTGAACTTTTAATGTGTTTTGTGTGCAGCCCTGCGCAAGCACTAGACTCGGGGATATTAGCTACTGACTTCAAAATGTCATGCAAGGGTCTGTTCTTTGTAGCTCCGTGATAAAGATTCAGTGTTACCTGGGCTTTTGGTTGCCCTCCGTTGCCCTCATTTTGGTGTTAGTGGCCGATTTAAAGGATGCGTAAACGAATCAAATGCAGCCCGTTGGTCTCCAAGCTCCGATATATATACCAATTTCATGCTTCTGCGATTGTTCAGCAAAAAAGCAACAAAAGTGGTGCGTTTAGGGTAATTTCCAGTTCACGCACAATTGTATCTGAGGTATGTTTTTTCTCTGAGGCTGCGATCTTTGTAAAGCAATTACACAGCTGTTCATGTCCTGACGCTTAAACTTTAACATGTCCAAACGTTAAATGACCCTTGAGGAGCTTGTTAATGCCGTTAGCGCCGTGAGGTTTGTTAATACAGCGGGGGATTCGTAGCTCGCCCAACAGGGTAGCTCGCACTGAGATCAGATATTAGGATTTATGAATTATACGACCTTGAAATGCAGCAAAGTCACCCACAAGTCCACAGAGTCCGCTGGCGTAACCTGTCAGATCTTGGAATCAAAACACTTGTCCCTGATTATAAGCATTTTTATGTTTATTACCATTTGTTCCTCCTCATATCAAGCACCAGAAGCTGCTTACAGGCACACACACGCACACAGGTGTCTCGTAAGTAATTTATTTAAGGTCAAGTGGCTCTGCGTGGAGTGAGAAGCCCTCCTGTAAAGCTTGTTGAAGTCACTTACTTCTTGCTGCTGCTCATCTCTTCGGGTTGCGTGTGATAAATCTCCTCACTGAATGTGCTGAGCAGGGCGGATCACCGGAGCGGCTGCTGATGTTCGACCTGGCAAGGTAACACATGGAGAGGTCAATTCCCTGCTCCCGGCGCATGCAACGCACACGCTCTCATTGTCTCCCGCAGCCAAAGCCTTGGACTGAGGGGAAAGTCTCCTCAGCTGCAGTAACACCATGGAAAAACTCGGAGAGATATTACGCAGCACAGGTATCGGAGTAAGACTTGCTGTTCACCTGCTGTTGGTCCAAAAATTAATGATTGATGAGATTTGAAAACACCGTGCAGAAACATATTATCACAGGGAGCACCACATGCACACTTAAGAAAGGAGAAATACACAAAAAATGTCATGCTGATACCCTTTGTGCATCATTACAAGAACTGGAGTAATCCTGTGATTCATTTCAGGACAATTTACAGAACAGTAGCAGACTTTATGATATGATGCAGCTGCTCTGGCTCCAAAAATCTAATAGTAAACTGCACAGCAGCTGGAATTGGTGCCATAAATCCTGCTGAATATATTCTAAGTGTCGCATCTCTGCCAAAGAACGGTTCGACCAACACATGACACACTCCAGCTGCGCGTTTACGCACAAGCCAGCCGTGAATCCTGTGATCCTGAGCTGTTTCAACAAAACTTTAGACCCCCGCAGATAGATAGACCATGACTCGTAACACACGAAAAGCGACACAGAGCGGGGCAAGGTCGCTGACAGTCCTTAAGGCGCCGCTGTGGGAAAACTGACAGGAATCGCGGGGATTTACGGTCAAAACGCCCGCTAGGCCTGCAGACGTAAGTGGACGGTGACAAGTGGCGTGAGGACTCACCGCGGTATTCTCCCTATCCTCGGCTCAGCGCGTGTGCGGCTCCTGGTGTCACCCCTGCGGAGGCATGAAGGTGCAGAAGTCTACTTTCGCTGCTCGGGTAAGTTTGTATGTGGCATTGTGCGGCGGCTGCGCTCAGCACGCTGCCGCCTCTATCTGCTGGACCATCCTTCTGTCAACGCCACTCCTCCGGGTGGGAGGTCAAACTGCTCCGCTGCCGCACCATCATCTCTCCAACGTTTTTTTTTTTTTTTTTTTTTTTGGGGGGGGGGGGGGTGTTTTTGCCCCCCCCCAAGTTGAGCCAAGTCATTGTACGCTACAGTTGTACATGAAGTCAGCAGTCTGGGGACATTGTTGAAAACATAAACAAAAAGAAGACATTTGTATTTCGGTAAAGCTAAAATCAGTTTAAAAAATTGGCGGTAGTAATTCTACATGAATGAACAGTCCGAAAAGTGCTCCCGGGTCTGAGACCCGAGAGAGGTTTCTTTAAATATCCCTGATCTGTTGAACCACAGTTGAGTCCAGCCTCGTTTCTCTCCGTCCGTTGGCGCCTGCACCGGTAAACACGGACAGCTGCGGCATCTCTTCGGGGCCGTAGCGCCGCGACATCCGGTGCCGCGCGTAAAATCGCCGCGGCGCCCCGGACCCGGACGCTCGCTGCGACCGTCCCTCCGCTCCAGCCGGGGCCGAGGGCGGCTTGAGTCCGCGGCGCCATCTGTCGGCGGCAACGCGGCGAGCTCGGCGGCCGTCTCGCTCCCTCACCCTCGCCGGCCGCCCCGAGGCCATCGGCGCTCCAGCGGCCGTGGTTCTTGGGAATTCAAGCGCTTGTGAAGCAAAGCTGGGGGACTCTTGTCCGTTCCTGTCCTGAAGTCTGTCCTTTGGTGGCATCTAAGATGTGTCTCGGTCTAACCCACCATTCCCCTCTCCTTTTCTTTACAGGCTTACACACGGTTTTTTTTTTTGGGGGGGTGTTTTGCCCCCAAGTTGAGCCAAGTCATTGTACGCTACAGTTGTACATGAAGTCGGCAGTCTGGGGACATTGTTGAAAACATAAACAAAAAGAAGACATTTGTATTTCGGTAAAGCTAAAATCAGTTTAAAAAATTGGCGGTAGTAATTCTACATGAATGAACAGTCCGAAAAGTGCTCCCGGGTCTGAGACCCGAGAGAGGTTTCTTTAAATATCCTGATCTGTTGAACCACAGTTGAGTCCAGCCTCGTTTCTCTCCGTCCGTTGGCGCCTGCACCGGTAAACACGGACAGCTGCGGCATCTCTTCGGGGCCGTAGTGCCGCGACATCCGGTGCCGCGCGTAAAATCGCCGCGGCGCCCCGGACCCGGACGCTCGCTGCGACCGTCCCTCCGCTCCAGCCGGGGCCGAGGGCGGCTTGAGTCCGCGGCGCCATCTGTCGGCGGCAACGCGGCGAGCTCGGCGGCCGTCTCGCTCCCTCACCCTCGCCGGCCGCCCCGAGGCCATCGGCGCTCCAGCGGCCGTGGTTCTTGGGAATTCAAGCGCTTGTGAAGCAAAGCTGGGGGACTCTTGTCCGTTCCTGTCCTGAAGTCTGTCCTTTGGTGGCATCTAAGATGTGTCTCGGTCTAACCCACCATTCCCCTCTCCTTTTCTTTACAGGCTTACACACGGTTTTTTTTTTTGGGGGGGTTCTTCAGAGCCTCTATTAGCAGGATTTTTGTTTTGCACGGAGCTTGTGCAGCTCTGTTCATTCTCACAAGAAGTTTAAAAGAAGAAAGAAACCTAGAGAGTGTGTTGTCTATCGTGGTCTGACTTGATTTGGCCCAGAGCCTCTTAGGATCAGGCCTTGTCTCGCACTCGGTTGGACCATGTCCCAGTAAAGTTTTGAATCCGTTAAAAAAGAAAACAAACCCTTTGCTGCATGTTATTCAGTTTCCTCTCCCAGATTCGCGGCTGAGTTACTAAAGCCGCGAAGTCTTGCGGGATAAGAAATGTCACGCCGGGTTTCCAGCTCGATCGCCGTGGCCCTCTGAGTATTCTTACCCGGGACAGGTGTAAACTGTTATTTGCTCCACTCTTACCTCCTGGCATCCACCGGATGACAGAAAAAGATGAGTGGTTCTGTTGTCAAGGTTTACCTGTGTGTGTGTGTGTGTGTGTGTGTGTGTGTGTGTGTGTGTGTGTGTGTGTGTGTGTGTGTGTGTGTGTGTCTTTATCTTTCCAGGGAAGGAGATTGCCAGGGAAAGCTAAATGTTTACTTTCCTCGGGAAGTCAACAAAGAAACTGAAATGATCTGATTGCCTCCTCTCACTTTAGCCAGTTTCAACAGAATGACTTTGGCACGAGGTAAAGGTTTCTCCAAGCCCCAGCTGTGCACAAATCAACCTCCAGGTATTTGAAGAGCTCAACATAACTGTCAAAACCTGCCTGTCATTCTCCACGCCATTAGTGGATTAGTGCTTTTTATATCCTAGTCAATGTTACCATTAAGGAAATAACAGGAGCCCTGTTTACATGTTGTTAATGGTGCTGAGCATATGAACTACTTCCATCAATTTGCTGACCATTACATGGCAAAGAGACCTGCAGCAGTTGTGTTAGCGATGCTATTAAAAAAAAAAAAAGATAACAGTTGTTTTAGTGGCTTTCCCGACATTGACTGATGATACTGACACAAAATGACTTGAGCTAGTACCGAGCCTTGTCACAGAAAAAGTGACCCGGCCGGGCAGAGATAGTAGTTATCACAATAACCTTAAAAGCTGCCAGATGTAACACTTCGAGGTGCCAGTGTGCCCCCTCAGCAGAATGGTTCCTCCAGCGTTGCCAGATTGGGCGGTTTTTAACGCTCACTTAGGCCACTTTTTCTTTAATCGGGCGGGTAAAAATGGACCCGGGGCGGGTCGTTGCCATTTTGGCAGCTCTTTAGGTAACCACCAGGACGACCACAACGCTCGGCGGCCAAATGAAACTGAAACTGAAACAAAAGGTACCCCTATTTGGCTGGACAGAGGAACTCCGGCTGACAGAGATGCAGCCCCAAAGGCTGACATGTTAGAAAACAGTTGCCTACATAGGCTATGCGTCCAGCGCACACGGAGCAACATCATCGTCCCACTGGGGTCGCGTTTCCGCCACCGGACGAACGCAGGTCTGGTACTCACTTAGGCCCGCTTTGTCTGTTCTCCACAGACAGCCCCGGGGACGTTTCTTTTCGGCAGCAGAGTATTTCACTCTCTCCGCCAGCCGGTCCCTAACCTTGGCTCCGATAAACCCAATGAACCCAGCTCGATGGGTTTATCGATGCTTGTTTGCTGAAAACAGCTGCCTGCTGACAGTGGTGAGACTGAACGTACCGTAAATGAGCCGTAAAATCAAAACAAGGAGCATGAAAGAGGCCAGGAAGCGCCACAAAACCACGGAGGGTCGGCCCTCCGTGGTTTTGTCATAATCAATAACCCCCTTTTAGATCACATATCGTCAGTTGTTCTCGTTAATGTTGGAACACTGATTAATGAAAGCTCACGAGAAACGTTGGGCTACAATAGTAGGATTGTTTCTTGACTTTTGGTGGAGTCATACTGTATTACTGATGACACGGTCAAATTGAGTTAGTCCACTGTTTCAAAAAAAAAATACAAGATTCAACAGCAAATTGTAATTTCAAACTTAACTAAATCAGTCATTGAAGTCCTGGTTTGAAATGTCTTAAATGATCTTGTTTTTAATGCATAGAAGGCAGAGCAAAGTTCACTGCGCTGAGCTGCAGTCTGACTTTTACATATGTCTGAACTGAGATGAAATGTTCGATTCTCTATTGATAATTTATCATTCATGTTTCAAAAGAAGCTACATTAGGACGTTTGGGGCGTTTGCATAAATGCTTCCTTATTCATAGAGACGGTCTGTTTATCTGTAATAAAAACAAAATTGCGAACACTTGGTCCTGCCTCAGAAAAATGATGGTGCGGAACCTTGCGTTAAGCCAATACTTCTATGATTTCTTCCGTCTGGATGACTATGAGTGTATTACATTCATGATGTAAAGTAAGCGCGCGGTTATTTATTATTTTTTGTGGCATGTCTTGTTTCGCTGCTGCGACTGTAATTTTTGCCTGGACTGCGCATCTCCATAAGCTTGACAATGAGCAAAATAATTGAGTCAATAACCAAACACGTCGCACACAATTGTGCAGGTTAAGTACTCGGGCCTGTGCTGTGTGTCACATGTAAGAGCCAAAGTTTCAGTGGGTGAATTCATTGCCATGGTTTTGTAACGGCTTGGAATGCTTGAGCAACGCTTTTACCTGAACATGCCGTAGTCCGAAGTCCAAAGTAAGAGATTGCTGTCTTGGGCTTTTACCTTTGCTACTTAAATTTTCCACAAGTTGAAATTTGTTCTCAAAACAACGTTTTATGTTTTTATTCATAACACAAAATATTGTCAAGGCTAACATCATCGCGACATATCTAAGACAAGTTAGTGTGAGAGGGGATTATCCCTCATACATGAGTGTATAATGCAAAACATGTGCTGTTTTACACATTTACAACCTCAAGCATGTCAGCATTTCCATGTTTTCCCCCATGCACGTCAATGTTGAGAGAAAGGAAGACAGAATAACATCGTGGAGCAACTACATCTTCATTTCACAATTCCTCAGATTTAACCTCAAATCAGATTTTCAAAAACATAAAGCCTATTAAGTATTTGACTTGAGTTCCCCTTGAAAGGAGGCTTGGAGAGGTATTTGCATCAGGTTGTTGGTGCTTTGTAGTTTGAAATGTGTTCTTCATTATGGGACTATCTGATAATGCTGGTTTGATCCCTGATGTCTTTCCACGGGGTTTCATTTTGTGCCAGCTCATGCCTTTCATGGGAAATTGTTCCAGGAACTGTAGACCCCCCCCCCCCTTTCTCTCAGAAATTCTTCAAACCACTTGATGACATTAAAAACTGACAAAATTGTATAACTTGCATGTTTGTCATCGAGCAATTCAGTTAAATTCACCTACTGGCCAGTAAATTTATTTATTTTCACAGCGGTGATACTAATCAGACATTGCCTATTTAAGTTATTGTCAAACTGAATACAATTTTTAAAATTAACTTTTTTTCTTTTTCATGAAAAGACATTTCTATTTGTTGGATTAAACTCTTTCAGAGGCTGGTTTTATTTTATCCTGTCTTATGAGATATATTTATGATCGCTGCCATTCGTGACGTTAGGTGCTTCAATATTATAGAGATTCATCCTTCCACATATCTTTTTTTTTTTTTGATGTTTCTTCAGTCCTCTTATATTGCTGTTTTATTGTATATAATGTTTTGTATCTGTACGGTCTGTTTTTAGTTAGGACAAAGCTGCTGAGCTAAGCCAGGTATATTTACACTGATGTTTTCAAAATGCCCGCATTGGTTAATGTGCAAAGCCCCCTATATATTTAACAATTAAACAATAAAAAATGACAAAAACAGTAGATTCACTCAAAATCTTCAGCACAATTTATCCACGTCTTAGTTATGGAAGTCTCCGTTGACAATAAAGAAACAAAAATGAACACTTGCTAACTTTTTCAATAACTTTCAACCACTCAGTTGAGTTATCTCCTGGACGAATGAGCAAACTCTGTCCCACGATGAGACTAGATCTTGAAATGGAGTTGAAAGCCAGCTTTTCTTCTTTTTCATTTGTTCGTGAAACTACAGTTTGCATGATAAAAAACTGACATATTCAGATTTGACTGACCTTAATTTGTTTGTTAATATTCGATTGCTACTACTGCCTCTGAAGCATACAATGTTAAAAGGCTAAAGGTGAAAGGAATTAAGTTAATGGTGGTTTTATCGGTGCATTTATAAAATGCTACCACCTGAAGTTTTGAATGTATGACCTCTTTCCGACACGCTGGCCATCATCTTCACATCCAGAAAAAAAATAAAGTTTTCTAATATTTGCTTTTCTGGTGGGCTGTAACACAAATGCTCCAACCTGAAATCAGTCATCTAGGCGACTAAAGCAACAACTTTTGAAGGGAAATTCTAGGGATTCTGTGTCATACAAATACCCATCAGTAAACCCCTAGATAAAACCAAACAGGATGCCAGGGCAGTGCTGCTGTCGGGCAAGGGGAAATAGAAATGGATCATGCAAGAGCCGAGATCAAAACCGAATATAAAAAGTGCTGGATAAATGTCCACAGAGGGTAAAAACAGGGATGGGCGATAGGAAAACTTAAAATACTCCAGTTCTGCAGAATTTCATGAAAGCAAAGGGTCTGGAACTGGCTTGAAATCTGTTGCACAACTTGATACTTGGCACTGTTTACCAGGGACTTATTATCAGGTCATGGACATAACATTATCCTATTAGGTACAGTATAAATGTACATTTTCTTTATAGCACTCTGTTGGTGTAGTAGTGACAAAGCTTTGATGCTTTACTATGTACAATATAGTAGTTGTGAGGTTTTGGTAGAAGTAATGTAGCTGGGCTCAGTCAGAGGAACAAAAAAGCCCCTCTTTTCCTGAGCCTCCTGCTGAGACCTGTAGAGACCTGATGCCCCTGTTGTTGTTACAAAACATAGAGAAAGTTTATTTTCACACCTTTTTTTTTCTAAATGCCTATTAATCCCGATTTCTGCAAATAAAATCTGCTTCGTTATATACACAAAAAAATTCTAAAATTTTTCGCTTTGTCATATTGAGTGTAGATGGATGAAGGAAAAAGTGAATTTAAACGATTTTTAACATAAGGTTGCAACATAACAAAATGTGGAAAAAAAAGAAGCTGCCTGAATACTTTCTAAATGCACTATAGCTGTGTTTTATATTTATTACATAATACAAATCAAATGTCTGATTTTAGACAGCTGCTTATTTTACATGAACTGTCTGTTAGAATAACATGGTAATTAATAGTTAATTAGGCTATTGTCTGTTAGTTAGCTGACCAGCTGATACTGTATGTTGCAATATGTTTTATTTAGGCAAGTGAGTAGGCGTTATGTTGCTCTTAAAAGAGTCTACAGCTGTGCTAGCAGCTCTGTGAGGCTCTACTTACACACAGCAGTGCTTTTATGCTAAGATGCTAAGATGCTGATGTTTAGCAGGTGTGATGTTCACCATCTTAGATTAGCGTGTCTGAATGCTACTGTTTGCGAATTCGTACTAAACATTAAGTAAAGCTCACGTTGATGGAAATGTTGTTAATTTTGCAGGTATTTGGTGCTAGACCAAAGATTTTTAACGTTTTACCTGATGATGGCGCCAGAAAAAAAGTGAGGGGGTCACCAAAGTTATGGCAGCTCATGCTGAGGGCGACTTATGCAGCAGACTTTCGTGGCAATTCCTCAAATAGTTGTCAAGAAATTTCATTCAAAACCACAAAAGTCACCCTCACGGTGGCTCTACAGGAAAAGTCAGGGGATCAGCAACATCTTCATTAATTGGGCACCCTGGATATCTGTACCAAACTTCATGCCAAACCATGGAGTAGTTGTTGAGCTATTTCCCTAAAATGTGGACCAATGAAGGGGCCGAGCGAAAAGTCATGAGTTCACCACAGTCAGTAGGATCCATCCTCAGGTGACCATGAATCTCTGTTCATAGAAATCCATCAAGTGGTTGAGACATTTCAGTCTCGACCAGAGTGGTGGACCGACCAACAGAACAATCTCACCGTTGCTGGAGAAATGCTGCCGGCATGGCTAAAAATGTAAATAATGGAAAAAGATGCAAATGCACTTGAAGGATGAATTCAAAATTTAATCGTTGTGTTTGTTGTGTTGTGTTGTGTGTTTTAGATTATTTCCAGGGTGGTTTCGTGGTGTCATTAACGTGTGTTATTAAAAGAGGACGCTAGAGGTACATTGACATACATGCAGAAGCCCAAGCTGTTGGCATTCCTCTCGATCATTAGACTGACTAACTGAGTCTGGGTTCTAGTTTTCATGCTACTGTTAATCTGTAACAGAGAAAGCCTTGCATACTGTAGACCCGAATTCCTTTCAGGTGCACTCAAATATGCACTTTCATGTAATTGATTTAAACATGTTATGAATGCAGACCGTGTTTTGCAATGGTTAATGTCTCAGCGGTTGTGTCTGTAACACTGATTCACTGGGCTTTGCTGAAAAGTCTGTCTGATTTCGTGCTGGTAAACGCGGGAGACAGTTAGGCCAGTTCTTTCACTTGCAGTGGAATCCGACAAGTACCAAACCAAGTCAGCGACATGTCCTAATATGACAACCAAAGTACCTCTCTCCATCTTAAAAAAAAAAAAAACCCTTGAATGAGAACGTTTCTGTCTTCGGGGTATTCTTTCAGACTGTTCCTAAATGTTCTAAATGTCAGATTTGGCAGGTGTAGCTGGTCGGGATAAAGATACGAAGTCAGTAAAATGTCTTTGGAGAAAGAAAGCGCACACTGTACACCGTATTTTCCGGTCTCTGTTAAGGCCCGCGATGTGAGTCCATGTCATCAGTCCTGCGTCTCCCCCCATTATACACTTTGGGTGTTACAACTGTGGCAGAGTTCTCTCCCTTCCTAGAGAGATATACTATGGGTGCTAAGGAGAGAGACAGCTGGTCACAGGATACACCAAAGCCTTTAAAACCAAATAGTAACCCTGTTGAATCCTGTACTTGCTGTCTACTGATATTATTTTCCAGCTACTGTTCTCGCTGTTTTAACCATATCTGCTGTCTCCAGCGCCGTTCCACTGCCTCCCACGGCTCATTGTCTGCGTCACTTTGTACCCTGCACTTTCATTCTTCTGTTGCCTCAGCACTATTCACGAAAGATCTTACCTTAGCACTGGGAGTCCTCCTAAACGGCCCTAAAAGTTAAGAGTTTTAGTGAGGAACAAACAGAACTCCTGAGATAAGAAAATGTTTCATGAATGAACTTACTCACTCTGTTATCAGCGACTGGGGTTTGACAGGTGACCGGTCTGGGTCTCAAGAGTCAGGGAGAGCAAAATACACAATTCATCAATACACATGAGTGTGAGTAACAAATTAAATGAGATAGATAGATAGATAGATAGATAGATAGATCATTGGTATTATAAATACACATTCATAAATCCATGTAGCCTACTCAAGACGTATGGGCTGTCAGTCTGTGGAAGTTATTCCAAGCAGTCAATCTATTTTGTAGCCTGCTCAAAGAACTAGAAAGCTTGTAAAACACTAAATTTATACACCTAATTTTTAATATTCTTCCCCTTTGTGATGTATGACTTTTGCGTTAGAAGTCCTGGTTGTGTTTGTTCTCGTTGCATCTTAAACAAAGTTGTTTTTTTGTTGTTGTTTTTAAAAGTAATTCTTAATTAAGTTGATTTGAGCCACTGTATCGATCGTGCTATTGGCCATTGGTAAGTTACAGGTGTAGTCCAGGCTGGCGTTATTACTACCAGCCGCCGCTGAACGGTGTTAGCCAGGGCCTCCGGTTGTCTGGTAACACCTGACACGCCACAATGGCCCAGACAATTTGTCCGCGTTAAAATGCGATTTTATTCTTTTCCAGCAAGTCGCGCTGTTTCTCAACGTTCAAAGTCGTCCGGTACCGGAGTAGTAAGTAGTCCGTCAGAGAGCGTTAGAAACAGGAGGAGCACAAGCGCTCTGGGCCACCGTCGAGTAGCGCAAGGAATCATGGGAGCGTTCCGGGGATTTGCCTCGGCCGTGGATCTACTACTCGTGTCTCATCTCCCGTCATATGCACTGTCTCGGGCCATGCAAAGGGATCGCTGAAACGCTGACGCAGCGCGCAAACTCTCGCGAAAGTAGCAACCGATTCGACCAAAATGCTAATTCTCAGCTATTTCCGGGTCAGGAGGAGTCTGTGGAGGACAGCACGACAGGTGGAGTGATTACTGGACAGATTTTGGACTAAACGGACTGGACTGTCGACTGCTCTGTTAACCACAGCGGTGTGTGGCCGCAGTAGCTAACTGCTCCTAGCTAGCTAGCTAGCCGACCGCTGACCGATAGCCCACCCGCTGGTCGCATGAAGTAAATTTGACCGGGCGAGGGTAAGAGGATGGCGGAGCGGGATATGCCGCCGGGAGACCTGCCTCTGCAGTCATCTTCCGATGCTTTAGAAAGTTCTGGGAGACAAAACTCCTCAGATGAAAACGGACACGCTGAGAGTCCAGATGACACTCTCTCCCCGACCTCAGTGATTTACTTCAAGGAGGCTTTAAACTCCGCGAACTTGAGGTTTGGGAAGGCTGGGTCGCTGTCACCCACTTCGCTTCGACAGTATGACTTCCAGATTGAGAGAATCGAGTCAAGGCGCAGAAGTAAGTGCCAGCAAACGCTGAAAAGTCCCGATGATCGCCCAGCTGGCAAACGGTATCCTCATTTATAACCTGATGTACAAAAATAAACAACAAAACACAAACTTCGCCTACTGTTAGCGTTGCTAGCTTGCTAGTGTAGTTAGCTAACTTCGGATTGTCCTGAAACCAAAACAACTTCCAAGCGCCTTGTGACTCAAGAAAAAACTGCCAGTGAGGTTAGCTGAGGTTAGTGAGGTAATAAATACCGTCAACTCTCTTGTCGGTTGATTCCTACCCTCAAATGAACATCAGTCATTTTAAAGTGGCACGTCAAATCAGTGGACGTAGCTAAAGTAAACCACGCTGCGTGGTTTATAAACTCCTTTGCGTGTCGTGTTGGTTTGACAGACTTGGTCGACTACTTTGCAGCGCTGTTGTTTACATTTACTGGTCATAGCTGTTGTTACAGTACGTTTGTCACCCACTTTTCGCATGAACTAACCAATCTTGTTGTATGACAGTTATTCACTGCTTTAACTGAACAGAAAAATAAACGAAGATTTTGGCCAACGTACTCCCAACTTGCACCCAATGTTTTCTCCTCGATAAACTCACCTTACGTTGCGACTGCATTATCATATCAGGATGTTTGCACTGACTCTCTCTGCCATATATCATAAGTAAAAGCAAAGTAACCACACACTTGGGGTTTTGAACTGTTGGTGGGACAAAAGGAGACATTAGGTGACATTAAAAAGGACTGGGAAAATTTGATGAACATTTTTCAACCCCCCCCCCCTCCCCCCGACGTTTCATTGAGCAAATGATTAATCCATTAATCGATTAGTCTGCAGATGAATCAATAATGGAAACAATCCTTGGTTGCAGACCTAGTTTCCTGCCTGTCTCTGCCACACCAAAGCATTGAAGACTGTCCATGACAGCGCAATATGAAACTAAATACTGTCTGGGATTTGGTTCAAAATAGAGCTTTCTCCTCTTAGTCTTTTGGTCGACTAAAAATAGTCACTTGTTTTTTGGCTGAGTAAAGTTTTTTTTTTTGCATCAGTCCCTTTACTCTTTTTTTTTTACTCGATTATTTAATTCAGTTGTCAAACTGGTTCTGGCTTCTCAACTGTGAGGATTTGCAGCTTTTCTCTGTTTTATATCGTGGTAAACTGAATATCCTTGGGTTAAGGGCAGTTGCAAAGGAAAAAACAAACAATCTCAATATTTCTGATAAATTGCTTTGGGCACTTTTCACATTTTGGGACATTTTATTAATTGAGAAAATAATATACCCCAACTGATACTAAAGTTTTGAGGCCAATATTACATCGGTAATAGGGAGCTGGATACAGATCCCTTAGATTATTTTTTCTTTTTTTCTTATTTTTAGAATTGTGACCAACACATGCTAAGCAGGACATTTTTCAGCGTAAAAATAAACATATTAATACGAGTGCTTTTTGGTGGACAAAATATGTAATCATGACACTGTTTGTGAATTACTGCAAGCATATTTTTAGCATTTCCATAAATTCTTGTTACTTATTGGCCAACATATGAACAATCCAATATATCTGCTAATATAAGCCACTCAGCTAATATCTTCCAATATTTTGTCTTGGCCGGTTTAATGGTCCAGCTCTTAAAAATAATCTGAGGTTTATCGATAATGAAAACAGTTGTTCGTTGCTAAACAGGAAATGGTCTGGGCCTAGACCACATTGACACCTCTGCACTGGTCTTTAATAAGCATTAGGTTTCAGGAAATCCTTTTGCCTTAATCTGTGACAGAGCAATAATTCTGATTAAACTATTTGACTTACAATACTTCTTTAATTCCATCAGCGAAGCAATTAGCTAAAGAAATTCTGATTATTTATTATAGGTTTGGTCAGCCCTCATTAGACCTTTTACATAGCACTTTTCAAACATCGATATAATAAGTGATTTGCAAGCAACCGGACACATAACATGACCTAAATGTCATCCCCTCATCACATCATATGGGTGTTCGTCTTTCTTTTTCTGATTTTATAAGAGGTGCATCATTTTCTTTTCCTAAATGGAAATTAAAATAACACAATAACCATTTACATACAGGACATTTGGACCTATTACTGTTGTTGCTCCACTGATACTGGTGTTTCGCTGTGTTGCCTCGGCTAGATCAATAATTGCATTGTCAAATAACAGGCCTCTTGCTCCAGGTCAGGGGACGCTGTTGATGCTTGAGAGACAGACGAGTCCTCTGCTGCATCATTAGCATTGGCTGAGTACTCTGGGGACCCCCATCCCCCTCCTTTTTTTTTTTTTACGCATGCACCATCTGCTCACGTGACAGTGTGTTGCTGTACCCAGCACTACTGTCAGCCATCTTGGTTAACACCCACCCAGTGCATTCACTGCGGTGCACAGGCAGTCCAATCAGAGTGAACCGGTGTTAAGCTGACCGGAGGAGGGCTGTGATTTTTCAGCACGGTGCTCCCTTGCATTTTAAATTCCCAGTCTGCACAAAAGGGATAACAAGAGGTTGAAGAGGAGGAGGAGGTGGAGGAGTAGAGGGCAAGGCAGTCTTTCTCAAGACAGCAGCGTATTTAACTCAGTTGTTACAAGGAGGAGAGAAGAATGCAGGCATAAAGAGGAGGAAACGCAGCACCCTTTCAAACACCTGCTGAAAGCTGCTGTGGGCCTCCCCCATCTTGGCCTTTTCTCCCTTTTTGTTTGGAGGCTCTTTTCATCCACTCTGATTTCCTCTTCTCTCTGACCTGTTATTTTTTTTGGGCCTTCACTGGCTTCTGGAACAAAAGCTACTACGCCTTTTTTCCTCGGTGGTGTTGGTTTTGCCTCACATCAGCTGAGTCATCATGTCTGATCTGACGCCTCAGAGCGAAACCCCGACTCCCACCACCGACAAGATCACCCAGGCCGCCCGGGAGACCATTTATCTCTGCAACTTTCGCGTGTCTGTCGATGGCGAGTGGCTTTGCCTTCGCGAGCTCAACGACATCTCCCTCACCCCAGACCCAGAGCCAGCCCATGAAGGTAAATGTGACAGATTAGCTCAGCATCCGAGGAGGTTTGTTGGCATAGTGTGATCTCCGGTTGGGGCGTGGTGGTACACAAGGTCCCCAGACGCTACATGTTTCAACCAGCGAACTGTGGTAAAGTGTCCTGTTCGAGCTGTGTCATGATGGATTTCAGGGAGAGGGTTTGATGTCCCTGACACTAACACAGCAGGATGACGCTGCTTGTCAAAGCCAGGGATGGGCTACAAAACAACTAGGAAGTGCAGGTTGTTATGTCATGAGAATTTATTAGCTTGTAGTAAATCAAATTTGACAACAAGTATTTGATAGATAATATTTGGTGTCTGTTTTCCTTAATCGTTGGAAATATTAGTCACAGCAGACAGGTTTGCATTTTGTTTATTAGAAATGTTTTTTTACTCTCAACGAGACTAAACAACACGGGATACAACTGAATCCAGATATTAAAATTTGGCAGTGCTTTAAACAGATATGCATTTGCTGCTGTATTTATTGTGTTTCTTTGGTTTTGAATTTGATTGAGAACACAGATACTGCTGTATCTGTTTGTAAGAGATGAGGAAGAGAGACTTCCTCATCTCTTGCCACGCCTTCTCTCTGTACAGACCAGGCAGGTTGGCAGGTCCATAGTTTTCCCAAGAAAGAGAAGTAGTTCAGACTTTTCCTCAGCCAGTTGGCAGATTCAACACTGCAGCACGTCACCCTTCAGCTCTGAAGGAGGATTTATGCTCTACTCTAATGATATTACAGAGGACCATTAACAGACAGATACATTTGTTTTGATAAAGTCTTGTGTCGTGAGTTAGATGACCGCGTTTTCTTATGAGGGATGATCGATATTTAATTTTTTCACCTGGCAGAGGCCATTTCATTCCAGCTGATTCTGATATTTCCCTGCAGTATTACCACAGTTTGCCTGTTAAACTTGAACCTTGATGCTTGATGTACAAGTATTTCAACTCAGTTTTAAGTAACATGTAACATTTATTTTGGAGTTCACTTTTCACACATCTTGGTTCTCACATTTTGTGTGTGTGTGTGTGTGTGTGTGTGCGCGTGTGTGTGTGTGTGTGTGTGTGTGTGCGCAGCAGGGGGAATTCTCGAATGCTTCCTTGTAAAAAGCTGACTGTTTTTAACTTAAGTGGCTCTCTTATTGAAAGGGGAAATCTGACTCCCTTTACTCATCAGAGTTTTTAGAAATGCAGAAATCATGTTGAAAAAATATATATATATATATATTTTTTTTTTCTCACTACAGACAGGCTTGTTGTTGGTATTCCAGTAACTATGTGAAATAATACATCTAGCATTGACCTGTTCTGTCCTGTATTGAAACTTAAATCATGTTGGAAATTTTTGGTGTTTATGTAAATCTGGATTTTCATTTTTTAGCATCTGAGGCATTTAACATTTTATTTTTATTATTACTGCACATCTAGTGATAAAGTTAGACTTGTCTCTTATGTGATATGAACTGAATCAGAATCAAGGCTTTCATGTTGCTGCTTGTTGTCTTCAAAGATAATTAAACAGGAAAAAGAATATTCCTGATTAACCAGCTGCCAGCTTTCATCCCAGTATTTAATGGCTTGGGTGTGTAAATTGTAATGAGGAAAGCTTTTCTGTTAAAATCAGTGCTATTAAATGAAAGTCCTGATCCAGATTTACACCATTGTAGCAACAATATATCACATTTTGTATGTTAATTACCTTTTGGTTACAGTCAGTTTGTGCTGAAAGTCAGATCTTCATCTTCGTCATCAAGTTCATGCAAATGCAAACCACAGATCAAATGTATGAATGTTTAATAATGTAAACAGATGCTGAAGGATAGTATAACCCTGTAGATCTCCTGGACTAAAAGCCTCTCAGAGTATGTTGTGCACTTACGTAAATAATGTATTAGCTACACGACGTATAGATGGATCAAACCAAGCATTAAGTGCTAACTGTATGAGCTTTGGCAAATTTTGCTAATTTAACTATTTTCTTTTCAAAAATATCCCTTGTTTTAGCTTTACATTAAGAATGTATGAAAGGTTTTGCCGTGTTAGGTCCTACAGTCAGTCTTAGGTTTCATACTAAAAGATGAAACAATTTTTATAAGGAAACAAAACCTTTCTTCTTCTCCAACTTGTCGGAAAGCCTGTTGGTTTTTTTTCATCTGGACTTGTATCTCAATGTCAAAACCATGTTACTGTTACTTCCTGAAAAACATTTGATCTTGTAGTGAAGAAGGAAATACAGAAATGACTCATGATTGGTGCCCCCCCCCCCGACAGCTCTTGATAAGTATAGCTCCTGACTCATTCCCGCTGCTAGATCATTGTCCGTGTCAATATTACTATGAGGACTTTAAGGAGCTTTCCCTGTTTTCTTGTCTCCCTTCAGATCCCAAGGATCCCATTGCAATCGAAAGGCTTAACTTGATGAACATGGCCAAGCTGAGCATCAAGGGCCTGATTGAGTCAGCTCTCAACCTCGGACGCACGCTTGACTCCGACTATGCACCTCTCCAGCAGTTCTTTGTTGTAATGGAGCACTGTCTGAAACATGGGTTGAAAAGTACGTATATCACACTTCGCACCATCATCTGTTCGAAACCGCACGATTGGTGGCTCTTTACAGGTCTGTAAAGTTTGAAAATCAAAATTTGGGGTCTTGACCACTTTGGTAGCTGTCCCTGGTAACTGTTTCTATGAATTCAGCCACTAATGACTCGTTTTCCATCTATTAATCTGTTGACTATTTTACAGATTAGTCAGTTTATCCAAATGATTAATTTTCTTCCAAAAAAAACCTTTTCTGGCAGGCCATCATCCAAAATAGCGCCCGTGTGCTTCTGTGGTATGCCATCGAAACTTTGCACACCTTTTTGTTTTGTGATAATTTGAAGTACTCCCATACTATCGTAGCCTTGGGTCTTTGGAAACTTTTACACTGAACAGAATTAGACTCTGCCCCAGTCGCCATTTTCTAAAACTGTAGCGTTGACTGGAGCCGAAGCATTTTAAAACCTTTTTTTTTTTTTAAAAAACGATCCATCGGTTTAAAATATCGATATGGATGCATTTTCAGCGTTGACATCATCGATTGCAGCTACTAATCACGGCAGCCCCAATTCAGTCCCGGAATACATATCGAATCCACAGTTTGTGTATTTGTGAAGAATATTTACAATTACGTTATCCAGTAAAGACTAAAGAGATCTAAAAGGGACTAAAATGACACATTTACTGATCACAAAAGTTCCGTATTTACTGAAGTCAGTGTACTTATTTTTGTCTTTTCTGGACACTCTGAATACTTCCTGTTTAGTTTCTGTTGTTTATTTAAGTCCAGTGTGATGACTCAGTGACCCAAACTCCTTAAAATTAAAACATCTCTACAAACGCTGTCTCTCAACCATCAGCTAAGAAGTCCTTCCTGGGGCAGAACAAGTCATTCTGGGGGGCGTTGGAGCTGGTTGAGAAGCTGACCCCTGAGGCAGGAGAGATCACCGCCAGTGTAAAAGACCTGCCTGGCCTCAAGTGAGTCTGTTATATAATTTCCCTAAAGAACGTACACAGATTTCTCCTAGTCATAACTTGACAAAATATTTTATTCATATTTTAAATACTTTTTACAAAAAGTGTGCACAAAACAATGTCATAAAAAGAGCATGGGAACTATTTGTTTTGGCAAAAGTTAACCCTGCAACTCTGTTATTAAAGATTGTAAGGGGCTGTTTTTAATGTACTGTGTTTCGGTTGTTACGTTTCAGGGGTATTTATGTCCAACTTTGTTTTGATTACAGAACTCCTTTAGGAAGAGGGCGTGCCTGGTTACGACTGGCCTTGATGCAGAAGAAGCTCTCCGACTACATGAAGACCATCATTAACAGAAAGGACCTGCTCAGGTGTGTTTTCTATCACACTGTGTTGAGGCCCAGTGACATCTAAAATAAAACGTTTGCCATTGTTTTGCCATAATTATATTTCTTTTTCCACCGAGAAGTGTTTTAGCACATGATGCAGATTTCGAAAGGCTTAAATATGACAGGGTTTCTGCAGGTCTTGAAAAGTCTTAAAAAGCATTGAATTCAGTTGTCTCAAAATAAGATCTTAAAAGGTATTAAAAAGTCTTAAATTTAATTTTACAAAGGTCTTAAATATTTTTTTCTCACCTGTCGTAGACTGTAACATTAGTTATAATGTATTTGTGATTTAAGGGACGTAACAGAGCTCGGAAGTTCATCAGCTTAAAATGGTTTAGTCAAGATTTTAGCTAAAACTTAAATTAAGTTGAAATAATCTGTTACTTTTGAATTTGATAATCCATCTTTCACTTTGATTGCTTATCCGATTCCAGGTCTCAAAAGGTCTTAAAAAGTCTTAAATTTAATGGTGAACCCTGCTGAAATCCCGCAAAAGCAGTCCTCGGGTCCGACAGTGACAGTAGTTTAACTCTCGCCTCCTATCTGTAGTGAATTCTACGAGCCGAATGCCTTGATGATGGAGGAGGAGGGAGCTGTCATCGCCGGACTGCTCGTCGGACTAAATGTCATCGATGCCAATCTGTGTATGAAGGGAGAGGACTTGGACTCTCAGGTTAGTCTGCTTTCACTTCCACAACGACACACAAGAAAGAGCAAAATCAAATGGGCACAGGAAGGAAGGGAGGAACATTCATACTTCTGTGTTCTAACACACTGGTGTGGCATTCATTTTTGGTAATGCTGTAACCGTAAATAAAGACACCAGAAGCCGTAAGCAAGACAGTGTGCAGGATTTTTCATCACTTCTGCTCAAATTTGAGCATTTTAAGTTAAGTGTTTTGCATCTCAACACCTAGATGCAAAGATTTCGGACCTCTGTACCATTATTCCATTATCCATTGAAATTCACTACAGCGCAGTTTTAAAACAAGCAAACCGTTTACCCAAACTAATCAGGAATCTCTGCTTCATGCTGTATTAGTTGTCAGTTTGGGAATGAGGCCAGAATCACTGGAAGGACTGGCAGGTTGCCGGTTTGTCATCAGCTGTCTAAATCAGCGTTACTCTAAGTACAGTGAAGTGAAATTTCTCCTGCAAACAAACCTCTTGTTAATTTGAGGCTGACTGCATCCAAACCAGGACGAAGCTTTTCTTGAGTTAAAATGCAGTTCAACATGATGCGTTGAAAAAGCCCTGCACATCCTAAATTATCTGAGTGCAAACATAAGCAAGGATCTTTGGGGAACACCATGTAGTCATGTTATTTTTTTTGCATTTTTTTGTTATTTTCCGTGAGAGCTGTAGTGTGGTTTCTGTTGTCATTGATTTTTCTCTTTTTTTTCATTGTAAATTACCTCTACAGGTCGGGGTGATTGATTTTTCGATGTACCTGAAAGACGGCGGACACAGTAGTAAGAGTGCAGAGGGGTGAGTGCCGCTTGCTGATCTTTAACCCAAGTGATTTTCATTTCAGCCCGTTGTAATCAGTCAAACTATCAACTGTAGCTACAGTAAAGTCTGGGCCTGGAGTATGGCTGTCTTTCTTCCTCTTTCTCTTGTCCATCGTGGAACTTCTCAATATTATTTTAGCTTTACTTTTAGCTCTGATCTTACAAGGTGTCGTGTGGTTTATTTTCCTAGGCTGGCCATCAAGTAAATATTTGCCTTGCCATTGGTTTCAGGGATTTGGCCACTTATTGTCTGAAAGTTAAGAGGTAGACACTGTAGATTAGTTTTGACCTTAAGGCAGAATGTATTGGTTGCTTGTTTGCTTTGCTGAATTTTGTGAGGATGAGATGAGTCAAGCAATAAAAACAGTTATAAAGAAAAAAACAGTAGGTACATCGGGGCAGTTAGTATAGCCAGGGTACAGACAGTGGCGTCGACGAATGTTTTGTTTCGTACGACCAACAGTTCAAATCCCAGAAACATTCTTACAAAAGTGTTACGACAAGGGGAAGCAGAACATTGAAAACTGACTAATCGTTTATCAAAACGGTTTCCGAGGAATTTTCTGTCGATCAAGTAGGCGATTAACGATTAACAGTTGCAGCTCTACTAGTATGAGACAAGCTTTCATTGGTGATTTAAAAAATGTTCAATACAGAAAATAATTTTATTCTGTTTACTGTTAGTGTTACTCTTGTTGCTGCACCAACACGCTCTGCTGCGTCCTTTTGTCCAAAATATCGACCTTCTTTCAATCTAAGTTGAATTAACAATTGATTGTTGGAATTATCATGTATGAACACAAACCAAGGCGGCTAACAGCTAACTACATGTTGTTGTTGTTGTTTTGTTTTTTTAAACGCTACGATGTCTTTTCTTCCATCTTCTCCCATGTTTCATTCATCTTTCTCTCTCTGCTCCTTCAGTGACGGTCAGATCACAGCGATTCTCGATCAGAAGAATTACGTGGAGGAGCTGAACAGACATTTAAGGTTTGTCAGAGGGACCGGCTCGCTTCACCCCCTCCACCTTGTTCAGCAGCTCGCCGAGCTCGATGACTAACGCGATATTTCTGTCTGCTTATAGTGCATCGGTAAATAACCTCCAGGCAAAGGTGGACGCTCTGGAAAAGTCCAACACAAAGCTAACAGAGGAGGTGAGTCTTAGAGTGCAGCTTCACATAGTGTAAAAACTTCAGCCTTGCTGCTTCTCTGCACAGCTGCAGGGATTTTTTGTTTTGTTTACAGAGCTGTTTTGTTGACCTTTTGCTCCACAGCTTGCAGTGGCAAATAACAGGATCATCACCTTACAAGAAGATGTGGAGAGAGTAAAAGAGGAGAGCTCATATCAGCTGGAGTCCAGAAAGGTGAACGGAGCATCAGTTTAATTAATAAAATGTAATTCTTTTAAACCAAGATAAAGCATCGCACGAGGATCCTGCCCACACTCTCAAATTGGGACTTTTTCATCACAGATGTCATCCAGACACACAGTTCAGAAACACAGCTGCACTGATGTGACACACTGAAAAATATAATGATTCACTGAACAAAGCCCAGCCAGGCCTTAAGATGTTCTGACCTGGTCCAGGTTGTGTATAACAAGTGAGAGTCCTAGATTATTAGAGATGGTTCACATACATTCAAGTACTGTTCTCTGCCTTCAGACGATTCACTCTGTATTGTTAAAGACGACCACTGAGCGCCATCAACGCAGTAAAGAAAGATGGTATTTTTAGCTCGGTGAAACTTTAGAAAAGCCTTAAATAACACTTTACGACATTAGTGTGCTTACTGTTTAATTCTATGGATATGGATATGTTTTCCTTTTGGCCGCTCATGTTACGGCCGTAAAAGCATCGATTGAGTCTTGAAGGTTAAGATGGAAAGTTTTCGTAAGGCCAAAGACTTCATTAGCTATCGACAAACTAATAACAGGCTTTATGTTCAAATGATGTTCCTTTATTTGTGTGGATTGTCGAGCAATCTGACAACTATTTTCAGAGACATTGTGCTGTAAGCATACTCTGTGTTTTAATTGAAATTTAAACCAAACTTTTTTTCTCAGGCAGACACATTTCCAATTGGCCTTGTAAACGCATTGATTTACTCGTGGGTAGAAAAAAAGAAGTCTCTTTCTATTTCCTTGTCAGAAATAGAAAGGCTCTGAAGTTAAATATCTACATCATACAGTGCCTCAGTGCATCTATACTGAAATAAAAATTGGTGCTTTTTTTTTCTTATTATATGTATCTACATTCCTGTTCTCTTCAGGCGTTAAGAAGCGACTCGGCAGCAGACGGACAAGCGCTGGGTGAAACACGCAAGCAGCTCAAAGAGGAGACTCTGCTTCGATTGGTGCGTTTAAGGCTCCTGATGATGATTTGTTTAGCTTTGCGTAACTCTGTTGATACTGTCGTCGTGAACTGCACGTGTAGCTGTAAATCCTATCACAGTTTATATTTGCTGATAAAGTTTTATAGTGGCTGAAAAATGTATTTTTGCGTCGGTGGTTCCAAGCACACATGCAGGTGGCACTTCTGCCATTTCTCTTTTAGTTGACATTTACACAAAATATGTTTAGGGACAAAGCTTTTCAAGTTTATGTTAAAAAAAAAAAAAATCAAATATCTAATGTGCAAAACAGTCTGAACATCATTTAATTTTAGAGTCATTGGAAAATACACAAATTTCACATACTAGTCTCTTCCCTTTGCATTTAGGTAGTAGTTATGTTTGAAACCTTACTTTCTTTAGGTCTTATTCAGCCCTTTTTTGTTAACAGTGCTGATAGTAGCTGAGTTAATTTGTACACTTTAATATTGAATTTCCTGCAGTTACAACCAAGATCTGTATACATTTTTTATTTATTTATTTTTTGGTTGAGAAAGTCTGAGCGAGCTCTGAGTGTCCTCTGGTTATGAAGTGTGCATCTGAAGTTAAAGCCGATGTCTGCGCAGGATGTGGAGAAGGAGCTGGAGGTGCAGATCGGGATGAAGCAGGAGATGGAGCTGTCGATGAAGATGCTGGAGAAAGACATCTGTGAGAAGCAGGACGCTCTGGTGGAGCTCAGACAGCAGCTGGAAGACCTTCGTGCCATCAACCAGCAGCTTGGCCACAAGTCACAGGTAACGCCACGTTTCTGGTCCTTCAGCTTCACCACGTCTGTGCAGGAAGCCCTCTAGCTGGTTTGTCTCTATGTTGCCTTTTCATCCAAATATCGGCATCTGCTCCTCTTATTTGACGTGTTTATCTGTGACATCGGCAATACATTCTTGGTGCTAAGCAGCCACCGCTGTGGTGTCGGTTGCACAGAGATTAATCAGTAGTTTATTTGTGTGCCTGTAGATCATTACTGGACAAGACACATTCAAATCCATCGTCCAGAAAATATCCAGAAAGGTTTTCATTAATTTACAGACTGAGGTCACTATTGTGTTGTTCAGCCGAGGATGGCAAAAACAGTGACTTGTGTGTAAACGCTGTGGACTACAGTTTAAGACAAGACGGAGAAGAACAGAGGTGGCGAATACTCCATCGATCGGTTATTTCAAATCACAATCTCATTCTTTCTGTGTAGATTGAAAAGATTTGCACTGCATCTGTGATAAATGTCATTTTAGAGGGTTTTATTGCTCTGAAAGAACAAAGAATTCAGTCTGGAAAAACCAATTTTATCCCAACTAGTTTTCCTGATCAGACACCGTCACTAAGAGTGTGCAAGTACTGGTGTGCAAGTACTTTGTAGAATTTGTTACCTCAAGACTTTAACTACTCGAGATAGTCGGGAAATGTCACAACTTTGTTTTACCAGATACGAGTTTCAAGATGATGTGAAAACTTTATCTACAGCTTCTGTATTGTAGGTCACTCTCGCACTCACTTTTGGTGAGCTCCATCTGATGGCCAAAAAAGTTTAGTAACTGAGTTCAAAATTCTGAGGCTTTCACTGTCCCAGCTGTTGTAGTTAAACGCTGGTGAACAAACAAATTGAACCAAATACAGTGTTAAGCCACTGAAACCAAAAAGACGCACCAAACGCTAGTCTTTCTCCGGACAAACCGTTCGCATTGAGCTATAGTTGTCGACTTGAGGAAGGTCACCAGCTGACTAACATGGCTCATCTTCCTCAGAGCGCAGATGCCAGCTCTAAACAGAAGAGTGAAGTCATCGCTCGCCTGGAGGAGAAAATAAACCAGATGTCAGGGACTGTAAAACAGCTGGAGAACAGGTGAGGACGACGCCACACTTGGTGTTTTTGAATAATTATTGCAGTAGACAGATGCAGTTTTGGAATGGTATCACTTACCTGCAAAAATCTCTTACCGTCCTGTTTGTCATTTTTCTCCCTCACTTTCATTATCATTATTTCTTTTCGTCATTTATTTATCCTTCTTTGAAAAAACTTTTTTTTTTTTTTTTTTTTAAATCAGTGAGAAACATTTTGTGAAGCAGGCCAGAAACCTGAACTCAACAGCGGGGAAGCTGCTCCAGCTGCAGCAGTAGCGGAGCCTCTCCGCTACTGCCCGCTTTCATAAATCTGAATACAAACATACAACCCTGCCTAATATAGAAATAACCGAACTAGGATGTTATCTTTTCTGTACGATGCTCCTTTGTTGTTGAAAATAAAAACCATCTTCCCACAACCTCCTGCAGTGGCTCTCCAGCATCAGCTTTGAGTAGTGTGGACTGAATCGATCCTTTTAGCAGCCCTCAATCCTTGTGTTCTCTGACAGATGTCTTCGCCGCATCAGAGTTATACTTTTATTTGGTAGGCATTTCTTAAAAATACCCCATTAATGCTTTTTGGCAAAGGTAAGACGAGAATATGGCATGGTGTCTGTAAGTCCACTGTGGACAGCTCTAAGATTTGATGGACTGATGATGACCTATGTGCCAATGGACACATCCTGGATATTTGGGCGCTAGTGGACGTGCTGTAATGTTATTCCAAAGAATTGGACCAGTACCAGAGACTGTGCTTGAGTATTTTCAACCAACAAATACTGACAGAATAAAAAGAGGACAGAATCTGAACAGATGTTTAGGGACTGATATCCAGGGGTTTTGCTGTCATTTGGTGATCCACATTCAAGTGTCGAAAGGCCGGGACAAGATAGAGTAAGATAAAGTAAGAGATAAAGATAAAGCAAGAAGGAAAAGGGCAAAATTAATTTATTAATTTTGAATTGTATGTGAGCATAACATTGGTGTAAACTGTAGTAATAATTAGGCTAATAAAACAATAAACAAAAACAGCCTGCTTCATCTTCTTTGGCTAAAGTTTCCCTGTTGTCCCCGTTGGCTTTCAGTCTTCAGATCTTTTTATTATGTTTGTGTTTATTTTAGTTTTAGTTTTAGAAGACATCCCTTCCCGACCATGTTTCTTTTCATCGAGTTTTTTATTTTATCATAAGTTTATGTTAACTCGCTCACCCCAAACCAGATGCAAACAGGCTGAGAGGGAGAGGGATCTGGCTTTAGAGGCGAACCGGCTCTTCAAACAGGAGTTTGGAGACAAAATCGAGAGTCTGCAGGTGGAGGTGGAGCAGCTGAGGAAACACAGGTAAAGTTTGAGAAAATGGCAACAGGATGCTGAGAAACAAAGCTTTTGATCTGTCATTTTTTTAAGCAAAACTGGTCATAAGCTAAAAACAATCAAATTAAAAATACGTCAGTTAGCCACACTGTTGCCCTGGGTGACATGTTCCTTCATTACAACTTGTAGTTTATTTTGAGTCACTCCCCCACACACACACAGTCCCTGTGCCACAAATACTCACTGGAGCATTATGTGCGTATTAATCCGCTCGCTGCTGAAAATAGCCCCCAACAAATGCACTGTTTCCTCCTGTTTGAGTAACGCCTGCTAAAAAACTACAGTGCCCAGCTGTGAATGTGAATGAAACTATATATTTGTTATTTTTTTAGAGTTTATTCCAAGCTTTTCTGAGAAAGATAACCATTAATTATGACTTTTATAACCATGGGGCCTAACGTATGACCACCTGTTTCTTTAGTAGTCTGGGTTCCAGAGGATCCATTTTCTCTGTATACATTTAAAAAATCCCGGACACATGGGATTTTCAAGGCTCTGAACTAGCTACAGATCCTATCCCGGCCTGTTAACGCTTATGCAGTATGTGAGAAATGGAAATAGAGGCAAAGCTGTGTTTTTTTTTTTTTAAATGTCTTTAGAGGAACAGACATTCTTGTCCCATAACTGAACCACTCCCGGCCAGTAAGTACATTTTACATAGCCCCACAAGGTCACACGGTAAGATGCCATTGTTTGTCAGTCGTAAATATGGACAAGTCGAAGTTGTTTGTCGCTCAAAATAAAGTACATCCTGCTTGAAAGAGAAAAACCACAGCTGAGCAGGTGCAGTAGCTAGCTGATGGTACAATTTAAATCTGCTCCGAGTCATGGCTCGATTAACCTCCCAAAGGGCCCCTGGGCAAAAAAAATAGTTGTTGGGCCCCTGTTTGCTTGATAACTAATTTATCATTTATTTAAGTCTTTTTTTTTTTTTTTTTTTTAAAGAAAAAATGCCAAAAAAAATCACTTGTTCCAGCCTTAAAATGTGAGCACTTGCTAGTTTTCCAACAAAACAAATTAGCACATTATAAACTAAAACAGCCAAGGTCTTAAAACTAGATTCTGACACAGTCCCTCTGCAAGACTAAGATTCACAAGATAGAAAATTGCTTCAGAGATGTAGTGTCGTGCTTCACCAGCAGCCTGGGAGTAAAGGTGGAATTTTTAAAGTTAAGTTGGCATCAGACTGAAATTTGGCTTTTGTAAAATCGAGCCTCACCGTGGCTTTTATAGAGTTAGTTCATGGCTGCTAATAAACATTCCTGTGGTATTTTTACCTTGTGGAACCTGAAGTTTAAAATCTCTAAAATTGCTCTGGTTGCTCTGGAGCACCCTTTGTCATCCGCCAGATTTCCCGCCAGCAGATCCCATGTCCCAAATGTAAAATGTACCAGAGGCTGCTAATTTTATAGGTGATGGTTCTGTCAGTTTACGTTAAATCATTTGAGAATCTTTCTGCATTTTCTTTGAAGATTTTCTCTTTTTTTTCCTTTTTGATGTTAATCATAATTAGTCTGGTAATTTGCATTCTGCATGTCTTTTTATTTTATTTTAATTTTGTGTTTGCTCCTTTGCCTTTGGTTAATTTTGGTGTTTCAGGTCTAATCTGGAGCAGGAGCTGAGAAAAGAGCGAGAGCGAAGGAGTGAGCATCATCTCAACGCCGCATCCAGACAGTCCAGTACTCCTCGGAGGGAGCGCAGGCTCCCGGAGAACATACCAAAAGTAAGTCTGTGCTCACGTTTATGCTCAGGTGAATAACAGTCGAGAGCCACGGTAGAGCTGTGTGCTCCGTCCTTGTACATTACGAGTGTCTGTTTTCCAGCAGCAGCTCCCAGAATCCCCATCCGTCAAAAGGGAGAATGACCAGTTACACAGTGGACAGGAGGACAAAACCAGTCTGAGCTCCAGCTTGTAAGTAGTTCAGACTCCTCAGTTTTAGAAAAATCGGTAATGTTACGGGAAAACGTTGACTTTTTTATGTCTCATTTCTCCTCTTTTAAGGTCCTTGTCACATCACGAGGATGAGCAGGTGAGGATTTTACCTTGAACATTGACCTGCATGTGAATTGATTTTGACCACATATTCAATTCTGAAGAAAACCTTGAAGGAACCTTTCAAAGTCAAGATTTTCAAATTCAAACGTTATGTTTATACAAAGACAAATAATGGACCACTTAACATAAAGTAACAATCGTCTGCTGCTCCCATCTCCCAACCCGGTCTCCTAGAAATGATGTTAGAACACAACTGATCAGCAGCAGCCGATATATTTTGAAGGGAACGTAATGCCAACCGGATTCCATTTTCTATCACTGAAATGAGGAAATGCTGTTCATTTATGTATGTGGCAAGTTGCAAACACTTTCATAAAGAAAGACTCGGTAAAATGTTCAAAGATCACGGAGATCGTGGGGAAAGATCGCGGTCTGGTCTAATACTGAAAAAGTTCCCTCTGACTTGAGACACAACCTGTTTATTTACACTTAGCCAAAACCAGGATCTTCCCCAAACCTTGACCGCTTTGCTTTTGCTGTGTAATCCTAACCACAGACAGGAGTCGGGGTGTGAATCCCAGTCTCTTTGCCCCTGCCATACACCCTGACCTGACACCCCCCCCCAAACGACGAATCCAGCGCGGGTTCATAAATCTAGCGCCTCATTCATTCAATCAAAAAAAAACAAACAAACAAACCATAATCCAGGCAGCGATTACATTTGTCACCTCAACGTAATTTGGAAAACAATGTGGTGATATATGAGGGAAACATCATTGCAACGGGGAGAACTAGCACTGGAGTACAGTGTGTCTTCACACACCGATATCCAAAGATTTAATAAGTCAGTGCCACGTTACTGTTTTGATTTTCTGCAGGACGAGTCATTTGTGGAGATCAGTCAGCCCTCCATGTGTTCGATGTGTGAACAGGACGAGTCCCTCCTGAAGACGAAGGTACAGGGATTTCTCACTAACAGTTTTTAGACATTTAGGGAATTCTGAGAGCTCATGGAGTTCAAGTCCTGTACTTGCATGGTAACGAAAACATCGCAAGACCTGATGCCTCATGGTGAGATAATCCGAGGGAAATAGTTTTTTTTAAATATGTTCTTATACATTTGAACTCAAATCAAAAGCATGCTGGCAACCAGCTACCAATTTTAATGCAAGGTGTGAGCATTTTTAAGGCAAATTGTAATGTGTCTCTAATGTGTTCTGTCACGTTTCTCCATCAGCTGAAGACACGGGCGTTGGCGTTTGAACTGAACCGACCGTGGTGTTACAATCCTGTTTTTTGTTTTTTTTTTCTTTCTCCAGAAACAGTGTAAGAACTGCAGCGGTGTCTTCTGTGAGAGCTGTGTGTCCAACGAGCTGCCGTTACCTTCCTCCATTCTCCCAGAGACTGTGTGTACCGCCTGCTACTCTCTGTTACTCCAACAGTACGCTTCGACACCGACATGAGCCGGACGCCGACGCCACGACCAGGCGCATTGGAAACCAGAGGCATTGAATCGTGAAACTGGCACTGCAAAAATGCACTTTTTCGACTTCACGGCTTGAAGTCCCATGAAAGATCGGAGTCCTGCGAGTCCTGAGTTCCGTGGGATATTTTAAATACTTTTAAGTCAGCGGTGTCCAAATGTGCAAATGTGTGCCATTGAGAGTTGTGTGTTTGCAGGTTTTTATTTTAGTCAAATACTGTCGTAGTCTTAAGCCCCCTTTTCTGTTTGAAAGTGCGTGTTGAGCTGCTGTGGTATTTTTTTTCAATGGAAACCTGCATTTACACAGCTGAAAATGGCACCTGGTTGGACATTGTTGACGTAAAAAAAAAAAAAAAAAAAAAAAAAAATACAGGAATCATCTCATTCGTTTAAAAACTGACTGTCCACGAAGGTGGATTATTGATTAAAAGGTCAACTGACAGTATTTTTAACCTCAGTTTTAAAAGACAAAAAAGGAAAAAATAGATTTTTCATAAGTTTAATCACATGCACATCAGAAAATGACGTATGTGGCCATGAGTTAAACCTCAGTGTTCGCAGGTCAAGCGTGAAGTTACACACACACTTGTGCTCAACGTGGCACCAGATTCAGGGGAATACTGACAAAATGAGTCAACACCAACAGTTGTGACCAAATACAATGATATAAAATACATGTCAATATTTTTGGACAGACTGTATGTAAAAAGCTTTTTACACAATATAAGATTGTTGGAAAATGTTTATTTCACTCAGTCTCATGAGTTCAGAAAACTGTAAAACACAAAATTTCAGACCAGGAAAAGACAAATATTTAAGTTATATCGCAATGTTATGACAACGAAAATACTAGATTATATATCTATATATATATATATACATAGAAATATAGATGTATAGTCTCTTTTCACAATATCGATGTGTTCAAGTTCAACGGTTGGGAAATATGTTTATTTGCTTTCTTGCAGAGAGTTAGATGAGAAGATTGATGCCACTCTCATGCCTGTATTATGAAGCGACTGTCACAGGGGAGAACAGCGAGCCAGGCTCTGTCCAAAGGTAACAGAAGCCGCCTCCCGGCGATTGACAGGTTACATCTCGTTTCTTTAATCCGTATAAAAACGACAACAGGAAAAAGGTGTAAAAAAACAAGGGGCCGAGGATTTATGGGGGTTGTGAACCGGACTATTTCTTGGCCGGGAGCGGTAACATCCTGAATTCTTGCGTGAGGTCGGACTCCATGAATTTCTTGTCATTTTCACACATAACACTTACAATCTTACACATATTAAAGAGGCAGGATATAAAGTGTTAATCGGTGAGTTTTAAAGGCGCCAGCAGGTATTTTTTTTTAACTTCAGGCGGAGTCAGGCTAGCTGTTTCCCCGTTTACGGTGTTTATGCTAAGCTAAGCTAAGAGGTTGCTGACGGCAGCTCCACATTTACCGCACAGATCTAAGAGTTGTGTCCGTCTTGTTAAGAAAGCAAATAACTTATTTCTTTCCCAAAATGTCAGCTGAAGATTCTGGGCATAATATTTATAATCTTTCCTGTCGCTGGCATTAATAGAATTACTAAAAATCCCTTCAGAGTCTGGTGTATCTCAAACAGTGCGGCATTTAGATTCTAGTCTGGATAATGGAACTTTTTCTGGGCGTCTTAACACATCACTGCACTTTTAAATGCATGGCTCTGCCTGACTGGTTTGCGGTGGGTGTATCAGTGTATCTTTATATAACGGCTGTTTTTATGTTTTGTTGATTTATATGACGAAGAATTGGAGGCTGAGCAAAATCAGTCTTTCTTGTCAAAGCTAATTAACGTGAGATGGAAATGCTTCTTAGATCCACAATAAACTTTTATTAAATTTTACCGGTGTACGACTCCGGATTATTTCACCTCTGTGCAGCATCCTGATGAGTCCTTATAACTGAATTTCAGATAATCCTGAGGTCCTCCTCCGTAAGCAAAACCAAAAATGAAAAGCCCTTTTCAGAAAGAATCTCAGAGCAAATTTTTCAGTGTGCAGGATGTGATGTCTTTATTCCTTTGAATTTTTGTGTACACGAGCGAAGTTTTCAGTTTTAAAAAACACAAGCTGTGTTGTTAAAAAGAGGGTATCTGTTAAAACTCAACAACTTAACAAAATACTGTATATCCCCCTGAATTTTCACCAGCCAAAGAAGATGTTGGTCTGTGGTCATTTTAATAGGAGACTTTCTCAAACCTGAAATCGTTTTTCAATGATTAGCTGAAGCCCGGATGAAATCCTCAGCTCAGTTGTTTGCTTGATAAATGAAAGTGATACTGTTACGGCGCCAATATCAGGTTTCAGATTCGAGGGTGAGAGTCTCCACCATTCAGTATCACATTACAAGAATTATTTAAACTCTCAGTCCTCGTTTTCACTCAGCTACAGCGCAGTGAAAACGTCGATTTATTAGTCTTATGGCTGCTGATAATACAGAGTAAAACGGGGGCAGAGAAGGAGAGGTCGCATTAAGGGACAAGGACGAACTGAAGTTTTAAACAAGGACATTTAACTCAGTCCAATTCAACCTGGCACTATGTCTTCAGCTATTTTTTCCTCACTGGTGACATAGGTACTCTCTTTTTCCTTTATATATTTCCTCTTTCTGGTCCTTATTTTTCACCCTAGCCTTTTAGCGCAACCTTAAGGTTACACCACAGTGCACTTCACTGAACTGTTTACTTCCTGGAACATTTTCTTTTTATAACATGTAGGTTAAACTATTCTCAGCAACTGGTTTGACAAAGTTAACATGAGAAATTATTTGAATGTTCCAGTTTCTAAGTGACTCCTCTTCCTCACATTATCTGCTGTGTCTTTGTATAAAGTTTGACACTGTGTGGACATCGGATTATAGGCTTATTACAAAACTGCATTATGTGCCACATTTTAAGTGTTTTGGTAAAGTCACTCGGAATAATCGATATTTACAATCGATTCTATAAATCACCCTGTTTAAATGAAGACAGGTCAGGTTGTTTCTTTGACACCAGGAATGTTTATTGTTCGATATCCACTCCAGGCCGGAGAATAAATACAATAGTCCTTTGCGTGTGCGTCAGCATTCACCTGTGAGAGAAAATACGACGTGTTAAATCACATCTGGAGGGGAGTGAAAAAGTAACCTCAGCGAGGTCTCTCCTGTTTAAGAGAGCGAGGTTTTAAAACTGAATATAATTTTACAAAAGGAAAGCAGCACAGAGACTGCAGGGTGTTATTCTTTGTCCCTCAAAAAAAGAAAAAGCTGGAAGTTCTCAGCTGGTGGGTCACAGTGATCCAGCTGAGAGAAACCAGTGCACCCACTAAACCCTCTTTAAGAGATGTGGAACGCCGTCTCCTATGTGACTTCTTTAAAAGTGTGTTTAAAGTTACCTCACAATTGTGGGTCTGTTAAGTGTATTTATCTTGGTAAGAAGCCAGAACTCCCTGGATCTAACTCAGTGTTTCTCACCTCCCATCAGAGCCTGGTACAGAGTTCAGGAATAACTCCATGTATCTTTCTCCTGAAAAACAGACGGTTCAAATGTTGAGTCCAATTCTCTCAGCATTGACTGTTATATATATACAATTGTTATTCTGTAACACATTCAACAGCAGTATAATAATTCGTTTCTCAAGACTGGCTGCTGGGGGAAAGTAATGCCCTGCTCCAGAGATCTGCTGACAGCCAATCTTGAGCATTCGATCCATTAAATGTCTCATTTACTGACATTTACTTTCAGTTTACTTGAGATGACCGACATACAGTGAGTTTAAACCACTCAGAGTGAAAAGCTCAACCAAGGCTGCACAACATTTTCAATTTGTCATTCAAGGAATCTAAAATGTCTGTGAACCGAAACGGGACCTGCACCTGAATGGACATGGTAGGAAACGTCTATCTTTGGTGAGCGTGTAACTCCAGTCGGGAATGTTAAGGCTTCAGTGACGACCACTCGCTTTGGGCCGTTCATTTCTCTCATGTTGTTGTGTTGTGTATATTTGCCAGCTGCAGAGAAAATGCCATCAATTCTAAGACGATTCAGAGTTTGTCTGTGCGCCTGTCATTTAACTGGCGGCCAAAACCAGGGATCGTACGGGAGCGGAAACCTGACCCTCTTGGCCGTAGTTTCGACGACAACAGAAAACTGGGAGTACGGGTTTATTGTGGAAAACAAAAGGCTGCATAAGTACAAACATCCTGACAGGTAAATATCTGTCAACATAGGAGCAGTTTCATACTCAGGTACCCGATCCGAGCTGTTCTCTTTTGAATATAAACATAAAACTTAATGTACAAAGAAATTGAGATCAGCGTCAGAGGAAAGATCCTTCCGCCTGCATCAGCCGGTGCCCGGTGTTGAAGTCTCACCTATGTGCATTTTGTCTCTGGACATGGCGGCCACGGCGTCCTGGTGGCAGCTGAAGTAAACGTCGGCCTCGCCGCTCGGCATCCCGTCAGGACCACATTCAATCAGGATCTTAGACACCACCAGAGGAGAGAAGAACTGCGGGAGATAAAAACAGGCACATGGTCAAATCGTGTCCAACTGTCCCCCGGTGCAACAGCACGACCGGCTTCAACGCCTCACTGCGTTCCTCATCTTTATTTTTTACCTTCACGATGTCTTCTCCGGACACCTGGAAAGGAAGACCTCTCATATGGATGTAATGGAGCGACGCGGCTGAGCTCTGGGGGGACCCTGGCGGAGCGGAGACGTCAGTTTACACCACGACGAACAGTTTTTTAAGTGGCTAGAAATGTGCTCATTTGTTCACGGAGAGTAAAAATGGCCGTTATCTTAAAGATCCCTTCACTTGACCCCAGTGCACCAACCTAGTTGGGCTCTCGTCAAAATAAACCCCTCTTTCTTCTAAAAGCTTGGTGTACTGAGCTGTAAAATCCCCTCACCACTTCTGGGGCTGGACTGTGAGGCGGAGGCAGTCCTGTCCGCCGGCTGGGGGCCGGTCTGAGGGGGAGCCGACCTCGGCCTCCTCCTCCAACTAGAATGAATCTCGTCACTTCTGCTGGGAAACACCTCGATGTATCTGCGAACATTGCAGACGGCAGGGGATGAGCAGCAAATGGAGAACAGATGCTAGTAAAATGTATTTAAAGAGATCAGCTACTTGAGCCCCTCAGAGGATTACGCTGGAATTTGCACAGTAACGTTTGCGTCTTTCTGCTGTCCAGACACACATTTTGTGCAGGATTACGAAGCCGGTACAGGCCCTGTTATCTGCAGCGTCCTACCGGTTTCCGATGACCTCTCTGTCTCTCTGCAGAGCTTCGTCGGCTGCTTCCTGGGAGGAAAACTGCACAAAGGCCTCCCCAGACTTTCGTCCTCTGTGGTCTGTGACGATGGTGATCCCATTCTCCATTATATCCAAACCTGCAAATTAAAAGCACGATTCTGAGCTTTACTTTTCCTATCAAAACATTTTTTAAAGCTTATTGTGGCTCTTTTTTTTTTAAATAAGGGTTTTTAAGTAACCCACAGTGACCAAAGGGGTAAGATTTGTAAAAATGTCAATACGACTTTTCTTCTTCTATGGTAACTCAAAAGTACAACAAACAATAAAATGACATTTTTACAGCAGACAAAAGAAGAATAAAATTTTTTTTTTTTTTTTAAAAAGGTGGTACGGTAGATCCGCAGGCTGAGCAGTGAAATCATAAAATCTGCTTTTGTGTGCAAGTTCTTTGTCTCGGAGTCTGAAATGTGCCACTGGAATAATTATACAATTTTGTTTTTATCATTAAAGAATGATTTGATCATTTAAAAACAGAAATTGTAAACTGATAAATGAAATTTACATTTAAATTATCCATTAAAATGTTTTAAACGTTTATCCATTAAATGTTTCAACTATTAACTTTTACTTGTAATTCAATGTAATTTAATTTTCCTCTTAACGATCCTATTCATTTATCTGCCTTTTAAAATCACAATTGACTCTTAATAGGAAACTGCAAAAGAAGCTTGACAAAAGCAGCCGCAGCTGTTTAGGATGAGTGAAATTATTCAGCAACACACGGTTTGTCAGACAGTGTCACAGTTCAGCGGTGTAACAGAACGTACCCAGTGCTTCCACTAGATCCCGGGGTGGAAGAAGTTTGAGGCGGTTTACCTGAGAAAAAGTGGACGATGTCGGCCTCGACGCAGGTGAAGGGGAGGCCCCTGAGCCGCACCACCCGTTTGTCAGCTGGGGCCTGGATGGCCTTCTTCAGGATGACTTCAGCGTCACTGTTCGTCACTTCGTACACTGCAAACACACAGAGCAGGACGTGCGCATTTGCCTCGATCATTTAAATGGAAAACGGGTTGCCCTTTATTGACTGTGCATTCATTGCTCTGTCGTGGCTGACGTCCAGTTTAAAAAGTTTTTGGTCGCACTAGAAGACTGTTGGATTGGCGAGCAGCTGTTTCGGGAGTTTGTCGCTTGTCGCTTAACCTGTTAAACCCGTGAGACGCTTTGGCCTTTGCAGCGCTACTTTAGGCGTTTTGGTCTGGACTCAACCTTCACGCAACCTTGACAAACTTTATTTTATCTGAAAGTCTCCCGATTCTATCTGTTCAATGCATTATAGGATTTCACTGCGACCTACAAGAAGCCGAGTTAGGACTAGCTGATCCTGGTGGGACAGTGTCAGACATTGGTCTTGGCCATAGAAGCTAAAACTGGTGAATCACTAGATGTTGATGTGGCTTTTCCTCAGAATGAAGAATAAAAACAAAACTGAACAAAACAAAAAAACACAGGCCTACAACTTAAAGTCTAGCTACGTTTGTCAGCTCTTTCAGGGAGATTTCTGTAAAACCCAGTGTTAAACCATTATGCAGTCGGTGGCTTCTGCGGAACCAACCACACATCAAAAACAAACAAACAAAAACAAAACAAAACAAAAAACTCCAGTACTTCCTTTTCCATCATAAAAATTAACTCTGAACAGAAACCGAGCCACTGCCTGGAAAAATACAGGCGTTACTAGTATCACTGACGATGACTCTACCGGGACCCCGACACTGAAGCAGCGACTCAGTTCTACACAACCACACAGTCGTAGCGGAAACTGCCGCGCGACCCTGGGTATGTAGGCCTTTCCTTTCTTTTATTCTGTTTTGATGTTTGATGCATCTGTTTACATCATTTCTATTTCTCCTTTTTCTCATTTTGACTTGAAGCACGTGTATTGTTATATAATTATTTTTATCCATTCATCATGGATGCAACTAACAAATATTTTAATTATCAATTAATCTGCGGATTATTCTCTCGGTGAATCGATTCGTTGTTTTGTCTAGAAAATGTCAGAAAACAGTGAAAGACGTCGGTCATAATTTCCGACAGCCCCGAGGCGACAATCCTCGAACGTCACTTGTTTGTCTGACCAGCAGCACAAAGCACAAAGATATTCGGTTTCCTATCATTGTATCACCAAAAAAATTAAAACGATAAATAAAGCATCAAATCCTGACATTTGAGAAGCTGGAACCAGCAAATGTTGGCAACAACAACAACAACAACAAAAAGACAAAAACTAATCGATAGCTGCAGATGAATTTTCCGTGGACGGACTAATGGTGTAAATTTTCAGCTCTATTTGAACTCAAGCTTGCGTTACAGATGCACCAATGCGTGCAAACGCTTTCGGGCCAACCTTCGACGTATCGCGGGCCGAGGTACTGTCGGTGCTTCTCCAGGGCTTTGCTGACGTCCGCCTCGTGCTCCATCTCGATGAAGGCTCGTCCCGACGGCCTCCCCAGTCTGTCTGTGGTGAGGTGGACCCCCTTCACCCCGTCACGGATCCTGCACTCTGAAGCACAGCGCGTCTTATCAGGACAACGGCCTCAGACACAGCGTCATTTTTCTTTTTTTTTTAAAGTAAGAAGACAATATCAATATGGATGATTTATCGGTCGATAATCCCGAACTTTTTTCGTCTGATTTTTACAGGATGGCATGAGAAAGTCTCACCGGAGAAGAACTGCAGGAGGTCCTGAGCCGAGCAAGACCACGGGAGACCTTTCACCTGCACGATGTACACCTCCTTCTTCTCTGGTTCCGAGTCCGACCGGTAGGCCGGCAGAGGTGGGTATTCATCCTCACAAGGTCCTGGAGCCTGGAGGACAAGGTGTGAAATACGACCGTTCAGCCACGGGACTGCCTGAAGCTTCCATTGGCCGTTTGGCCGCCAATCGACAAACTGAAGTCACCTGTAGTTGTGTACTGTCCTCGTGTGATCAAAGATGGTCTTCCACGGAGGCGCGCACTGTTTAACCGCTTAACTCATTTGTTGATTGTACACTCACCGAGCACTCTTATTAGGAACACCTGTACACCTGCCTATTCCTGCGGTTATCCAGCCGGCCAATCGCAGTTCAGTGCAATAAAATCCTGCAGATACAGGTCAGGAGGTTCAGTTAATGTTCACATCGGACATCAGAATGGGGGCAAAAAAAAGTGATCTCAGTGACTCGGACTGTGGCGTGACTGTTGGCGCCAGACGGGCTGGTCTGAGTGTCTCTGAAACAGAGGATCCCCCGGGATTTTCAGCAGTTCTGCTGAACAGAAACTGCCTTGTTGACGCGAGGGGTCGGAGGGGAACGGCCAGACTGGCTGGAGCTGACAGCAGAAGGCCACGCTAACTCAGATCACCGCCCTTTACAACTGTGGGGAGCCGAAAGGCCTCTGAGAAAAGCACGACACGTCGAAACCTTGAGGCAGATGGGCTACGGCAAGACCAGGGTCGGGTTCCACTCCCGTCAGCCCGGAACTGAGGTCTGAGGCTGCCGTGGGACCAGGCTCACCAGAACTGGGCAGTTGAAGACTGGAAATACTGCAGCCTGGTCTGATGAATCTGGATTTCTGCTGAGGTACGTGGACGGTAGGCATGAACAGCAAGAGTCCATGGACCCAACCTGCCTTGTGCCAACAGTCCGAGCTGGCAGTGGTGGTCTAATGGTTTGGGGAACGGTTTCTTGGCTCACTTTGGGCCCCTTAATACCAATCGATCATGGTTTGAATGCCACAGTCTATCTCAGTGTTGTTGCTGACCACGTGCTTCCCCTTGTGGCCCCAGTTTACCATCTTCTCATGGCCGCTTCCCACTGGTTTCGTGAACACGACCGTGAGTTCAGTGGACTTCGGCGGCCTCCCCGGTCTCCGGTCCTGAATCCAGCGGAACTACCTCTGGGATGTGGCAGGACGGGAGATCGGCAGCACCGAGGCGCAGCTGACAGACCTGCAGAAATGACGCGACGCAGTCGTGTCAGCACGGAGAGGAGAGTCTGCTCTTGAGGAATCCAGGACTTGAAGAACTGAGGCTGTTCTGAGAGCGGAGGGGGGACCTCCCCAGTATTAGTGTGGGGTTCCTAATAAAGTGCTCAGTGAGTGTATTCTGTGTTAATAACCAGAGTTTTCAAAGCGGCTAATATCTAAAAGTTATCAAGTAAATGTAATGGAGTAAAGAGTATTATAATCCCACCTTAAATGTAGTGCAGCAGAAGTAGAGAGTAGCATTCAATACAAGTACTCAAAGTAAAAGTACCTCAACACTTAGTTACTTTCCACCACTGCTGATCGAGCAGGATGTAGTTTGGAACCTCACTTCTAACAAAGCCAGTACATCCCACACGTCTAGTCCGCTCATTACGCTCCTCGCTTCTCGCTTCTCCCCCGGTTGCCAGGTGACGCGGTCCGTACCCGGCCAGCGCTCAGCACCCACCGCCTCACCTGTCTGCGACTCACCTTGGTGCAGAGGCCGAGCTGGCTGGGTCCCGCCGCGGACAGGGGCCGGCAGAGTCTCGGCACGCGGGCGGCCCGGGCCGCCGACGCCCACGTTCGCCGCTGGACGACGCCGCAGCTGCCCGCCAGCGCGCCGCCTCTCGCTGCGACGCCCGTCGCTAACGCCGCCTGCCGGGCCGCGACACACCGCCGCAGCAGAAACAGCAGCGACCTGCTGTTACAGGACATCGTGGGTCAGCTACCGCCTCGGGGCAGCGGTCTCCGGGGCTGAAACGGGCGGATATCTGCGCGGCCCGGGGTTGGCGTGTCTCTGAATCCCGCCCGTTAGTTTAGCAGGCTGCCGGTTGAGCATGAGGTCAGGAAGCCGACTGTCTCACGTGGGTCAGTCAAGGGCAGAGTGTTGACGGTACCGTGAAGGCGGAAGCGGTCGCCCTTCGACGTCCGGTTTCCGCTTTTCAGAATAAAGGCCGAAACATTAAACAATCACAAACGGGATAAAGATATGAATAAAGTTTCAAAGTCTTAAACTCAAGGACAACGTTCTTCCTGTTAAATTTACATCGAGATCTGATTAGGTTGGCTCAGTTATTATAAAAGATGTGGAATTTAAAAAAACATTAAATTAAAGAAAATATATTATAAATGTATAAATTATGTATGTATAAGTAATACACTTCTACTTCTCTCAGTTTTCTCAGACAGATATTATGATATAATAGATATGATGGATATAAAAACTAAAAAATTGAAAATTAGTTAAATAATCTATAGCTCCAGGTCTGCTATCATTAACTCAAACACAACCACTTTTAGAAAAAATTCAGGCAAAAAAGTGTTTAAAAGCCTAAGTTTGCTTTTTGCATTATTATTATTATTATTAGTTAGTAGTATGTATATATATATATATATATATATATATATATATATATATATATATGTATATATATATATATATATATATATATATATAAGCTACTCGAAAAATATGCATACAACACCCCTATAAAATGCACATCAACATATTCAACTTCTCCTGATTGGTCCAATTACTTAATTTTAATTTTAAGGCTACACAGGATGCGATGTTGATGCTAACTCCTGCAAACTTGACAATAATGTGCCCCCCAAGTACTTCCTCTCTCTCTCTCTCTCTCTCTCTCTCTCTCTCTCTCTCTCTCTCTCTCTCTCTCTCTCTCTCTCTATAACGCTGCTGCTGGTAATGTTTCATGTACGCTGCCATCTAGAGGTCAGGATGCCATAAAACCCTCACTGTAATCTTATGAGTCATGGCAATGAAACGATTTTCCTTCCTCCAGCTCATCCAGTCACACGGGGGGGGCTTTAATTCAGGTTTTGAGGCCTTTACAGCACAGAGATGTTTATCAGGAGAAAACTAATTTAGATACTGCTGAGCCCCCTGACTCTGAATGTTGTCTCCCACCATATGAATGGTATTACACACCAAACGGCCTCGAAGACAAAAACTGCCAATTTATAAGTTAGTCTTGGTTTCTGCTGCAGCAGGACAGCGTTTAATTAGGTGTGATTCTGAATAGATAAGATAAAATGAAATTTGAATTATGTCCACGGCGGAAAAAGGGTGATTACAATAGGATAAAATGGGATATTTTACAGAGAGGAATGTGAAATTTGTTTGTGCAGTGCTTCTGCGGCCGGAATGAGAAGTGAAAGTGGTTTGATAGTCAAACTCCGAACTGCTGCATTTTATTAAATTTTACATATCTGGTCAAACACATTGTTTAAGGGGAATACTCTGTCATACTCTGAGATATTTCCCTGATTTCAGAGACGTTTACCCACATTGTCTTTGTATGAAAAATGTTCGCGCAGCAACTAATGATTATTTTCATTAACGGTTACTCTGCCAGTTGTTTTCTTAATTTATCATTTTGTCCACAAAATATCAGAAAATTGGAGAAAATATCCATCATAATTTCTCAGACCCCAGGATGAAATGCTCTGAGGTCTTGTTTTACATACTAACATAGAGAAAAGCAGAAAATACAAACATTTAAGAAGCTGGTACCAGCAAACATTTGCCAGTTTTGAGGCAGCATTTTTGCCAGAAAAGTGACCCAGACTATTCATGGATTATCAAATACCTGTGGCTCGGCAGGAGGATCAGGTCGTCCACTAATCGCAGGGAGGTTGGTTCGATCTCCAGCTTCTCCCGTCCTCACGTCGAAGCGTCCCCGGCCAAGATACCGGACCTTAAACTGCTGCTGACGGTCAGACCAGCGCCTTGCTTGGCAGCTCGCTGTCATTGTTGTGTGTGTGTGTGTGTGTGTGTGTGTGTGTGTGTGTGTGTGTATGTGGATGGGTGAGAGGCTAATCGTAAAGAAACTCGGATCAGAATGCTATATGAATCTAGCCATTTACCATTTAATTTTCTGTCTGTGGACTTAGTTTTGGGCCCCCGCTGTCGTTGCATCCCCCAAATTCCTGACTTTTACAGCTTCCGCTCATCACAACAAAACTCTCCCTTTTCCTTTCATCTAATCCAGACACTGACTCTGAGCAGACTAAGCTGATGTACGTATGTCTTACCATTTCTTTCCTATGTCACCACAGTGAGTCTTTCCCAAGTTCATGAGGCAAATGTCTTGTGGGCTCCAACTTTCGTGGCTGCAGGTCTCAGCAACACTCACCCAGACAGAGTTGTGATTTTCTTTTTCTGGAAAACTGCTACGGTTCCCTCCTGGATGCAGATGCCTCGTCTGTCCAAATTCTCCCATGTGAACCGTCTGTGACCAGGGACACACTGTACAGCTGTCATTGCTGACACCGAGGTCACGTCCTCAGTGTTGACTTCGGGAATTCGGGGATTCCGACAACCTTTGAATGTTTGACCCTCAAACAATTACAGACATTTTTATGAATGTGTTTTAAAAGGCTGATTCTGATGTTTTTCATCGTTTACTCTTATCTTCAAATTTGCACTTTTTATGCAAAACAAACTCAAATAAAAGGAGAATGATTTGAAAGGGCATTTAGATGTAACATTGACAGGGAATATGCATATTTAAATTAAGAACAATAGTGTGAAAAGTATTTAAGTTTATAGATATGTGTGTATGTGTGTGTGTGTGTGTCTATGTGTGTGTGTGTGTGTGTGTGTGTGTGTGTGTGTGTGTGTGTGTGTGTTTGTGTGTAGACAAACAATTCTTAAGAGGATAGGGTTTCGCTTTGGGAATTTGGACTCATGATCTCAAGAAAATCCTGGCAATGACACTCTCTGTGTAACTGGTCTTCGTGAAGTTTTATGCACAATGGCTTCAGAGTGTTAGGTACAGAAAAAAAAAAAAAAATGTCTATCGGGGACGTAAAACACACAAACATATCAGACAGCTCTGAGCCACCTTTCAAAACAAAGCGAAGAGCCGGTCGCTGATGCTTTGCCTACGGAGAGCGTGTGGCATTGTGCACCGCGTAATGGGCATTTTGTAAAACACGGCAAAACTTTATTCAAAACAAGTTAAGCATTAGGTAAGCTGCTGATTTCAAAAGCTCTTCTCACGTCATTTACATCTGGTGAACGCCTCAGTTTTGCTGCGTCACCAAGACTCCTGATTTACACCTTTACTACACAGGCTGTTATTTGTTTGCAGAGACCACATTATTACTTTTGTCATTCCAGCAAAAAAGGAATTATAAGGACATGCTATTAATATTATATCTGAGAAATAAACCCCAGTATAAAGGGTTCTATTATGGTGTTGCTTCAACATAAGCCTCCATAAAGGCTTCGGTGCCCCCTGGGCATAGATTCTCCAAGACTGTTGAACTGGGGGGATTCAAAGCTGGATTACCAGCCCGGCAAAGTGGGCACCTGCCCCTGGGGCGCAAGACCCTCAGGGGCCCCGAGGTCCCCGGGCTCACTATAGACTAGTGTCAAATGGTTGTGCTGTTTATGGACTTGAACCACTAAAGGGCAGCATCAGCTAAGATGGGACCTTCATTACTGAATCTTATTATTTAAACGTATTATTTTATTTTTATTTTATTTTTTCGTTACCTATTTATTAGTCTGACAATTAACTTATAATTAATTAAACATTCAGGTTAGAAAATTAAATTTTAGGAAACAGTTAAAAAAAAAACAAAAAAACATCACAAGTCCAAGGTAACATCTTCAAATGTATTGCTTTGTCTGACCAACAGTAAAAACCCAAAGTTATTCAGTTTACTATCATGGATATCAGAAAACTAGAAAATATTCACATTTGAAAAGCTGGAACTTGTGTATTTTTTTTAACCAATTTTCCTTTAAAAAAAGACTTAAACAATTAATCAGTGATCACAATTGCCAATGAATTTTCTCTCAAACGACTAATTGATCAATCAGCTGATCATTTCAGCTCCAGAGCAGTGGTTGGTCTCTGGCTGCCTAAGGCAACGATGAGACTGTCACGTATAGTCAGGGTCAGTAGAAGTCCAACAACAACTTTAGCCTCGGGGCCCCTAAGGATTTTGATCTGGGCCCGGGGTAACTAACCCCATTCTTCCAAAAGATGACCCCTCATTTGGTGTTGTGGTGATGGAGGTGGAAACCGAGGTCTGCAGCGTTTCCACTTACACCGTCTTCATTCTCATCAGACCTGTTCAGGGACCAGTGTGATGCGAGGTCATGGGATTTTTGCGTTATTTCTGTTTTAGAAGCCGCCTTCACATACACATGCACACCCACAAGTGTACGGAAAACTTTCTAAGCCTTTATTTTCAAAAGATACGCAACATTAATCAATGGTAGTAACAGAAAACAAAAACTGTTTGGGAAATTCGTTCCCATTCTTTTCATCATCCATTCTTTGCTGTTGATGGATGAATTGGCAGCTCCACTCTGATGTCGATATTTTGAGTCTTGTACTATGTCCGTGTTCCCGTTGTTCTCCTGGTTGTGCTTCTTGTAGACTCAAGGTAGGTGTCAGTTTTTCCTCTCAGAAGATTTCTTCAGTGATTGTAAGTCACTGCTTCCTGTAAAAGCTTTTTTACTTGCTACCAACAGTATTTTAATCAGCTGTCTGCCGCTTCCCATCACGCTTTCCCCCGAAGATAAAGTACCAAACAACTCGTGGGGATCCTGAAACCTCGCATTTGCTGTAGCGCTTTACATGCCATTTAAAAAAACTGTTATTTACCGACCTTACCGAAAAATATGTGAGTGATCAACATCGAATGATCCACACTCTCTCCAACATTTCTGACGTCTATGTAACCGTTCACTTTTCACCTTCGGTGTAAGAAGATCAGATTTTTCCAGGTGAATTCCTTCCACGTCCATGAACTGGTGGACGTTTGGTGTATTTTCCACATGTTTTGCCAATCATCATCTGAAACTTCAGCCTTTAAGCTCTTTTCCCCGTTTCTCTTTTTTTAAATTTAGCTGAACGTTTATCACTAATATTCAATTCTTAATACAATGCTGAAATTATTCTTATGTTACTTTCCTTATATGCTTTGATTATGATATGGAGGACACCATTCACTTCCCCGGAGAGATATGCTTCGACATCTTTGCTGTGATAATCCCTTAGATGAAGGTATCTGCAGAATTCATGTGTCCCCACATCATATTTTCATTTTAGAGTTTGGAGACTCTCCAGCTCTCAAACACCAAGCTGTTTCTCTTCATATCCTTTGTCATATTGAGCTGGTTTGAACTTGCTACCAATTTTTATTATATTTATATCTTTCCGAATCTTATACCCTTTTAATATTTTGAAACCACAAGTCTAACATATACACTTTTTCAACACCTTTCCACTGTGCTCTAAATCTGGATGGAACCAACATTGGACAGGTCTTAGCTGAGCAGCATAATAGCACTTCTTCCTTTTTCGGAGGACCCATACCAGAGACCCACACCATACTTCACCCATACTAGAGAGTTTCATATCTGAATCTAGGTCTCTTCCCACCCCAAATAAACCTAGATATAATTTTGTACCAAATTATAAACTGAGGATTGGAATAACAGCTTCTTAATTTACTCGATAAAGTGCATTGACTTACAAATTTTTGCAAAAATATAACCTCTGCAATTGACAGGACTGTTATTTTTTTTCTAATTCATTTTAATCTTCATCATCATCTCGAGGCAGGATGCTCTGGCTGGTGCAGCATTAGCGGTTAACCGGTTGCAGAAGCTAAACCTGTGGTGTTGAGAGAACTCAAGAGGCTTCACACAGGTCCAGGTAAAACCCTCAGATGACCGAGGAACATGAGGCAGTAGGAAACGACTGACTTCCACTGGAGGTCTAGCCGAGCAAAGCTCAGTTATAAGAAGATCGATGATTATTAAATGTGTCATTATATTTGATTGACTGTATTTTGTAAAGTTAGATTAAGATCTAGCCAGGATTGGTTAGCAATTCATGGGACTCAGGAGCAAAATTCTTTTGTCTGGATTCAGGAGGGACGTGCAGTTTAATTCATCCTCTTTGCTCACAAAGTTATTTACAAAATCTTAACATCTGTCAGAGGAGGCTTAGATGTACAGGCAGGAGGGTGACATAGAACCGAGTAGGATAAGAGTCGGGTGTCTACTCTATTCATATTTCATCAGCTTTGCCTGATTTAAACCAGATCAGTGTTTGCCATGGTAGCCTCTGTGGTTGCTGGAGCAGCAGGTGGGCTGTGGGAGCAGATTGAGCAAGCTAGAAACAGGATCAGGTAAACTATGAGGAGTGGGAGGTTTTGTCCGCCGGGGAGATTCACTACTGACACTGGCTACAGATAATATCGGACAGGGTGAGGAACATTAAAACGACCAACGCGCCCTTTGTGGCCCTTTGACGGGGTTGGACTACGATGTAAATCAGAACAGAGTTTTGTTTTGTTGTCAGGAGGCTAGAAGGACTTAAACTTAAGGGTTTGACAAACTGATAACCAGGTTACAATTAGGTAAGGCAATGGTTAGGTTTTTTCAGGCCTTTCCAGTTTTTGGACAAATCAATTTTCATATGCAGTGGAGACACGGAGCACAGAGTTTTTCAAAATGTGTTTGTTTAAACTGTCAATGACTTCTCTTGGACTAAGTCTGTGTAGATTTTGTTTTATGGTCTTTGCAGGCAAAAAGACTGAAGGACATGAGGTAGAGCTCTGTCCTGGCAGATCTCAGTAGGGGAGGAGATTTAGCCGAGCAAGAATCACACGCAAATAGCAAGACTGTACGTGATCGTACATGTGGGAGATGGTTTTTTCTAAGGTAATGTCTGATGAAGATTGATTAGCATGGCAGCGGACACAGGAGCAATATGCTATTGTCTGGATCCACGGCCAGTGGAGACACACCGCGATTTCTTTTTGTTTAAAACTTACCTTTAAGGAATGGGCTGTTTGAACTAAACCGGTGCAGAGTTTTGTTATGGTTTCAGCAGGCTATGAGGACTGTAGCTTTCGCTGGGTTTCGAGGAAGCCACAGTCAGTTAGAATTAAGAACAATAAGTAAAGACGTTTCCAGGTTGTTCTCAGCAGAAGAGAAGAACTAAGGGCTGAAGATCGGAGGAGAAGGACCGAGGAAGTGTATAGCAGGTTGTGGCAATTTGTCAGAGGCCTCGGAAAAGCTTTTTTCTGGACTGTTCACAGCAGAGGCAGAAGAGCTACTGACCACGACCGAGAGATAATCAGGAGATGGGTAGAACATTTGAATGACCAACACACCCTTTTGTGGACAAGGCAGAGCTCATAAGGAGGTTTGCCCACCTTTGTGGCAGAGGTCACTGATGTTGTGGACAGGGACAGGGTGTCAGGAGTGCCTTGATAAAATGACAGTGGACTAGGAAGTAATACAGCGTTCTTGAGGCAGCAGAGACATACAGCGTAATCCTTCAAGTTTTGAAGGACGCAGAAAATCTTAACATTTCACATTTGTGTGAGATAGAGCAGCAAGTATAATAATTAAACAGTCATCATACAGTTTACCCCTCGTGACGAGTTACCATCCTTAATAGTTTGTATGTAGCAACCACCTATCTAAGCTTCGGCAGCCACCTGAAAGACCCTAGGAAACCGAAAGGGACAACTGTCCAACCATGTTTGTTTACGTTTAACAGAAATGCAGAAGTAGTGTGATGTAGTAGTAGTGTGAAAACCTCTGAGGAAGGAAGTTGCGGTGGATGGTTGTCAGGTGTGCATATATATATATATATATGTATATATATAGTGATACGAAATTTTCCAGTTAATATAATAATATACTTATGGCACTACTAATTCTGCAATATGTTAATGTGCAGAAAAGTTTTAACTGTCTTTTGGTCATGTAGGCAGTGAGGATTAATTACTCTACTTAAAGAATTTCAAAAACTTACCTTCAGCTGACACTGTTATCATTTATTTATTTCAGTGTCCTGAAAAGTGTGATTATTCATATGACCACACTTCACTAGAATATACTGTTGAGCAACCTTTAACCTGGATAACTGGTGTATTTTCTGTCACCAGATTTTAAAACACGTGTGTCCTACCCCATTTTCTCTTTTGCATAGAAGTACTGAGTATTGCAACTGGGATGTTCAATGAGTTGAGTTAGTACGGAACATTGAGAGAAGATATTGCTTACCAGACATAGCGCTGGGTCGGTTTATGTTGTCTCTGGCCTATTAGGAAGCCCCCTATACATGTTAACGTTGGGTTTACGGATCTGTCTCTATATTTGCAAATATATCAGCAACTGCAGCAGCAGCAGTAGTAGAAGTAATGATAACAAATAATTAAAATAAGTTGCATTTGTGATTAAAAAAAGATCAAGATTGAGGGGGAATCTGCATGTCAGACCCTACACATTTCTCATCCTTGAGGCTGATAGTGCCACTTTTCTAAAACAAATATTTCAAGGTTTGGCAGGTAGTTATGTTTTAGTCTAAGTACCATATTTTCATGTTACTATAGTCCTCATATATAGGTGTCATGCAGTTCATTCTTGAGTCTGCCCATTATCAACTTTTTTTTTTGTTTTTTTGTTTTTCCATTTAGGAGGGCATCAGACTATGATGGTGTATTAGAGGTCAGTGATAGGACGTCTCTCTCAATCCCAAGTATAAATAAACATGAACCATTTTAGACAAGGCAAACAACACCCTCCTCAAAACCGCATAATTCTTCTCTGTCGGATTTTCCATCTCCTACAAAATCAAGTCTTGAGTTCTTGTGCAACAACGTGAGACAAAGTGCGGCACAGCGTGCCTGCCCACAATGGCAACTAGGCCAAGTAGTCGTGGCTGTGCCTGCCTTAGGTTGACCCGAAGTTCTGGAGGGGGGATCTTACCCACCATAGGCCAAACCAGTATTCCATACTTGCCTCTTTATTTGAAACTTTTATCCAGCTCAAATTGTGCAATAAAATGTCTGATCTGTCAAATGCACCTTCCCTACCGCGGCTTCCATGGTGACCGCAGGTGACTTGGAATCAAGGTTTGACTTGCAGAGACAAAGGCAATGCAACGCGCTGTAGGCGTTGTTCTCCACCCGTTTGTAGTTTGTGAAGCAATTTGTCTGATTAATTCAGGAAATTCATGAGAGTCCGAAGGAGGGCCTGTACGGTTAGCGTGTAGCTTCTTAAAGATCTCAAAAGTCCGCTTCAGCCGCACGTCCTTCAATGTCAAGGGCTACGCACATGCAACGCTATATGGGTCACTGTGAGACACGTGCTGCACCTCACTTTAGGGATGGTTTAGGTTAGATTAGTTTAACTAATGTTAGGTAAAGATAGATTAAGTTATGTTACATTATGCTACATTATTATCCTTCTCCAGGCCATCTCTCTCCTTTTTCTCCCTCTGCTCTTTCTCTTTCTCTTCCTTTTTGGACTTTCTCTCTCCCTTTTCTCCTCCCTCTGTAGTTCTATCTCCATCTTTTTCTCTCTTTTTATCTCCTCCCTCTCCTGTCTATCTCTCTCCCTCTTCTCAATATTCCTTCCTCTCTTTTCCTTTTTCTCCCACCTCTCTATCCATTTATCTCCTTTTTCTGTCTTTCCCTCTCCTGCTTCTCCTGTCCTCCTTTTGCCAAATTTTTCTCTTGCATTCTACCCACCACACCCACTGCTTTCCTTGTTTTTCCTGCCACTCCTTTCTCTCCTTTATCTCCCTGTCCTGTCTTTTGCGCACCTCTGTCTCTTGTTTTTCTTTCTCTCTCCTTCCTCTTTTGTCCATTCCTTTCCTGTCTTTCTCTTACCTTGTTTCTCCTGGCCAACTCCTGGGCCATTCTCCTCTTTTCTTGTTTCTCCATCCAACGGTCATGTTCCTCATGCTCCAGTTGCTGTTCACATTCCTGTCTTATCCTCTCCTCCTTTTCTTCCTGCCCATCCATGGATAAATCGTTGATCATCCTCCTCCGCGTTTCCTTGTCTTTTTCCTCCCATAAACGAAGATATCTGGGATCCTTCAGGATGGTAGAAGGTTCATCGTCTCCACAAGACAAAGGGCTGTCACCCCTTTGTCCGTGCTGCCTCCAGGTGGTAGATGGTTTTTTGTCTTCATAAGACAAAGGGCTGTCACCCCTCCGTCTGGGATGCTTCGTGGTGGTAGAAGGTTCATCATCTCCAGAAGACCAGGGGCTCTCACCCCTTCGTCTCTGTGCCTTAATGATCGTAGAAGGGTTGGTGTCTCCACAAGACAAAGGGCTCTCACCCCTTCATCTGTGCTGCCTCCAGCTGGTAGAAGGCCCGTTGTCTTCAGAAGACGAAGGGCTCTCACCCCTCTGTCCAGGATCCCTTGAGGTGGTAGAAGGTTCATCATCTTCAGAAGATGAAGGGCTCTCACCCATTTGTCTTTATTGATCATTGAAGGCTTGTTGTGTCCACAAGACGAAGGGCTCTCACTCCTTTGTCTGTGCTCCTTCATGATCGTAGAAGGGAAGGTGTCTCCACACGATGAAGGTCTCTTGCCCCTTCGTCAGTGAACCTTCCAGATGGTGGAAGGGCTGATGTCTTCAATAGACAAAGGTCTATCACCCCTTTGTTCATGCTCTTTCATGTTCGTAGAAGGAAGGGTGTCTCCACAGGATGAAGGGCTATCGCCCCTTCGTCCATGCTCCTCCCAGATGGTGGAAGGGCTCACGTCTCCAGTAGGCGAAGGTCTCTCACCCCTTTGTTTGGACTTCTTCCATATCAAAGAAGAGTCAATATCTCCTGGAGACCAAGGTCTTTTTTGAATTCAGCAGTTCACTTCTTCACCATTCTGTAAGAAGGGGCACCCTCCCCTAGTGTTGGCACCATGTCCTTGTGGACCTCCTTGGCTGATGAGCAATTGAGACTGAAGTAGCAAATGACTGCACCAAGATCGATGTTGTCTATTTTCTCAGACAGTGCTGACAAGCAATTTTCAATTACCTGAAACAGAAATACCACAAAAGTTATTAACTACAAACTTTCTGCATAATCACTCAAAGAGTTGAACTGGACGAGAGCTGTATAACTCATCTCCCTCTACTTTAGGCCACAAACTTCTCAATCACCCCTCGTACTTTACACAAGTATTTTCTTTTTATACCACTTAAAGCGTCTTCTCAACTACAATTCAGAGAGAAATGTTGTACTTTTCACTACGCTACAATTATTTGAGAGCTTTAGTAACTTGATACTATATAATGCTTGTACGCAAAATCTATGTAGAGCTTATAAAAGATGATGCTTTGTTATAATTCAAACTAGCTAACAGTAGTAGTTTAGCATTGTGACAGTGTCACTTTGGGCTCTGGATAACTGTAACGAGCATTTATCACTGCTTTCTGAAATTTTACAAACAATCAATTGATTAATTAAAAAATAATCTGCAAATTAACCCATATTGAAAATAAACACCAATTGCAGTCCTAAACAGAACAGTTAAAAATGATCTCCCCCTCAACCAAGCACAACAGTAAACTTCTGCTTTTACATTAAGGTAATAATAATAATGATCTATATAATATATGATAGTCAAACAGTCACAGGGGCCATTTTTCTACGTTGAGTACTTATATTTTTAATACTTCAATACCATTTTCCTGATTATACTTAGATACTTTTACTTGAGTAACATTTTAAATGCAGGACTTTTAGTTAAAATTTTGTATTTTTACAGTGTGGTATTATTACTTCTACTTAACTTAAAGGACTAATACTTAAGTATTTTACTTTAATTAACCCACACCTTTCTGACATCAGACTAGGGGGGCTACGTCTGACCATTCCTGTAACTTTCCAAAACCACTGATCCCAGTTGGGAGGTTGAGCACAGGTGAGAAAGTACACTGGTGTGGACAGTGTAAAGAGTGTACGATAGCGATGCTACTGTTTGTCGTCTGGCAGTGTGATAATGTACTAAATGTGGTGATAAAACACGCAAGAATGATTTGCAAACACAGTGCAGCAGTGTCTCTGTTGGCAGACCGAGAACATTTGCTCCGTCAAAGCTGAACAAAGGTGAAAAGTGACAGGTGAAGCCGGCTGGAGATCGTGGGAGAACAGGAAATTCTCACTTGAGTTTGTCCGTCGTTCCGGCCTCAACGGAAAAGAACAGGAAACAGAGCCAATATTTGTATAGGTACCGCGTAAGTGATGCGACCAAGCCTTGATGGGACCCTTCGGGGAACCTTAGCAGGTTGATAGGGCCATGGATGGTGGTAAGTCCATAGCCAGAGAAATTGCTCTGAGTACTTATGATAGCCATTTTGTGAATGGACTGCATGGGTAATAATTTTAATTCTTGCCTCGGTTTTCTCTCCCAAAGACCAATAATTGGAGTTGTTTAAAATCTGTGTTTTACGACAATTCAAAAGGTTTAGGCACTTTAGATTTTCATCCATCAATACGTCCCAAATTCATTCTGCAGCATGACAACGAGCCTGATCTCAACATCATGGAGTCAACGTGGGATTACATGAAGAGACAGAAGACACCGAGACAGCCTGGATCCACAGAAGAACCTATGGCCACTTCTCCAAGGTGCTTGGAACAGCCTACCTGCCAAGTACCTTGAAAAAGCTGTGTACAAGTGCACCGAGGAGAACTGGTGATTTGATTTAGGGTTTAGGGTTCATGTTTGCTGCACTTTGAGGTTAATTAATAAATAAAAACTATTCACGGCTTTAATTTTGACAGCATCCTCAGTTCACTATTGGCGCCTAAAAGGATTGCACCATCTGACATTTTTCTTGAGCTACCGAGTCGGAGCAGTACCTGAAGGCAACACTGGTCATACACAAATAAATAAGTAAATATAAAAATAAGTAAACTAACTACATTTTAAAAACATTGTTGGGGGGAAAAAAAAAGAAAAGAAAAAAAAGAAGAAGAAGAAGAAGAAGAAGAAGAAGAAGAAGAAAACACCAGATCACATGACCGCCTCCGTTATTTCCTGCAGCAGCTACCTCTCCGCTGCTCGCTCCTGCCTGCGACAGCCCAGCAGCGGTGTGGTCGCTCCGAACACACGTTAACGGAAAGAAAAAAAAAAACACCACACGTCGCGAAGGCCTCCGCCACACCGTAAACCCTGTTGCAGTCACAGCGACGACGGATATAAACACACATACACACACACAGACACTTATATTATCTAATCTTAGTTGCTCCTTTTTCTTTTCTTTTTTTTTTTTTCTTTCTTTTTTTTTTTTTTTAAAAATTGATATCCTTGTAAAAAGCCAGTCCTCATAATGGCGACAGCTGCGGTGTCTGCCCCTGCTGGCTGCGGCCCCAGCCCCGGGCCGGGAACGGAGCTCGTCCGCGGGCAGGCCTTCGACGTCGGGCCTCGGTACAGCAACCTCTCCTACATCGGGGAAGGAGCCTACGGGATGGTGTGGTAAGTGTACCCGAAGAGTCTGTTTACTTACACGGCTTATTTTTTTTACACGCCGAAAAGAGTTTCCCCCCCTCTCCGTTTTAGCCCCACATAACGTTAGCTAACTTGCATCTCTTTTTTACGTTAAATACAGAAAAATAATGTTGTGTTTTCGCTAGCAAGCAACAGTGTCATTAGCTAAATGACCAGGGTGTCCGTTGGTCGGGAAAACGGATGAAATCACAGCTGAATTAGTGTATTTTTTTTTGAACTCCTATTCGGTGTGTTTTGCGTTGCAATGATCGCAGACTAGAAGTCATTGTACTTAACTCTGAAGTGTGTTTTATTTAGTTAGTCTTCCGCTCAAAACCGTTTGCATTCTCTTTAACTCCGGTTTTATCGCATGTCCTGCTCTTAAAAGTAAAATACAGTTTATAGAATGAACAAATCAGCTGTTTTTGTCGGCAGCGCTTCTACAACAGGCACCCGACAGGGTGTGTTCAATCCTCCACTTTAAATGAACATAGATTTTTTTTTTTTTTTTTTTTTTTACTGAACTGAATAGTGTCTTTTATCTCTTAAACTAGTGTAATAGCCCTTTCTGTACAGAGCCAGTCGTAATGAGCAGAGAATTTATAGCCATGGCATACTCCTACATCTTGCTTTTTCTCCATCATAAAATTTCCATGTGGCAGCTGAGTACACAATGTTTAGGTTTTGTCGGTCAGATTTGCATCATATACCTGGAGATGTGTTGCAGGGGTACCTCAAAGGTGGTGGGGGGGTACATTTGCTTCAGTAGCTGATGCTGATGGCTGGGTTACACGCCATATGAAGAAGGCGAGATACACTCTGGAAGCAGTATTTTCTACCTGATTGACCTGCTATCAGGGATGAGGTGGAGGATATACTCGCAACAACTCAATTTACGCCCCCTTTTTTTTGCAATATATAGATTCGATCCCCTTCTAGCACAGAACCGTTGTCTTAATTGTGCTAAATTTGCAGTACACGTTATGATAATTAAGCCCAAAAGATTACAAAAGTTGATTTAATTTTAACGTCAAATCCTACTCTCCTCCTTCACAAACACTAAATCTTCTTGTTTTCTCTAGCCTGTGGTGATGTTGTTGACCTTAGATGTGCAAACTGTACAGTATTACATAATTTATTTTCCTTGTGTCAAACAACAGCAGAGTAGCTCTTTCTTCTTCTGTGGTGAGAGGAGCTGGGTTTTCTGAGAACAATGATTTGACACACAGCCTGCCTACAGAGTAGGGCCACAGCAGATTGTTTAGCATCCTTATGTCTGCAAAATGGAAATGCCGCCAAATGCACACAGCCACGGTTGTCACTTGTATGATCTCCTATCAACAAATGATTGGTACGTGATGTACTTGCAGGGAAGCAGACCAGAGAAAATGCTGTTAACCATTAAAGCCTTGCTGGTGGAAGGTTGTTCAGTTGTAAGGAGTTGTCTGTGAGGCTGCTCTGGCTTTAAAAGAGGCAATACCACATTAGAGTGAGGGCTTACAGACGTAAAGTGATGCTCAGCTAGAAGCTGAGAGACATAACTGCAATTCAAATCAAAATGATTTCAGAAAATCGTGTCAGACGATACTAGTGCCGGAACACTTTATCGAACACTATTGGGTGCAATTATGACAGTTGATCAATCATTGAAGTCATTTAAAAAGTAAAATACAAATATTTGCTGTCTCTGGATTGTCAAATGTGAGTACTTGCTGCTTTTAATCACTGTAAACTTAACAGCTTTGGGTTTTTTTCAACGTAAGCCAGACAAAATAAACTTAAAGGCAAAGGCATGAATCTGAAGGCATTACTTTGCTCTCTAGTTATTATGAGAATTAGCTGCTTTTGTGTTAATTGAAAGTAATTCAAATATTTTTGGGGTTTACACTATTTGCCTGGTACAAAAACAAAAGCCATTTGAAAATGTTTTAGGATATTGAAATGACATTTTATAGCCAAAATGATTAATTTAGAAAACAATCTACAGGTTCATCGAAAAGGGAAAATAATCCTCATTTGCAGCCCTAAAACAAACAAGATTTTTGGATATAATTCATGGAATCCTATACAATGACTGAACATGGAGGTGTATTTGAACTGGTGGACTTTACTGTGATCTACAGGTTGAAACCATCCTGGGAAAAAGAAAATACAGATTGGGCACTCGTAAGGCTTGATTTCAACTCAAAAATGAACGCAGCTGTTTAAGTTTTTACTAAACATGCTAACACAGTCAAACTTAGATCACAATGTTCTCATTTTCATTTTATTATGAGGAAAACTGGACATGTCGTCCTCTTAGTTAACAATCAGTGTTTATATTTTCCAAGTGGTAGCTTGTGGGTTTTTTTTTTTTTCACTTTTAGGCTTGGTCCTCATTGCTGTGGTGTTTCTGCACATCAACTTTCACTGTCAGTCAAACAGGCTGTGCGGGTGGCACTGTGACGTTTTATTCCTTGAACTTTCTTTTCATGTCATTTCAGTTTCTGTAAGATTAGCTTTCTTCGTAATCTGTTCACCTATGCTAGCCATCAGGGCTCCTGCTTGCTACCCAGCACTTTCTTTTTCTGGTTACTGGAAATGCGTCTTCCGGTAATGTGAAATGCGCTAGCAGAAGACTTTTTTTGGTTTTTTTTTTTCCCCTCACATAAAGTTAAAACTCTGCCCTTTTACAGTTTGCTTCATGATCAAGCATCTTTTGATTTGATTTCCTTGTTCCACACCAGACCAACTAATTGTTTGGTGGTGCTATCTAGAGCAAAATATTATCAATTATATTTTTGAATGAATCCGAACGTTTAATTCAGATTGGAATACCACGTGTTTTAAGGGCATTTTCACGAAAAAACATGTTGTGACCAGTTTATTTCAACCCTGGAATGTTTTAGTCCAGTTTGTAGGATTCATCTGAGCAGGTGTGAACAGAGCCCTCCAGGTTACACCAAAAACTTGCGCTAATGTGCATTTAAATGTGAGCCTTGATTATCTTCCAAGGGAACAGTGATATAGTGTATTAGGAGTTATAATATCAACCACATACACGAAACAACCCCAAAACACACTGATTTGTGCATGTAAAGTACAATATCTCCTATTTCCGGCATCAGGGATAACAAATTACAGCAACAAGCACAGACAGGTCCATTATGCTTGACTAAGGTTACAGGGATCTGGCAAATGACAGGTTACAAAAACTTCATGTCCATTAAATGTGACCAGTTTTTCTTTCTTTTACAAGAACTTCTCACTTGTAAGTGGATCCTGTGACACTAAATATGCAAAAACATAAACTCTTTGACCATAAATTTGAACAAGGATTGTGATTAGGAGTGTGATTAATTGAGGCTCCTAAGGAGAAATTCTTTTTTTTTTTTTTTTTTTTTTTCAGGTGATTTTTAAAACCCAGCCTCAACCTCTTTGCACTTGTCTTGCTTTGTTCTCCTTAGGACCTGTAGCTTTCAATCAGTTGGTCATGTTGCTTCGATTTGCAGCAGCCACAGAAAGTGGCGCAGTGTGTACTTGATAGACACCCCTTGGTTTGTGTCTCAAATAATTTTAAATTGCATCAGAAAGTTGTTCTTTATCAGGCTTTTTTGTGATAGCTGTGCACCAGTATGTATACTGGTGTTACCCTCTTGTAAACCGCTTCACTTGGTGCTGCATTCAACAAGCATTATGGGACAGAAAAGCTGGCTTTAAGCTCATATTTTATTATAAATATTTTATGCATAAACACACATTTAACACTGAAGTGTAGACTTTCACCTTTAAGGGACTATGTATAAATATAGCTGTGATTCCTACGCAGTTAATGCAATATTTTTGTTAAACCCCTTGAATTAAATCTGAAAGTCTACACATCTATCACATCTCGATGGCTTCATTCATTTCAAATCCATTGTGGTGGTGTTTAGAGGCAAAATGTACATTACAGTGTGTGTGTGTGTGTGTGTGTGTGTGTGTGTGTGTGTGTGTGTGTGTGTGTGTGTGTATAAAATATCGAGGAAATACTAACTAACCTTCTCCACCATTTCCACTCCATGTCTGGCTTTCTGCTGCCTTCTAGCCCTTAACGTGCAGTCCTAAAGCTAACTCGATCACACAAAAGATCAAGATCAAAAGATCACTTAGGGAGTACAATGTTGTATCAGAGATACAAACTTGGTGGTTTGCTGTTTCAGTTGGGAAGAAAGGATTAATATGGAAATGTATCCCGTAAACTACAAGCCCTGGGATGTGCCATCCTATAGGTAATTATCATGACTGCAACATTCCTTTGCATTCTTCTCAAATAATTTGTCTCTCACCAACATTTGATTTAAAATCCTCTTTAGTGTGTTTATAGAGCCAGAATCTGGGTTACCTTTTGTTCCAATAGCTTTTGGTCCTCCATGTATTTTCTCATAGAAGGTGTCTTTTATTTGTCTTTCTGAGAAGCTAAAACATGATAGATTGTGTTTCTGTCCATATTTCACGCAAAAACGGATATTGACTAATGCACTGGAAAGGAGAATTTGAGCATTTAACCAGGATAAAATTATTTTGTCAGCATTCTTAGCTGCAGGTACGCAATTGAAATTTCACCAGAGTTGTAGTTACAGTGATTGATTTTAGTTTAATAATTGTGCAAATCTACAGAAGACAAGAGGGGATCGAGGATAAAAATAGTTGGTGTTTCTTAGGAATTTAAAGTTAGCTGAAGCCATTGTTGATATAGAACAAGTGAATTTCAGAGTCCTAAGCTGTTTGTACAAAGAAAGTTCTAATAATCAGAATGTTATTCTACAAAGTTTTGAGTTTGTGTTACGATATGTTGTATTACAAAATCTGCTTTTGTTTGACCATATGTTTAGAGGGCGGTCGACTGTGAGGCATGTCTGTGTCACTTTCAGAGTAGGCTTATTTTTGTTTTCTATAGCCTCTTGTTGAACGGTAAGGCTGTTGCATGTCAGAGCTTTCCAGTGGCCGAGGGCTGCGCAGATTGGTGGTGCATGGAGCCTCTTAACACAAGCCTCAGTTCGTGCACATAGTCTGCTTACACAATCACAAGATACTGTATCACTCTCTGTGATGGTATTCAGAAACTGCCGGTGCATACTCTGCCTTTTCAACCCGCCCACATGAACAGTTAGATCATGGGGGAACGCTGCTGAGGTGGCTCCTGTTTATAAAAAGTTTTATATCAAAAAAGATTGTTGGAAGTTGGTCAGATTGCACTTTTTAGCTATGGCAATTTGGAAGAAACATAAAAAATGGGATGGCATCTCATTGCTTCTACTTAGAAACATTTTTTTCATTAGTTTATTGCTGGTGGATCGGTTGATCACTAGAAGTGATTCTGATATCTCAGCTCAGTGTACCTGTCGATATCAAGTAGTGATCCAATATCAGTGGTTTCTTTTCCCTGAATTTAACATCTGTATGCATCATTGCTTGGAACTCTTTGAAATCCTCGTAACGTGAGGAAACACAAGGCCAGGAATTGCTGTGGCACCAAGAACTAAATGAATGTAACTGGGTGGAGGAAACATTACACTTTATACTGAAACTGAAAAAGAAACTGTATTTAATGTTGACCGGTTATGTCATCGCCAATACCTGATCTCCCTTTTAAGGTCACTTGGTGCATCCCAACGTGATCGACTGTAAAGAATTTAGATTTTTTTTTCCTTACCATGAAGTACCAATATAAGTGGATTTGGTGCCATATTTGCTGTGCGTTGTAACGCGAATTGAAAGACAGTGAAGGCTATAAAAAGCGTACATCATGTGAGCAGTACTTTTTTTTGTTTTTTTTGTTTTTTTGTTCACAGCTCAGGGTCACAGTCAATACGACATGAACTGATCACGTCATTAGAACTCAAATGAACCTTTTTTTAATTTTTATTTGGAACCATTTTTGCCTAAGAGGTAAAGTTGTAAAAACAGTATTTTTTTGTTTAAGGGGTGCAACTAAGACTTATTTGAATTCTTTTTGGATTATTTTACGATTAATAGATTAATCATTTTAGATCTATAGTCAATAAAATAATCGACAGAAAACTAATCTGCAACTGTTTTGATAGTCATCGTGAGCAGTTCTTTTTTTTTTTTTTTTTTGTTAAGACAAAATGTAAAAATTGTCTGGTTTCATCTTCTGAGATGTGAATATTTGATGGTGTCCTTAGACTTCTGTGACAGTAAACTGAATATCTTTGGGTTTTTGGACTGTTGGTTGGACACAAACCTGAAGTTCACTGGACTAAATAGCTTCAGCCCCTTTTTGCTTTTGTTTCTTTTTTTCACTTAAGTGACAAAGCTCTTTAGGAGATTTTATTTGAATTTAATTTTATAGTTTTACTAATTGTTGAGAAATAAAGTGAATTCTTTGCAACAAAGTATAACTTACCGAAACAAATATTGGTATTGGCCATCACTGATGTATTTCATATATGATAAACACATCCCCAGTTAACATTTCATCATAAACGGCAAATCCGAATGAAATTTGGTTTGTCATTCCTGTCGTCCTACTGATGAGTCTGACTCCTTCTAATCTTGACATCGACTCCTTGACCCTCCTGATTCTTAGCCATTGCTGATGCTCTGCTTCATCCTGCTATGAGCCGTCCTCTTGAAATGTCACTGTGACGCCCATCTCCATGGCAACCCCTCTGCCTCTGACATCAGTACCACCACCCCACAGCCAATGGGAGAGGGAGGGAGAGAACGAGAGCCTTGACACTCTGAAATCCTGTTGTGCAATTCAGAAGGAGATGTAATTTGGGTGATTATGCTTGCCAAGATGAGAACGATGACTTCTGGTTCAACAAGCATGTTAAACATTCACGCACACTGCTGCTTGTTGCATTGAGGCTGATATCAGTGTTCATCATCAGGGCCTGACAGAAGTGTTTTATTGCTGCTGTTGCATTTTGGCCTTTCACTTGCTGCATCCATAAATTTCTCAGGACACCTAACTGAAATGAGGATAGACCCTTCTGTTTAAGTTATAGTATAAGATACAATGGCTGTTGTGTTTTGGGGGGGGGGCAGGCAATGACAGTAGTTTTATGCAAAGTAAAATTTGCAGAAGTGGTCAAATGGCTTTGATGGGATCTCTTGGTCTCATTTTAATGTCAAAGTATGCTTGCAGAAATTGAAGTTGCATTTAAATCAGCACATGAGTGCTATCATCCTTTAACTGGAAGGTTGATGGTTTGATCCTTGGCTCCTCCAGTCCACATTTCGAGTGTCCTTGGGCAAGCTGCTGAACCCCAAATTGCCCCGGATGGCTGTGCCATCAGTATGTGTGTGAATGGGTGAATTTTGCATGTAGTGTAAAGCGCTTTAAGTGGTTGATAAAGACTATAAAAAAAGCGCTATATAAGTGCAGCCCATTTTACCATTCACCACTTTAAGTGAAGTTACGCTTATGTAGGTACAAAGCAAGAATGATTTACATCACTGACAAACTTGAGGAGAGGACCTTTCTTCTTCAGTTCTTATGTCTCTGATGTTTTGAGTATGTTTTTCTGCAGCTGCGACTGTTGTGCAGTGTTAAAGTGCTGAAAAGACAAGAAACATATTTGCATGTAAAACAAACTGTTTTCTGTCCTTTGTATAAACTTTTCTTTGTCTTTGAAGTACCATGGGTCCTATGTAATGTACCAAATTACCAGCATAAGTTACAAATCACTAGTATGCTTTCATAAACAGGTTGTTTATAGTCCGTCATAAACAGATGTGGTTGGGGTTTTTTTTTTGTTTTTTTTTTTTTTTTTCCTCCCCACTGCAGTTTTGAAGCGAAAGTGAACAGCTGTAGCATTCTTCTCTACATTTTTCATAGTATTAAGGCCGCACATCCATTATTTTCATTACTGATAAATCTGTCAAACATTTTGGGTTGTTAAGTCTATGAAATGACCAAAATGTCTAAAAATGTCCAAGGTGACACCTTCGGATGTCTTGTTTTGTCTGTCAAACAATCAAAACTCCCAAAATATTGACTTCAAAATAATATTAATAAAAACAGAAAAACAGCAAATCTTCACATTTGAGGAAGTAGAAACTGAGAATATTTGCAATGTTTACTTAAATAAACAACTGTGAAGAAGGGGTGCAACAAATGATTAAGTAATTAATTTGCAGATTTTTTCTGTTAAATGACTGGTCTATAAAATGTCAGAAAACAGTGAAAAACACCTTTTTACAATTTCCTAAAACCTAAGGTGATGTCTTCAAATGTCTTTTTGCCAATCAGCTGCTTAAACCCAAGAGATATTCAGTGTACTGACATATAAGTCAAAGAAAAGCAGCAAATCCTCTCAATTGTGAAACTGGAACCAGGCATTTTTTTTTTTTTTTTTTTTGTATGGCGTTCTTATAGCTAGAAAAAATTACTTATATGATTAATTGATTATCAAAATAGTTGTTGATTAATTTTCTGTTGATCGATTAATTGTTACATTGATTGATTGATTGTTTCAGATGTGTAAAGTTGAATTTTTGGTTGTGATCTTGGATTAGACAAGATCTTGTAATGACAACTAGGCATCATAAAGAAAGCTAAATACAGATGAAGGTGAGGAGTTAGTTTGACACGAATCCAGTGACAAAAATCTTGCATTGGTCTGATTAAATTCATATTTATGGAGAAGGATTGAAATTTATTTACACAATACTACTGAAAAATATTGTCCTATTAGCTCTTGTATTAATTGTTTATCCTCATTCAGGGATATAACAGGGTGATTGATTTAATTGGCAGAATTTTGATGTGGGCAAAATAACACCATGTGAATCTGGTTTAATATAGAGAATCGGCTGGTGGTGGAACCTGCGACTTCGCTGATAACGAGCTCAAACAGATACCGAGGTTCAAGTGTTTGGTCAGCACCTGAGAACAGTTATACATTATATGGGAGTGGCAGCGTGCTTATAGGCGGAGAAATAAAAAAGGGGGGGAAAAAAAATGGAGAAGTACTTTTTGTAGGAGGGATGCTGTACTTAAACAGTCCTGTTTTCAGAGAGTTTTTCCCTGTGTGGGTTACGCCGCTTTCACCACTGATGTGCCTTAGTCAGAAAACCTGTGTTTACCTTAAATACTCACGCTGAACTAGATCGTTATTGACCAATGTGTCATATGGACTTGACATACCTTTTTAAGGATGCACGAAGGGGCCATTTTACACTCATCACAAAAATGTTTTGCTGTCTGACTTCTCTTACAGTGGAAAGAGCGGTTATTTATACAGCACATTTCTCTACAAACAGTATGTCATTCGGTTGACTATATAGCCAATTTTACTTAAGCTTTTTTTAGGTAAATGAAACACATACATTAAATCTATTGTCGTGCTAGTTTCTGTGATAATGGATTCAAACCTAAGATATCGACAGAATAGGAACAAATGTGAAATTCTGTGAATTAATTTCCCTCATTTATTCAACAAAGGAAGCAAATCTGTATTTGATATTTATTTGATACCTTTCCGTGCTGTCTCTTTTTAAGCCTGTTGCGTAACCCAGCTGCTATTTTGAAGAAACTACAAAAGTGCAGCGGCTCCAGCTCCAGTCATACTGACTGAAAACAATACAACACAATAACAACTGTTCATTTAAAAAGCCTGCATGTGAGTCAGTATAAGAATGAGGGGGAAAGACAACTACACCAGGGAAATTTACAGAAACAAATAGGAAAAACCTTTTCATTATTTGCAGCTTCTCAAATGTGAGGATTTGTTGATTTTCTTTATCATTTTTCATAGTAAACTGAATATCTTTGGGTTTTGGACTTTTGCTTTTTCAAATTAGGGCTAGAAACTGATGACTATGTTCATGATCCTATGATCTGCCGGTTATCTTCTTGTTTAATTGATAAGTTTTTTGGTCTGTAAAACATCATAAAATAGTGAATCATTAAGATGACAATTTTCCAGAGAATCACTTTTGGAATGATTCATTGATTACCAAATAGTTGCTGATTAATATATACACAGTGAGGATCTATTAAGACAAATATCAAAGCTCAATGTATATTGTGTGCATAGTGCAAGGAGGGAAAAGTTGCTTCCTCAAAGTCACTTCCTCAAAGTTTGCTCACAGTCTGTGGAAAGATCTCGAGAAAGTCTTAAAGCATTGAAGTCAGTTTCCTGTAAAAGAAAAAAGAGGCCTTAGAAGATATTAAAAAGTCTTTAATTTAAGTCTTGGATCTTTTCTCTTGCCTGCTGTAGGCAGTAATATTAGTTATAAAATGTTATTGATACAATGAGATTGTGGGCTGTCAGGACACGTAACACACCTACTGTTTGAACTAAAAGTGGGATTATTATGACAGTGGGTTTTGTTGCAGGAGGCCGTTTAATCCTTTTTAGCTGAGTTTCAGTCGGCACCTTCATACCTGTAGCAAACACTGTCACTACTGCTGCTACAGTAGCTGGGAAGCTCAACGTCTCAAAATTGAGCAAGTGTTGACTTTAGCAAAAACATAAATGAATGAATCATTTTTAATTGGTTAATCCGTCTATCCATATTCTGATGCTTAGCTGGGTCAAGACCGTGTTAGTTTAATGAATTACTGTTAGAAATTATTATATACTGCTGGGAAGTACTTAAAAAATGTGGCATTAAATTCCATATCATTCCTGCTGGTTTTTCATTATACATACATTTGGAGGCCATATTTAACTTGATGAACCCTGCAGAAGCCACTGTAAAGTTTCCTTGAGTGAAACAAATTAGTGAAACAATGGATTTCTGTAATAGTGTATTTTTCTTGTCCAGGCAGGAAAAGAAAACCGACAAAACAGGCCCAGTAAAGTGAGTCAGAGTGCTTTACCAATAGTCCTAAACGTTGTTTTCCTGCATTAGGGCAACATTTGTATAGCATTGTGCACTCATGTCATTAATTACGTGTCCATTGTATTTTGCTGTGGAGGGCTGGAGCATGTTTGAGCGTGCATTTTGCAGAAGTCAGGTTTCCAGTCCATCATAGTTAGTTTGTCAAACGGAGCTCATTTCAACATATAACCATGAAAGGTTTGATGGGAAAATAACTGTAAACACAAACAGCTCACAGTCACCTTGTAAAAAAATGGTTATTGTGGTCCGTATCGACAGTAACGACTATTTTGATAAGCAAAAAAAGCGCATGCAGCCAATTCTGAAATAGTTCCCACGGATAAATCTTTAAGTGACCAAATGTGCAAAGCAGAATTGATTTATACTTCGTGTATGTCCTCAAATTGTGATTTTTACTTAGCCAAAGACCCCCATGCTAAATTGATCTTTGTGCCGAACTAAAATGGTGATATGGATTCCAAAGCGAAGAATAACAGAATACATGTCTGCACAAATCAAATGTAGAATTGGTATTATAAGCAATAAATTAGCTTAGGTAGCATAATCAGTAGGTCGTGGATTATATGAATGTATCTTGGTAGCACTGAAATCATATCAAGTAGATTACGTGTAGGGAAATATGGGGAAGAAACAATGGGAATGTAAAGGTAAGGTTACATAACGCAGCATGAATTTTAAATGCCATATTTTGGTAGCAGCGTTCTAATGAGTATTTTCATTATCAGTTAATCAGTTAGTCTATAGAATATTTGAAAATAGTAAAAAAAAAAAGTAGCCCATCAGTTTTCTCAGAGCCCAAGGTGTTGTTTTCAGACGCCTTGTTTTGTCTGACCAATGGGCTTTTCAGATAAAACAATATAAACAATACAAACAAAACAAAGAAAAACTGTCTCCTGTACTATTTTTCAAGATCTCGGCCCTTACGTAAAATTCATATGTGGACCTTAAATTAATGAGTTATTTTTAAATGGTTAATCCATCCACCAATCCTCCCATTCATGCATCCATATTATGCTGCTTAGCCAGGCGCAGGTCATGTTTAATGATTAATGATATTGTTAGGAATTATTGATATATACTACAAAAATGTGATATAATTATCAAGAAATTAATGTTCTTGGTAAATAATAAATAGGCCTTATCATCCCTACTGGTTTTCATTGATATCTTTCATATTTTGGCCAGTATGACTGTGAAACAGATGCTACACTGGCCCTGTGGTGATAAAAATGTCTTAAAAAAGTCTTAAATTTGGTGAACCCTGCAGAAACCCTGAAATAGCAGGACACCGTAATCCTGCAGTACCATTGCTTAATGGAGCAAACCAACACCCTCACTGCACACTGGCTTGTGAGTGTTATTTTGAAGCCTGTCCCTGAAACCTGACACTTATATTTCTTTGCAAAACGTAGGGCTTTGCGTTTGTGCATAGACTTTCATATCTGCACTTTCTCGGTACGCGTTGCCCTTAAGCACAGTGAGCTTTTCCCCTTCTTCCTTCAACCCAACCCCTCGAACGTTGCCATGGTAACAGCCCTATTGCATAACACAGCGGCTGCAGCGTAAAGCCTTGTATTCCCATCTCCTTAGAAACAGAGCCCCGCTCCTCTCTATTCAGCCCCCCGCCTGCTCCTTCCTTGGCACTGAGCATGCTCAGAAAATAATATAGAAGCAGAGGAAACATGAAAGTCATCTCAGAGCATATTCTCTTCAGAATGCACAGTTGCACAGAAGAGACCACAGTGCCGCTCGTATCGTCATCAGAGCATCGTTTGTCACCAGAAGCACGTCAGTTAAATTACGAGAAAATCTGTGACACTAATACATTTGTAAAGGTGCCTTCAAAGGTGTGAATTAGGGTTCCAATAGCTACATTTATAATAATAATGATGATGATGATAGTAAGTAAGTAATGCAAAAGAAACATAAAAAAAGTTAAACACATAATTGCAGTAAACACATGCAGGTAAATTTACTCACATTGAATAAGGTTATAAATAGACAGAAAAAAGACTCAAAAAAGACGATAAAAGTATAGTGTCAGAAGTATTATATAAAGTCAAAATTCAATTTAAAAGAGCCTGTGAATAAAAATGTTACAGAAGCGAATTAAAAGATCATACTACAGCTGCAGGGATTAGTTGACGGACAGAAAATGAATCGGTAGCTGAATCCAGCTTCTCGACGTGAGGATTTAATGATTTTCTTTGTAGTGCTGGGTATCAAACCGTATATCTTTGGGTTTTGGACTGCTTTTCAAAATAAACAAGTCATTTGAAGACATCACCATGGGCTGTGGGTAAGTGTAACAGGCATATTTCACTATTTTCTGACATCTTAGACATTTTATAGACAAAATAAATGATCAATTAGTTGGGATAATAGCCTGCAGGTTTATCCATAATGAAAAGAATCGTTAATTATAACCCTAGAAGATACTGAATTTACAAGTCCTTTATCTAAAGTTACCAATAGGTCAGTCTACAGGACTACAGGCCTATTTCTATAGTATTGCTTTTGATTTATCATGCAATTTCAAGCTTCCCAGAACAAAAATTCCTGAAGCCCAAGTTTTCATTTACATATTGGTTTACTATCGTAGAAGACTAAGAAAAACTGAAAGTATTCATATTTGAGAAGTTGGAAATTTGAGCATTTCTGCTTCCAAATGGCCCAAAAGATTAAACGATCATCAAAATTGTGGCAGATTAATTTTCTATGGATTTACTAACTGACTCATCGTTTCAGCTCTACCTTCATCGAGGTATCAGCGCGTTGCCTGCAACCTCTTGGTTAAAGCAACAAAACATAAATAGTGCTTTACCTACTTTCTAACATTTGGGAATTACAGTCAGCTGTGTTAGACAGGTGCCACCATCAGATGGCTGCGAGTGTTCAGCCAGGTGCGCTCTGCTTCCGCCAGACGTAGCAAGTTAACATCAGTAAAAGTCAAAACCATTGGTAAAGTTATAGCTTTAATTTCAAAAGTCCCGAGAGCCTGAGAGCAGCAGTCTCGGAAATTAAAGTCCACCCTTCAGTGTTAAGGCTGAGCAGGTCAAGACTCTCATAGTACACTGAGACAAGCATAATGATACTACACACTCAACTCAGTGTACTTTGTACTTCCTCAAAAAAGTTCCTTCAGTTACATGCCCAGACAAACTGACAAGGAACTGAAGGGCTTGCCTCAGTAAACATGGTGAAATATAGTCTGACCTAACATTGTTGTCACTTCACTCTGCACTAAACGTAGCCACCGATGTCCTTCTTGTTACTTCCCATGGAGGCAGAATTATTATTGATATTTGAGCAGCTGGCACCAGAGAATATAATTTTCATTTCTAGCGATTTATTTTTATTATCAGTTCAGCTATTTTTATCATCAAAAGTATTCAATTTACAGTGATACAAAACGGGAGAAAAAGTCGATCCTCGCATGTAAAATACCCACTTTTTGCAAATGGTGCAAAATAGGGCTGTCCCCTTTTTTAAAGTTCCAGTTCGAACTGGCAAGTAATTTCAAACAACTACACACACACACACACACACACACACACACACACACACACACACACACACACAGTCTGTATGTTTTCCTGTGTGGTGTCTTACAACTGGGCAGCATTATCTCACATATAAATCTTGCTATCTTAACAATCATGGCCTTACCATCGCACTGGTTCTCAGATGCTTCAGAGCCCTGATTATCCAATTCGCAGTGTCTTCATCCATTCTTATTTATTAGCTGAGTTTACTGTAGGTCAATAGGGTAATAATACGCCAAGCTGGTAGCGGTGTTTTAGAAGTACTCTCTGCTGGACCACAAGGTGAACTATTTCTAACAGCGTCCTCTAAAATGGCCGTAGAGTTGAACCAACGCCTCTCTAAAACAATTTCAATAAAAACTGAACATTATACCCATCATGAAGGCTGGATGTTTTGCAGGATTGGTTTATTAGACTGTATTAGTTTTAGCTGGGTGTACCTAAAAAAAACTTGTGAGTTTACTTCATGTGTAAGAAAATATCGTGCTGTGTCAAAAATTGGTGGAGGCCGTACCATTGACTGTATCTGAAGATACAGAACGTGTGCGCCAAACTGGCTCTGCCCTAGATCAGATTTTAGCTTTGATGAATAAGTCTCGTAGCTCCCTGCTTCGCTGTACAAGAGGGTATCTACTGGTGTAGATTAGTCACATGGAGAACTGTACCTTCCCACACAAACACAAACACACAAGCACAAACACGCACACACACAAACACACGCACACGTACAAACACGCGCACGCACACACACGCACGCACACACACAGGCAGAAACACACTTTCCTCTCAGAAAGGTGGAAAGGAAGGTCACCCATATTTCGCTCGCAGAAGGCTGGTACACTTGTGTTTACATTTCAGTCCCTACACCCCCATCACTATAGCAACTCATATTCGTATTTTGTAATAGTGTGTGGGCGTTCTCGCAGTTATTTCTGTTATTTGTAATGTGCAGAAATAAAACCATGCTTGGCTAGATGTGAATGATAAATCTGGAGAACTTGAGGAAACCATTAATATTGCAAGTTTTTCCAGTTTGTCATCCTTAAGTGTACAGTGCTTTTGGGCAATTTTGGTTTTGTGATGGCACCAAACGGCAACAAGTTGCAACAGTTTGAGATCAGACTTTTTTTGAGATCAGACTTAGAGATCCAGAAAATCTTGGAGGCTGGCAGCAGTAATTTGCATTAATTGGCAGCGGTTGGTGAGTCGGACTTGGTTTTGCTGTGTCAGTTCCTTTGCACTGAAGATGTCTGGCCAGTTTGTGTATCCGACACCAGACTATAAATTGTAATTCCTCATGACAGACTTGAAAATAGGTGGACTGAATTTCCACCATAACATTACAATCTCAAGTGCTTTACTGTTCAAGAATCCTGTCACCCTTAGATCACTAAATAAATGAATATTAATTAATATATGAATGTAATAGTCACTGCGCTGGAAAGCAACACCCAGACATCTGCTTATTCATATTTTATTGAATTGAAAAACAATAGTGAGATGCCAGGTTTTTGGAGTTAAAGTTGGAGTGAAAGATGCACGTTTAGACCCCAGTGTGGGAATACAAAATATCTGAGTGAGCATGAGGAAGTGGAAACAGCCACTGAAAAGCCAGTGAAAAGAGCCTGAAATTCAACAGTGGACATGTCTGTACCTGGAATGGTTTTCTTGGTGTGGCGGATGTGTCTCATCACAGAAAGGGCCATTATTTTAAAGTGGAAGTGAACAATTAGTCTTCTGGGTGTAGACGCACTCAGTCAGTCAGTCAGACATTTTTACACATTTGTAAAACAGTAACTCATTTTGTTAGTTTTTATTCTATTTTGCTTGGAATCGTTAATTCGGACAACAGGACTTTGTATAAAAATAACCCGTTATCATCATCATACAGTTCCACTGAATGTGTCCTACTCTCAAAACACACACCTGAACCTGCCAGCTGCTAGAAAACTGTGCTACAGCACGGTAGCACAATGTAAAACAATTACAAAGTTTCAGAGTAAACAAAAATCCAGTGCTCTCAAAGGATTGTAGGGATCCATGAACATGTTATCACTTGTTGACGCAGGTTAGTAAATGCTGGGCATCACCCCTTTTAAAGAAAATGCCTGCAGGTAAAAATGTAGCCTAATTTACACCACATTTTGCTCTTCTTTATCTCTCTGTGCCAAAGGGCATGCTGGTATTTCTTTCCTGTTTACATCTGATCACACACAGGACTGTTGTCTGTGTTCAAGTGTAGTGCCCTTTTACTTGATATTCTCTTAGCTAATGGCCAACACGCCTCCTCAGGAAAAGATTAGTGAGTAGTAAGAGTAAATATGTGTTTAACCAGTCTGGATATTGTTAGTAAACCATCCACTTTTCTCTTTTTAGTGCAAACACTTGTTTTCAAATTGAACAAAACCTTTAATTTTACTCCTTTTAGCAGTATATTTGACAGCAGACTCTGAATTGAAAATGAGGAATTGACAGTAAATCACATCTGTTGTGAAGAATGCGTGATGTGTAAGGCACATACAGCACCTCCTAAGCTTTGTGCATTAACTTATTGACCCTTCTGTGGGTCTGGCTTTACCGTGAGATCTTCCAGACCCAGGCTTCCCATGCATGCAACCATGCTTTATCATTTCCTGTACATGTTATGCTCGTCTTTATTGGATTTCAGAAAGCAATAGTGCAAGATGGAGTTGAGCTTACATTCAATACTCATTCTATCATATGAATTGTTACATTATGGGAAATGTTGAAAGGAATATTTGTGAAGAAAGTGCTTTACACGGCGACAGGTTTGTTGTTGAGGCTGTGCGACACTTTGGGGTCTACATACAAAACTGTTGTTATTGATTAACACGCAATAAGGTTACAGTTGTCAGCCCCTCAGTTCTGATCGTTATAATCTTGGAGTTTGGCCACTCATTAATAACTAAATTTAAGGGATGCTTATCAGTAATGTTTGTTTAAGTTATATTTTTGTATCAGCCAATATTACACTTTTTGCATGAAGTTATCGGCCACAAAAATTCCACCTGTAAAAATATATCACAGAACTGATACTAAAAAATGACAACTTTTATCATTTTTTAAAACCCTGAAATACTTTTCTTGCTTGATAATTAATAACGTGGATTTCTCAGTAGGATTTGGTGACTAAGGCCAGTTGTACACTTCTCAGTGTTACGTCATGTTAAATGATTTTGTGTATTTTTAAATTATTGCTCTGTAAAGCAATTTGTTACTGTTTGATATTGTTTGTTCACATTAATAATATTACGTATGGAGGGAAAAACTGCAAGAGGAGATTTGTTCCTATTTCTAGTTTTTAACCTTCCTAACATCATTAAATGTCAGGGCTGCATTTAAGTAAATAAGTAATTTTTCAAACTCTAGTCTGCAATAGGACACATTTTTATCATCACAGCTCTTTTTTTTAAGGCTGCTTTATACAGTACTTTGCAGTGTGGTAGTATAGTCCTAAAACATGAAAAACCTGAATGTGGATAAATGAGGTTAGCTTATCTCTTGTCTCTTCCCCTTCAGTGCGGTTTAGCACAATTAGCTGCACCGTGGTGTTACGAGCTGTGGCACGGCTTGATCATACACAGTTTCACTGCATCCGCTCAGCAGGGCATAACCACCCTGACCTGCTTAGTAGCTGCCAGGACCAAGCAGTGATGGTCTCCGAAATCAACCGAGCTGTGTGTCATCGTGCTAAACCGACGGCTCTGGTCATGCAGGCTATTAGAGAAATACTTAAAAGTCAGGTATCAGTTCTTAAGGAGCTCTTGTATAAAGTCAAATTTTCTGTGGTTTGGAGTTCTGTTCCACTTCAATATGCCTGCTCTTTCTTTTATCTGACTAATACTGCAGCAACCTCACTACTTTCTGCCCAGCTCTGTATTACAGAATACAGAAAGAAACCACAGGAAGGAAGCAGCATTTGTCACCAAGATGCCTGACAACTGTTCAATAAAACTTGGTCTGCACAGCAAGATATGATTTGATGTTTCTATCCTTTTATGTTAGTGGATTGTTTTTAAAATATTTTTTAAAGGGTAATTTCAAAGGATGAACTGGTTAGGTGAAGAACTGCAGGTGACGTACTTACTTTTGTGCGAAACTTCAACAACTTTCGCTGTATTTTTCTTTTTAACAGACTTGTGTGTAACTGCATCACCGGCTTTATGCAGTAAGCACAGCTTCTCATAGCTCAGCTCCATGTGGTATCCCAGCCGTACGTAAAAGTGGAAGCTGGGCGGGTTCTTATTAATCTTGTACAATGTGTTAACTCCAACTCTATGTTTTAATCAGCCCTTTTTGCACAACTAGAACCTGCAGCTTGTGTGGATGCGTTGACCGGCCACAAAGTGTAAAATTAGACCGTGGAACCCCTCACACTGAAAGGCAGCCAACCAAAACTTCTGACGTGCCAGAAATCTAGCTGATCGTCTAGGATGATTCCTCAGGTGAATAACTGGATGTCATGACCCCCTTCGAACTAAATGTCAAACGCCAGTTGATCTGGGAGAAATTCAGCCCAATTCTAAAATTAGCCGGGGGCGACCAATTTGAGGCTAAAATTGGTCCACATCTGCACAGCGTCTGTCCGGCTTTATATACAACCTATTGCAGACGGCTCACTGCCATCCCATGCTTTTCTATAGCAGAGGATGTGGGTATCGGTGAGGGTGAGGTTCAGCACGGAGGAATCTGTACTAAATGTGCAAAACAGGAAGGTAAAACTTAAGTATCACTATTTTTGGTTCAAGGGTGGTGACCCAAGCTGAATGTGGGAGATATAAATCTTTTGTTTCTTCAACACTGGTGTCTTAATTGTTGGCTTTTGTGTTTATGTTTATGTTTTTTGTTTTGTTTTTCTGTTTGTTTGTTTTTTCCCTTAATAATTCAGCTCTGCCTATGATCGGGACAACATGATACGTGTGGCCATAAAGAAGATCAGCCCTTTTGAGCACCAGACGTATTGTCAACGCACCCTGAGAGAGATCAAAATCCTTCTGCGCTTCAAGCACGAGAACATCATTGGAATCAACGACATTATCCGCACGCCAACCATTGACCAGATGAAGGACGTGTATCCTTTTACATACGCTTGATAGGTTGTAAAGTATGTCATGTGTCTGCAGCTGAATTCATAGCCATCAGGTTGGGCCTTAATGGCATTAATAACATTTTTCTGGCATTTTAAGTTGTCAGTGTGTTAA